>NW_027122577.1:1200000-1614435 GCF_030686945.1 Centruroides vittatus
ACTGACATGCATTTTTTACGTAGATGCGATGCAGTATTCTTTACTTGCAAAATCTGTTTATTTTTAATAATAATTACATTATTATATAAGTATTAATAAACTAGTAATCAAAGTGTGATTAGTCTGTTTTTATGGATCTCAAAACCTTAGTAGTATAGTATAATCAAAATATGGATAAAAAAGCTAAATATTAATGAATTAATTTTGTTCATTTTGCCATTAAATGTTCCAGCCAAAAACAAAAATAAATTGGAGATTATCAAACATACATTAAACGAAACCCGATATCATAAGCAAATACACCAACAACTGCCATAAATGATGCCTAAATTTTGGATAAATGATTATAGATTAGAAATAAATTTGGCACTAGAGTCAGGCATTAGGCACCATCTCTTATTAAAATTAATAATTATAATTATTAATTTTAATAAGATTTCTATAATCATTTATCCAAAATTTAGCCCAATCATTTACGGCAGTTGTTGGTGTATTTGCTTGGAGATTATCTTTAAAAGCTAGAGAAATTTGTGAAATTAATGTGTTCTTAGGATTGCCAACGTCCTTTATTTCAAAGGACAATCAAAGCCAACCTGTCCTTGTTCTTTATTATCATTTTTCAATGTCCATGTTTCATAATGGCAGTGGTGGAATTTTACAGTTATATTGCTTATCCTTATATAATCAATTTTTGCACAGTATATCAGTGCATAGAAAGATATGGTTTATTACTAAATATTTTAAATTCTAACGTAAACTAAAATTTGCAATTATTTATTGTCAGTATGAAAACTGTAATTTTTAAATTAAAATCTAAAAAATATAAACAGAAATTAACTAAAAAATTCATTCAATTTTACTTTTTTTTGGGTAGGACAGGACTAAGTGAAAGTTGAAGAGTGGTAGCAATAATCATTTTTAAGTGTCTTTTAGTCAAGTCATAGAAATCTGGTAACCCTATATGTATTACACTTTTTAACACACATACATTATATATATATATATAATAAATTAATATATGTTAAATATATATACCGAATAAAGTATAAAATTTTTTTGGATTCTATAATCATTACAAATGTTGTTATTAGTTGTTTAGTATTATCAATGTTACAGGTACCGAAATATAAGTTAACAAACAGTTTGCTCTTGTAATCAGAGTTCAGTTATTATCATCATCATCTTTAGTTAAATAGGCATTTTTAAGTTCTTTTCATATTATCAGCCTTGATATGTGACTAATAACATGCAATCATTACTAGTCTCATTAGTCAAGGTTTTAAATATTATTTGCTTGCAGAACAGTAATTTAAATTGCTAACATCACTTGCTTCACTTATATGCATAACATGTTAAGGATAATACTGCAGAGACCAGCAGCAAAAAACACTAGATGAATCACTATTATTTAATAAATCTTTAAGTTTCACATTTATTAATAGCTTTAACATGTCCTTTTAATTTCGGAAACAATAAAACTGGAATTTCCACTAACTGTAGTCTTATTTATCTTGCTTAATATTATGGTAGATCTTGCTTAAAATTATGACTCTCCTAAAGTGATTACAATAAGCAAATTCTACTATATGTGTGTGTGTATGTATATATCCTTTTTGACTTTATACATAATCTGACAAAAAACCCCCATATTATAATTAGCTTGGATTAGTGAGAGTGCATTGTTTAATCTTTCTTTAGAAAGCTCATCTCAAAAGTTCCTCGTAATGATAGCTTCAAAAATGATAAAATGCAAATTATTTTTTGAACGATTTCATTGTTATGTCAGTTTTCATGAAATAATCCAATTCAGTGGTCTTTGAGATAGTGCACAAATTTTATTACATTTATTATGCAAAGAATACCATATTTTCTGACATATGAGATGACCCCTGACTTTTACAGTTAAAATATAGAGTTTGGGATATACTTGCCCTCTAAGATGACCCCCGACTTTTGAGAAGATTTTCTTGGGTTAAAAAGTCGTCTTATACACCAGAAAATACGGTATGTTACGAAGCTACCAACTTTGTGACAGAAATTTGAAACACAAAGTTATTGATAAAAATAAATAAAAACTTAATTGCAGAAAGTAGTATAAAATACAATGAAAATATTCATTACATTAATAATAACTTTATATTTAAACTTTATATATCTAAATTGCTGATGATGATAACTGATAAATTTTTAAGATAAGACGAATGAAAATTTGTTTTATTTTCTTAATTTGCTATTGTGTACAAATTTCGTATAAAATGTATTTATTAATTTTTGTAGAAAATATGGTTGGTGAAATAATTGTCCAGGAAGATGATTTTGAAGATACTGAAGCTTTTGCCGTGAACAAGTCGATCAACTTCACTGCTGTAATTTATGATCCAAATGGATTTTTTTTGGACAGGCAGCTATTATATTTTTGGGATATTAATAATAATAAAGTTGTCAATGAAGGAAGCACTTTTTTATATAATTTTACTACAGCTGGAGACTATAGAATCTCAGTGATGATTATTGCAATAGGTATAGATGGTGATGAAAATTTTCAAGATAAATTTAAGACTAAGTGGGGTCATTTTACAAAAGATATAACTGTTAAGGGTAAGTACCTATTTTTAAGTTTTACATAGGACATTTATATATTAAATTATTTCTGTATGTATAAATTAAAAATATTTAATTTACTCCTTATTCCATCTTCATTTTGAGCAGCTTTAAAATTTTGTCCATAGAAAAATTTACTATAGATTGATTAATAAAATTTTTAATTTTAGAATTTTAAGAAGTATAATTATCTGAAAAAAGTCATTTTGTTATTAAATACAGAATTTTTTTTCTGTAAATTTAAAGTTTTAGAATGCTAAATAATTATTTAAATTGTATATACGTGGTACGATCCAAAAGTTCGGGGACTGCAGTAATCTATGATAACAAAAGCATGTATTTGAAGTTACAGCGTATGAAATGGATTCTACCAAACCACCTCTACGTGTTCGGGTTAATTTCACCCATGTCATGTGATTAAACCTCGAGCGCTGCTGTTTTTTTCTGGAGATAGTTACCTTTGTTCCGCGACGTAATAAAAGTGGAGTTTCAAGAACAACCTCCAACATTTCGACCTCGCCATGGTAGAATCACCGTACACCTTTCTTAACAATTTTAAAGTCTCTGTAGGTGTTTTACCTAAACGCTGACAAAATTTAATGTTGGAGTTTGTTCTTGAAACTCCACTTTTATTATGTCGCAGAACAAAGGTAACTATTTCCGGAAGAAAACAGCAGCGCTTGCAGTTTAATCACATGGTACGGGTGAAATTAACATGAACACGTAGAGGTGGTTTGATAGAATCCATTTCATACGCTGTAACTTCAAATACATGCTTTTGTTGTCATAGATTACTGCAGTCCCTGAACCTTTGGATCGTACCACGTGTACTTGGATATGTCTAAACTTGTATATTAGATAATATTCGGATTCTAATGGATAGAAATATTAAAATTTGTTGTTTTTATGATGATATTAAATTTTTCTTTTATTTTTTTAATCTAAGTTTTCATATAAATCAAATTATAGTAATTTCTGAGATTATTTTTACTATTATTTTATATGAGAGAGAAATGAACAAGAAAGTAAATATGTTTTAATCTTTTAAATCTTGCAACAACTTATTAATGAGAAAATGTGTTTAGCCATCTTATATGACCATCTTAAGGTTAAGCGATATTATATATCTATTAAAACTTTTGTTTCCTGTTATGTGTATACCAAAACAATTAAATAAATGAAAATTTGCACATGTCATTGTTATAATGCGCAAGTGTGAGTACAAACTTTTGGTATAACAATAAAATCTTATTCATTTTGTATTTGTTTTACTTTTTTAAAAGCATGTTTGCCTAAATTGTGGCCCACCGTAATGTTACGTGTGATCAAAGTGGTCTGGAAAACAATTTGGGTTGGCCACGCCTGTTCTAGAACATAAATAATTTAAAATACAAGGATATCCATATGTATGATAGAACAAAAGCAAACATTTGAATGTTAACATGATATGAAAATTAACAACAAATAAAAAAAATGGTTAAAACACTAAATAATTGCAAAAATTAATACTAAACATAAAGTAACAATATTAAAAGTAAACAAATGCAAAAATTAAATGGCCAAAATTAAACTTTCAAAGTTATATAGGAACAAATCTCAAATGTCCACTTTCAGTGATTTAATAATTCCTTTCTAAGCTTGTAGATTTCCAGTATTTTTTCAATCTTGATTAGAAGTATTGGGCATTGATCCTAATAAATTTCTAATAATTCAAGTATTATTCCATAAGTTTGAACAGATTTTCAGTAGTTCAATCTTTATTTGATGGATAATTTCTAACAGGTTTTTTGTTTAAATTAATCATTTTGTCATAATTGCTATTTTCAAAGAATTGATGAAATACTTTAATTCATACAATGCTATTATTAATTCTAATGAATTTACTACATATTACTTCTTTTAACTTTTATGTCCTTACTCTTTTAAATTTCTGTGTATATCCTGTCTTCTTGAACCTTGTTTATTAATAGGACTTATTATACTGGTGTAGTTTTTGATTAGCAAATAGAGGAGATCTTAGTCAAAAGTCAAAAACAACATATCCATATTTTCACAGATGAAAATAAAGATATTTTGTTTTTGATGTTTGAATTGTAAATTTAATGGTTTCTTCTAAATATCATTTTAAAAATTAAGAAGTTTTTCTAATAGTAATAAGAATTTAATAAGAATATTTCATATTTATTTTTTAGAACCAATTTCTAAGATTAATGTCAGTGGTAATACTTGGTTAAAACATGGAGATTTATTAAACATTAATGTGTCCTGTGATGGTAGGTGAGTAAAAAAATTTTATATTAAATTTCTGTAATTTTTAATAATTTATTGTAAATTTTAAAAAGCTTATAAAAGTTAAAAATAATTAATTCATAACTTTATTTTTTAAAAATTATATTGTCTTTTGATCTAATTAATCTGAAGTTTTAATATAAATAATTTGTAATTTTGTAATATGGACTCATAAGATCAGACAAACTGTTTAACTAAAACTTTGACAGTCAGTTATTTTATATAAGTTCAGATTTCTTAAATCAAGATATGCTCCTCACACTACAAATGTAATCGTACTCATACTGAATATAGAATATTATAGAGTATTAATCAGATTAAGAGAAGTAAATAATGAACACAATAAAAAAATTTTTATACTAAAATAAGTTTAATGCATGAATAATTCTATAACTGGAAATATATTTAAGAATTATTTAAATATTCTCTAGCAAATGTTCAGAATGTTGATGTGTTGACATTTCTATACTGTAAATTATTCCTTAATTATACAAATCATAAAACAAAACTATGATCAATATACTTATTTACAAGCATATTAAATATTTTAAGGGACTTTTAAAAATAAATTTAAGAAAAACACTCTTATAGAATATTATCGTCTTTGTAATTATTGCTTTTTTAATTTTAAAAGAATTTTTATTTAAAAAAATTGTCTTTAAGTTATTAAATTATTTTAATATATAAAAAAATAAATTTATTGGACAATATATTGACATTTAAAACTTTTCATTTCTATAATTTCTTTTAATTAAGTGTGTAACATATGCTATACTTTAGATTTATAAATGAGAATTAAAGCAGATCTCAATGTATTTGAAAATATTTCAGATAGCAAGATACATAATTTTAAAGCCATTCTTGTTTCTACTGACAAGAAGATAAATTTATCAACACTATCTCTCTCTACGTGCCATATCAGGACTCCTGACATCGGCAAATACCTGGCATAGGTTAATAGATGGTTAGTAATGTGCCAAGGTGTATCTGGGGGAAATTACATCCAGAGTGGTTCCCCATTGCCTTCTCTGGGATGTGATGTTACGCGAGGGAAAATGCCTTCCGGGAGGTCTTGTAAGGGAAACTGGTCTCTATTCAGTGTTACAAACGTGGAGAAAACCTGGAAAACTCCACGTGGCCAGCTTGTCTGAGTGTGTTGCAAACCTGCAACCGAACTCCCAGTGTTTAGCAACAGAAACGCTCGGCCACTGGTGGGCTATCAACACTACAGATAAATTGTAATACCATAATACTAGATTAGACACACTGGGTCTATTTTTAAAAATCTTTTTACAATTATAGTTTTGAATAAGTCTACAGTAATCCATAGTTTAAAAAAATAAACCCGTGTGAGACTATCTTAATCACATTTTTTAATGGGACTGAGATATGGGTTTAATCAAATGCAAGTGGTACTTCAATATTTTTTTAATCTTAAGTTCAGTGTTTTATTGATTCTTATGATTTCTTTTTGTTGTTTACAGTTTATCCGTATATTAATTAATTCACATCTTATTTTTATTGATTATGCTTTTCTTATGATGTAATATTGATCAATGAGAAATACAATATATTTAATGTAATGGAAAACACAATCAATAAAACAAGAAATTGATAATTAAAAAAATTTAATGTTAATAACATCATAGAATCATAGAATTACTTTAAACTTATCTAAGGATCTTTCCATCTGAAAATAATTTCAAATTCAACAAAGATCTGCTTTATTGTAAGATATGTATATCTTACATTATCACTTTGATTATCTGAACTTGATTTGATGAGGGTCTTTCAGATAAATGAAATTTTGGATAATCCCGAAACTGTTTATTTTTACATTTTGGTATGCATTTAAAGTTTCATGAATTATGAATACTGTAATGCAATTGCTGTATTTAAAAGTAAATTAATTTACTCAAAATATAGCAATGTACAGGTATATATATATATATATAATGACCTAGTTTCATGGTGCTACAATTGTGACAGATGACATTTTTTTTTTTTTCCTCCCCCTCCAATCACGTAAGCTATATGTTACTTCTGCGAAGCTCATCGACCAGCATGTACATATTGTATACCTTCTTTTTGTAATTCTACTCATGTTTATGATATTCAGGCCACCCTTAGAACTCTCTTCTCTGTAAAGGAACAAGTGGTTCCAATTCTCATCTATATCCGAGAGTACCGGAATGCGTGTTTACCTCCGTAATTTTAGGCCAAATGGCCAGCAATGGAAAGCAATCATCTACAATTTTGTTATCAGGAAAGTCTTCCTAATTATTACTGTATATTTTATTGGAAAAGCTTTCCATCACTGTATACTGTTTTTCTAATGATTATCTTAAGCGATGCAAATGCCCGTGTGGTCCCATGGGGCCCCACAGTTGCTCTTGTTCTTCACATTTTCCTATCTTCCTTACTTCCTCTTCCACCTGACTTCTTCTCTTTTCTAATTTCTTCCTTCCGTTTCTTTAGGGCAAAAGTCTGACATAAAGGTCAGACAGCTCTCTACCTTCTTTAAGTAAAAGTATAAGTAAAATTGACAGATGACAGTAATTTTCCCTTACATGGAGTTTAGTGTCTATGTATTGTATTCTGTGATATGTATGGCTCTGGTATTTTATAAAACTACTTTAGATAATCAAGTTTCCATTGTGTATTATATATAATTTTATAATTTAAACGTGTGTTGAATAAGAATAAAATTATTATTTTTTTTTTTTCAGTGGTCCATCATTTGAATATTGTTGGGAAATTGTGCCATTTAATGAATCTAAGGCAAACTTTACATGCATTTATCCAATTGTAACTACAACTTGCAATTTTATTATTGTGAGATATTTTCATGAAGTGGGACTACATTATATAAAGACGTTTTTCAGTAATTATATTAGTAGTAAACAGAAAACTATTGAGGTTCGCATATATGATGGTAAATATAAATATTATGCTTTATAATTAATTCTTTCCTCTAGTAAAGTTTTTGAAAGTTTATTTAAACAATTTATATCTCAGTTTTTTCATATTTTCATTAATTTTTATACAGTCTGATAAATAAAATTCTACTGGTTTTTTAAAAGAATTTATATGCTAAGTTCATCATTTACAGGAATTTTAGTTCTTATCTATACATATTAATTGACCTGATTTTTCAGACAATCTGGCTGTAGATTTCTGATTTTAGGATTATCTTGTAAGATAATTTTCTTCTTTTGAAATTACAATTTCAAACGAAGAAAACCCTGTTATAAACAAAATACGGCAAATATTTTAGCAAATATATTCAGAAATGAAATTTATAACATTAAAGAGACGATATTAGTTGTTTAAGAAATTGAGAAACAGACAACATTTATGATGTACATAGGTTTATTAAATATTACAATCTGCAAATAGAAGTGTAAAATTGAATGATTGATTAATGAAAATAAGGCTTATTTAAAATATCAATTACTTTTAAAATTCCTTTATTTGGAATTGAGAACAATTACCTTTTCTACAAAGCAAAGAGATGAAAAGTCCAAATATTATTCCATATTTGTTTTATATAAAATTATAGACGATGTTCCTTAACTAAACAGCTGTTGAATAATTAGACATTAAGAAATTCACACACACTATCAGACAAAGCTAATATTATAAAATGTATTATTGAACATTAATCACAGTTTGAATATTAATTTTTGTATGAAATTTACAATAAAAGAATGGGAATTTACTTCATTTCTTACTTTATGTTACTCATTTTATGGAAGAAAATGCATTGAATTAAACGCATTTTGACTATATTTGCAGAATCAAATCAGTTGAGTTGTATGTGAATGTGAACTTTCAGATATAGTAAATTAGTGAAGCTATAGAGAGAACGATGTAGTATAATTCCTTAATGCTTACATTCAAAATGATTTTAGGAACTTTGATTTATTTAATGAGAACAGATTTTTTTTTAAAAAAAAGAACATTTTAGGGCAAATTTTAAAAAACTATAATATATATTCATTAAAAATCAATGCACTATGTTGAATTTTATATAGTTTTTAATAGCATTAACATAACAATAAAATGAACTCAATTGAAATTATATACTTAGTGGATTATCACATTTTTTAATTTTTTTAATATGATTATTATTATATCCTTTTTTTAAATTCAAACCATATAATTAAACAAATTTATTAGACCAAGTCCAAATTCAACTTGTTAGATTTAACTCTAGTGAAATGACCTTCAAATTAGCACATAAAAGATATGATTTTAAATAATCATATCAGTTTAATTATAACTACTTTCATTTCAATAAGTAGTTCTGGCAGCATCATGGATTGCCCTTTTCATTGCCCAAAATTCAGATGATATACAGGTAACCTTCATAAGTGCAGAAGTTAACAAAAATGTTGTGGTATATAAATTGTGTTAAGCAAGACTCATATTACATATTTAAAGTGGGTTTATGTTCCAAAATAATTTTTTTAAATATAAATTTTATCTATTGTAAAAAAAAGTTTTATTTAATTTCAAAAATATCATTTAACAAAATGAATTACAAAACAAAAACAAACTTATTAAAATTCATAAAATAAAGAATAATACATAACAATCTTTTATTGCACACAAAAAATAAATTTTAGTTGTCTTCACGGCTATCTTCTAAAATAACATTTCACCAATATTATTTGCCAATAGATTGATTCTTTTTAACTGTTTCTGCCCTGTGGGACTAAGAAGACTTTTTTTTAGAAAGTTCATTGTGGGTTTGGCCACGCCCACAATGAAGCAGCTTACTAGTGAGAGATGTGGTCTACCTAGATAGATCACTCAAAAAATTCCTGGGATTTTTTGACCTGTTCAATTGCTTCATTGCTTGAAACCTTTTAGACATTGCTGTAACTTTAAACTACTTCAAATTCTTCTACTAGCTTAATGTTCAAGAAGTTTGTTATGAGTGCTTTTTTGTAATTGTTTTTGAAGTTCACTAAAAGATGCTAAACATATTTCCAGTTGTCTTTGAAATTTACTGAAGTGCTCAATGGAGGAATTTTTCCAATTGGGATGGCCACAAAAAAAAATTTCGTAACTTTCTTGCCAGGTCTAATCCTTCTCTTAATGTTTAGAGTGAATTCCTTAACAGATTCGCCAGAATGTTCAGCTAAACTGTTTTCATTAATATTTTGGGTATGTTGATGTTCATTGATACATACTGTATTTTGGATGAATGTCATCTATTAATTGTACTCATTCATCATCATTCAAATCTTCCATCTCATTAATTCATAAATATCATTTTCATCCATATCATAAAATCCCTCTCTGCCAAGAATAAGATAAACAGATGATTTCATATGAACTCTTGTATCAAAACTGTGTTATATAAGTACTGACTTTGTGAATTGCATTATATTGAAATCATGTTGTATAAGTATCATGTTATATGAGGGTTACCTATATTTTGTTGTTGTTGAATGAAATTTATGTAGTAAAACATGTTTCACAAATCTTGCTTGGGAACTATACTTTACTTGAAAGGGACTCTGGATTTTTTTAATAGAGAATCTGACTTTTATCTGAGATGTGCTTCAAAATATGTTAAATT
Source organism: Centruroides vittatus (assembly GCF_030686945.1). NCBI lineage: Eukaryota > Metazoa > Arthropoda > Arachnida > Scorpiones > Buthidae > Centruroides > Centruroides vittatus. The sequence continues at coordinate 1,210,484 of NW_027122577.1, forward strand.
CATATGATCTGTACCCTCCACTTATTAACATAGCCTCATCCATGCTACTGCACATTGCAGCAGCCCAGCCAAGATTTGTAAAAAAAAAAAAAAATCTTATCGTTAAGTATGAAAATTTATTAGAATATTAGATTCATCAAAAATGAAATAAGAAAATATATTTAAGGGTTATAAATATATCCTGTAACCATTGATATTAATTATGTTGTTAACTGAAATTTTAAATAACAATCAATTATTTAAACTAGAATAAACTTTAAAATTCTAGTTAAAATAATTTTTGTCTCAAAAAATTGTTCTAAAGAATTTATTTTCCTAGAGTAATAATAGATTCTTTATAGAGATATAAAACCAGATGGCTGAGTGGTTAAAGTGGCAACATACCATTTTGGAGACCCGAAATTGAATCTGGATGGAATGAAAAACTCCCAAAAATTTTTTGGGGATGTTGGGTCTTGTTCTTCATCACCCAACTATTTCATTGTAGGTCTGGCCAAACCCATAATGGGCTTACTTTAAAAAACTCTCTTAGTGCTCATAGAGCAGAAAAAGATAAAAATTGGAAAAAAATATGATCTTGTTTTACAGAAGTAGCATGCCAGTAAAGTACTGTATAAGTTAAAATTTGTTTCCTTCTGAGTAATCATGGAAGATTGATTAAACACTCGTGTAATCATTTACAAATTAATAGAAAATCTTTAAAATGTGTTTAAAACATTTTACTTACATTCTTACTATAATGAATAATATTTTAATCCACTTTTTCTGAATGTATTGTACAAAGCAAAATTTTATTAGAGTGCATTGAATGTTACTTGAGAAAAGTTCATGCAAACGAAATATTCACCACAGTGAATAGCATTCAGTGGTTTTTCATATTTGGAATGTCGGAAGCTGGAGAATCGAGGCTTGCTGACTTGAGTCGAATTCATTGGCACTAGAAGTGAGTTAATCTAACCATCCACCATATACAAAAACATGAATTCATGTAAAACAAGACTCTACTGTAATTGTTTCAGCCAGAAACAGGGAGATAATTCTTTTATTTTTAAGTAACTTAGACCATTTAGTTTGGTATATTTTAAATATTCATTTTATTTTCAAACAATATTATGAATATTGCTTGTTTATTTTGTTTTTGCTATGTTAAAGAAAGATTACTATCTTTATAAAAAGATAATTTAAGATGATAACGGATTTGGATTTAAGATTGATTTAAGCATTAATATATATTAGTCTATAAATGAAAATTAAGTTTGATCACAGAGTAAAATAAATCCAGAATAAAAAATTCTACTTTAAAATTTAGTCTAAAGTAATTAATTTCTAATTTGCAGCATTTTTTTTTGTGAGTTTACTGTTGATTAATATTAATTATTAGTTTTAAATTATCTGGTAAAATATTACATAAAATAAAAAGGAAGATCTCAATATTAGTATTATACTGTATATAAATGTGGGGGTTAGGTGAGTCAAATTCCTAAACTGTTAAGAAAATAAATGAGTGGTTGCAGAGGAGGCGAGTGAGGGGAAGGAGTGAAGAGGACTAAAGACAGTTATGGACACTAGAACATTATCATTCTATTTATAATTTGAAGAGAGTTACAAATGCTAGAATATTATTGACATTTGTATTTCTATTACCATTCCTACATAAATGAAAGAAAAATACTTTTCATCAAAGCAGAGATTTGTTGGGTTCAGAGGGCTGCAAATATTTATTATATATATATATATATGGGCAGTGATTAATATGGGCATTATGAATAATGACCAACAAAATCAGGCATTGTAATAAATTTCAATAATTTATCAAATTGACTGGTTAATCTGATAAATTAATCAATATTTATTCATAATGACTGGGCATTGTGAATAATGCCCGATTAATCACTTTGCCCATAACATATATATATATATATATATATATATATATAATTGTGCATACACTGCTATCACCTACTTGGGCAAAGTGATGATAATATGTTGAGGAGTGATCATCCAACCCAGTGTTTCTCAAAGTGGGCAATGATGCTCCCTTGTAGGCGGTGAGTAAATCTAGGGGGTGCTGGAGGTAGTGTAAAGTACTATTTTAGTTTACAACGATTATCGACTCTACCGTGTCGGAAACAACCGTTAACCTACCGGGTACTTTACTCGGATTCGCGTTAGCGTGCCAGGCCTGGACTTTAAGCGTGCACCGAATTAAATAAAGACAATATGTGTCAATAGAAAAAAACCAAAGATTTAATTAGTCGTTTAGCAATAACTATGTACAATATTTAGTAAAAATCAAACAATAATTTATTCTAAGAAATTCAACAAAGTCAACCCGACAATTCTCAATTCAAATCTATATCTAACTTAACTATTCCCCTTGGGAATCCGACAAAACCAAAAAGCTTAACTTATAACAATAATTCTTATAAACTAGAGATCCTAATCGTCACCTCAATATACTCGGAACCTATTTCCTCAACTCTCAAGACTTTCTCAGACTGTCGATCCAAATTCGAATCACTTCAAATCACCTTGGAACTATTCGAGATCCTATCGGACACCTCTCTATTACTGCTGCGAAGCTCACCAAGCTCGTTGCTATCAGAATTCACCTCTCCGTCTTCACTTGAGACTCGGGATTTATAGTGTGAGGTGACGTCACAATTCTGAATGCGGTCACTCCCCTCATTTACATACTTAAATGCTAACAATAACGTTTTTCATCGTCTGGCAGCCCTTTTTCCGACAGTTTACTCACTAACCTTTTACATTATTTGTTTTTACAATTCTTTCCGGGACGTTATTACTTAAGGTTTAGCGAGTTTTATTTCGTGCTTGTGGGTTCTCCCCCCCCTCTTCTCGGTGCGGACCTATTCTTTGCCGCTCGGGGAGCGCAAATGTGCGTGAGTCTTATGGCGCTTTTCTTTCGTCGGTGAGTTGGGTTTTATTTCTTCTCTTTTTAATTACTGAAGGTGAATGGTGAGGAAACCTTCGTCCTAACAAAACATAAGCCCCAAACAAAAATAGAATAATAAGCAAAATAAAAGTAAAATAAAAATAACGCTCGGACTTGGTTCCTTACAGTAGGGCACTGAACAGTGACTAAAGGCAAAAGTTGGGGTCACTGACAGTCGTTCCCTTTTCTCTGTTAAACTGATAAGAGGAAACATTGCGTTTAATGGTTTCCAGATGTTGAGAACAATGTACAGTAAGGGCACAAAGTGTGAGATTCATAGAAAAGTTTCCCTAAGAATATTTCCAATCCTTTCACACACAAGAGAAAATGGGTTAGGGGACGTTGGATATAACTTTGTGGAACAAAGGGGGCAGTGGATTGAAAAAGTTTGGGAATCACTGATCCAACCTATGCTAGCCAATCAGAACTTACATCTTAGTTGCACATGCGTATTGCATTTAGTACTGAATTTTAAATTTATGTGACCAGTAGTTAATCTTTCTTCTTTGAGAAAAGTAAAGATCATAAAGGAAGCATTAAGTGATATGAATAATTGCTTCAACAACCAATTAAATGAGTTACTAGCAGGAATAGATGAGAACAATCAAAGTTTTACAAAATCAGCATATTTGTCAATGATACAAAAAGTGAGTCAAAAATGAAAGTTACTTCTAAGTTACCAGAAGAATATCAGTTAATAATATTGTGAAATAATTCACAAAAAATAAATATTTTTAAATGAAATAAGTGAAGTTTTTTTAAATCAAATTTAAAATTTGGTACTAAACACAATATGTGCATGCAACTCAGAGTGCTGATTGGCTAGCATATGTTGGATGATCACTCCTCAACTTATTATCATCACTTTGCCCAACTAGGTGATAGTAGTATTCATAATGACTGGTTAATCTGATATTATGAATAAATATTGATTAATTTATCAGATTAACCAGTCATTATGAATAAATATTGATTAATTTGACTGGTTAATCTGATAAATTAGTCAATATTTATTCATAATGACTGGGCATTGTGAATAATGCCCGATTAATCATTTTGTCCATAACATATATATATATAATTGTGCATACACTGGTGGTAATTATAACATCAAAAACCAGTATTATAATTAGCATATAATTTTAAATTATGAACGCACGTAATAGTAAATAACATTTTTTATCATTTAGTATTGGAAGTGTATGCCTCTCTGCTCTATCTCTTGTGAAGTACCTCTGTATTAATATACAATTCTTATAATTTTTTAGATGATTTTGCTAACAAAATCTAATTTGTAATTAGAATTTAGTCAAAAATGACATTACATTACATTTGTACTTAAATCATGAAATATCAATTTAAGATGTAGTAATATATGAAATATGCACAAAAATTGTAACTCATAAGTTCTGTGTTTAAGACAATTTGAAAGGGAGTGCTAGCTACATGCCAGTTTGAAATTGCAATTATGAACTTGTTCATGTGGAGTAACAACTCCATGGAATGAGACAGGTTATGCAAAGATTTTTGTTTTAGCAGTTTTCTATGGGATATACATCATCATATATACAGGGTGATTTTTAATTCACACAAACTTTAATAACTTTTCAACTATATGAGATGAAAATTCAAATAGCATATTATACAGAATTTATTGCCATTTAATGTATTAGGTTTTTAAAATGACAAAAAGTATTATTGAAAACAAAGGTAAACTGATTTTTGAAACATTCAATAATGGTAATAAAGCTCTTTCTTGGAAGAATTGCCATTATCTTTTATTTTCTATCAACCCTAGATAAACCCATAATTTTTTTTAATGGAGCTAAGTCGGCTATAAGGCAACCACTCCAAACCACCACTAGCATATTTTTCGTAATCTAATCTGATTACATGCTTCTCAAACATGCTGTACAGGCTTTTGAACACTTGCTTTGTGCAATGGGGCCTTGCATCATCATGTGTAAACCAAGCACAACAATGTTTATGCCCAACAAGCATTTTGGGATAAAACTTTTCCAATAATTCAACATATGCAGCAGAAGTAACATTCTTTTCAAAGAATGGTCCAATAAATATCACAACTGATATCATCAAAATTCTAATTCTCCAATTGGTGTGCTAATTCTTTACAATAAACACACTGTTTTAAAGTGAGCACCACTATTTTGAAAATAACTGTTTACATTTTTGATGTCTGTGATTGATTAATGTTAATGTTGTACTATATAGAAATAGTACTTTGAGTTTTACCTAAACTAAATAACTTTTCAACTGAATGAGAATTCAGTTGAAAAGTATAAATGTTTAAAGTTTTGCATGAATTAAAAATTACCCTGTATGTGAAAATACCAGTCTCATTTTACAAATCAGAATTACTGTAACTTTGTATATATTCATTTATCATCATATATTGATTTTAGTAATTCACTTTTTTAATACCTTTCTATAGAATAATACATGAAAATACATTTTAGTTTCCAGGCAACCCCAGCTATCTACTGTGATAATCCCAATAGTGTGCAGCGTATTGACGATCGTGATCATCATCATGGGCATTGCATATCACATTCAGCAGCGAAAGAAGTATTCCGTAGAAGTGGCAGACTTTGACTTCCATCACACAGAAGATTTAGTTGAAAAGACTTTTTTTGAACGTTTAAGGGATTCTTTCAAAAATGCATCATGTAGAACAAAATTGAGAGAGGACGACGATGACGAAAAACCTCTCGAGACAGAGAATTCTATTGTCAACTAACTTGTATATACTGAACTTATTTAACTTGTTGAGAATAATAAATATTAATTTTTCTGTTATGTATGTCTTATTGAAGCTTAAATATCAGTCATAAAATTTTAGTTTAATTTATTTAAAATCTAATGCTCAGCTTTAAAATTAAATGAAATTTACATAAATATAAAAAGCATCATTTTACTCAACTTAGTTTGTAAATGGAATTTAAGTATATTACATTTTATATGTTAAACATTAAAATCTAATTTTTACATAATTAACAAACAAAAAATGATTTCCAAGATAACAAATCATAAAATTCTAATTCAAGTGCAAACAACTATAGATAGAAATATATTAACATTTCATAATCCTTTACTGTAAAATTTACTGTTTAGTAAGTATAAAAGCAAATTAACGTTAACCTTAGCTCGTCCAAACATCTTCATGATTGCTACTCCTTCATACTGTAACTGCAGCAAATCTTGAATGTCTAGTTCTACTTTTTCTACTGCCACTCCCATAAATTTGGCACAAACAAAAAATACTCCCATCTCTTCAGTAGGAGTAATATCAAATGTTACGTTTTTTAGTTGGGAATGATCTATATCTGTAATTTCCAATAGAATGCCTTTTTCATATAATTTTGCTCCAGTATATCTCAAACAGATCTTGCATTTTACCTCCTGTTCTTTATTATTCTTAAAAAATAAATTCTTGAAATGTACTTTCTTCTTTCCTGACGATAAATTGTCTAAACATCTTTTAATGTATTGGTTGTAACACTCGAGTTTATCCTCGTAGAAAGATAACTTTTTATTCAATTTCTCTTGAGCTTCGGTTAGTTTCTTTAATTCCTTTTGACAACACTGTTTATAATAATGGCGATTACAAATGTCTTTTCCTATATCGTTTATTATAGTTTGATAATTATCCTTTCTTGATACAAATTCTGCCAGTTCTAAAATAGATAAATTGTGCAACAAATCTTTCTGTAAGTTATACAATGATTTATGCTCAACAGTCTTAGAGATTTTAAATCTTGGCACATTCTTTGATAAAGATAGATTTTCCTTGCTGTTTGCAAATTTCAATTCCTCCTCTTGACTAGGCTTAGTATTAAGTAAATCCAACAAAGTTTCTTTTACATTTCTATAATGAAGAAGGTCTATTATCATTTGTTTTGTTTTCACGTATACTTGCTGAACGTCAGATGATTCACTTTCGTTTACTAAAAATTTGTTGGTTAAAGTAAGACAAACTTCAGTCTGGCCAATAGTGGAGGTTGGCATCGATTCTAAGTCTTCACCCATTAGCGATTTCACAGTTGATGGAAGACCAAGATCAGATAATAATTGATGCAAAGGATCAGAAGATTTTGGTGCAATTTCATCTTCATACTGCAACAACAAGCAATGTACATCACACAGTTCTTGCACAGATATATAAATTGTAGGCTGAGCAATAAGAGCAGCTTCTGAATAACAATCCATTTTGAAATAAGCTTCTGGTTCTTCCACTGTACAAGCTTTCCTGAAGAATTCTTTAAATTTTTCGTGACACTTTTTCAAAAAAGAATTTAAACAAGTAAGATGGTGAGAGTCAGAACTAAACTTTTTACCAGATGCTGCAAACTGTAATAGTTTAGCAATTGATGCCAAATTACGTCTTTGTTCTATCGTTAACGCATTACCTAATCCAACATCTATGATGTCAAAAGCATCTGGAGCTGCAATTGCAGAATTAATGTATCTGTAATACAGCAAATTCCCTACGACTTTTAAAATTTCCTTATCTGTGACATCAGGAAATTTATTATGTAGAGCATTTTTCAATATTTTAGCCATATATAATATTCCATATGGAATTTTATTCAAGGAATGAATAATAGTATCAAAAAATAGTAATGTTTTCTCTTTTAAATCTCTGATGGTTCTATCAAGCCTATTTTTTACTTCTTCATGTTGTAAAGCTTCACTTTGGGTTATTACGTAGGGATATGAACTCATTTTTCCAGTTTGTGTTTCCATTTCATTAATCCATAATTTGTAGATCTCAACTGGATTTGTATTAATATGCAAATTCTTGTCTTCTATAACTTGTTTTATCACAGGTCCAAGTAATTCACGTAAACATATCTGACCTTGTCCGTTTCTATTAAAGCCCACTATCATTTTGATAACTAGAGGATTTCCTGTTAATATGTCTACAACATGATCAACTTTAGTTTTGATCTCTTCTTCGAGTGCTGTACGAAACAAGCACAGCAGTAAATATTCGTCTCGAGGAGTAGAACCATAATTATACAATGTTAAAATGAGCGATTCTATGAACTTGGAAGCTTGATTTATTGGTATGATCAGTAGCAATTTTGCAAGATATCTAGGTTCAGTCTGAAGTGTGTAGAAAAGATGCTGAAAAGCCTCTAATTTTGTTCTGCTATTTTTGCTTAAAGCTCCAAGTCCCTTTTTGTTGCCAAGCCATGATATGTCTGATAGTTGTGCATCTTTCTTTCCTGTTAAAGTCCTTTTTCTTTGACTAATTACTTCTTGAAGAGTGAGATGGTTTTTAATCAGCATGGCAATTTTTAAATCCATATCATTTACTTCCTTTTCTAATTTTTGGTTATATTTTATAGTCTGCACCACTTTATTTCTCATTTTTTGCAAATCTAACTCATCTTTATAATCTTCATCACTGATACTTAACAAATAAACAAATTTATGTACTACTCTCAAAGGAGGAGCAGAGGAATGTAGTATAAGTTTAAAATCTTTTCTGGTTTTAAAACTTCTCCAAACTAATTGAATTTTCTTTGCGGCACGTTCTTTGAGCAAAAGAGACCGAAAATGCCGTTTAGCCAGCCATCTTCTAACGTAAGACTGCACCTTTATAATTTTCTGAATTTTGATAGCTAAAGCATGTTTTTCAACTAAGTATTTTCTCCTTTGTATTAAACCTCTCCACCATGCTTGAATCTTTATAATTTTATCTACATTAAGCTTAAAAGAATTCATTCTGGCAGAAAAATGCGATCGGGTAAGAAATCCACGAGCATAACTTTGCAATATCACAATTTTTGGCTCAATGAATTTGAGAAATTGTTTTCTTTCATCTTCCGAGTTTACTCCAGTTACTATTGAAGTGATATCATTTTGATCTAGGTAACAAGAGTCCACACCGAGCTGAGGCCGCATCCAACGACAATCGAGTGTCTTAACATTGAAAGAATAAAAGTAATTATGTAATTGACAGGTTATCCAAGACGTTTCAATATCATCTTTATCTAAATTCTTGCTCCATTTTTCTTTCTTAATTTTTAGTTTTTTTAAATTCTCTAGATAATTATCAATACAATGAGGAAGAATTTTTAAATTATCAGACAAAACAAGATTCAGCATTTGCAATGCTTCTTTCAAAATACTAGAGTTTTCATCCTTAACTGCATTATTGACGGTGATAATTGTTACGCACGTGCAGTTGGCATCTAATGCTATTCTGTTGGCTTCGTTCACAATACATTGGATCTCCTCTTGATAAATATATTCATCTTTGCACTTAGATTGTTTTTCAGCAAATAAAAACTGATATAAATCAGAATTTTTTGGCTCTACACAAAGAATGGAAGCTTCTGGACAAGATAAAACTTTAAATAGCTTCTTACAGTCATTCTGACGTATTGTCCGATTTATCCTACGTATAGCTTCTCGATTAAGTATTTGTTTGTTCACCTTATCAACTGCTTCTTGAATTTCGTAATGATTTAGAAAGGGGATAAATCCTTTAAGAATTTTATCTTTTCTCATTCGTAACAATAAAATTTCATATTGAGAGACAAACTGCACGTTAACTCCACAGATATGAGCATTTTTATCGGTCAAGCCTTCAAATAGATTGCCTTTGTTCACAAGGATTTGATTAATTTGTGCAATGGCAGTCAGAACTTTCAGTCCACCCATTATTTCTTTGTAAGTCAAGTTATGTCCATTTTCCTTTCTTATCACACAAAATTCTTCCATGTAGAATACAACAGCAGCTTCTATAATATCTAACGGTTCCGGCGAGTTTTGCAAGTATTTTATCAGCATTTCTTTATCTCCGTAATCTAAAGCCAGATTGAAATTATTTACAAAGTTTTGGATGTTAACGTTCCGATTAGCTTCGGCCACCGTAGAAAGCAACCGTTCCCAACTCACATCGCGATCTTTATACAAATTACCTAGAAACTGCAGGTATGCGTCCACGTTTCCTGGATCGATCTCGACCTCGCCCGCCAAAGACGCGAGAGCCTCTCTCAAACTCGGAACGTCGCCGCTAAGTATCGCGGCTCCAATTTTATCTACCGTGACTTGCTTGTTTGCCCGACAAATAGAATCCCGTATCTTGCCAAAATCCGGCATAACGACACCGTCTCTCTCAAACTGCCTCTCCATGGCACGTATCTGCTCCGTACTGAAATGCAAACGTCCGTAAAGATCCTGAATCCTGGGAGCACGTCCAAGTTGGAACAGATATAAACTAAGAGCATGGAGGCAGTATACCATTTTCGGGATATTTCGCTTATCGTACACGTCAAACGTATCGGGATGAAAATGAGGAGGCAGGCCAACATCCTCCATTGCCTTTAACCAATGGTTAATATTGTCCGTGTGTCGGAAATGCAGACCCTTCTTTAAATACATCTCCTGATTGGGATCGTAGATCTTCTTAGCGGGAACCGTATTGGGAGAAATTCTGTGAGCTAATTTAGCCAGGTAAACTCCATTACGGAAATTTTCTTCTAGTTCCGTAACGGGCGGCAGTTCTTCTTCGATACACGACTGAATCCATAATCGAGCTTCTTCCAGGTGACACAAGTACTGGTAAGCGATGTTTTCTTGTCTTTTCTCGTCCATTATCTCCGAACTTACTCTTTCCGCTTCGTTCCCGTCGCTTTCCGTATAATTTGCGCAATCCGAACGCCCATCCGTTTCCGCCGACATTACGAAACGGCAACTTTTAAAAGTCGGCCTCCGATTCAAATTTCGCTCCCGTCAACCCAACCGATGATACTCTTACCTCGTCACGTGACGGGTCCATTATTTATTTCGGCCATTTATACTAACCAATAATTATTATACCGTAAAAATTTCGATTAATTTGTTTAAATTCGTAAACGTTCTCGAATAGCTTGGAATTCCGGTAAATAAATATATCACGTGACCGAATGCCGAACGGTAGCCATAATCTCGAACGCCACGAGATGAGACTGTAGACATTTTTAACGTCTGCTGGGAGACGTGGTAGTTAATGTTTCGATAGAATTTAAAAGATATAATAACTTTACATTAGTCGCATTATGAAAATAAGAACGGTTTAACGGTGTAAGATGGACGAAACGTTCGAATTACCCGATTCAGACGAAAGCGTAAGTGAAAGTGACGTCACATTTCGATTTTACGTCAGTTCGTGTGCATTTTTATATTCGAGTCGCACGTGATGACTGTACTGTACAATTTCACTTCCTGTAAATTCAATGTTCTCCTCCTTACTAGATTTACAGTTAAACTGCTGTATTCATTTGACGTGAATCATTCTTTTCACTTTCTCAAATAAATAAATAATGCAGAACAGAAAACATTTGATGCATAAAGTTTATTTTGTGTTTAGCTCAAATGAAAGAAAGATTTTACAAGTTACTTTAGGTAATTTATGTATGTAGTCTATACACAATTTATCTGAAAGTAACTTCTACGGTTAATGTTACTCTAGGTATCGAAGATGGCGGCTCGTCTCCAATCCCAGCAATCAGAAGACGGGGAACAGTGGAAATGCACGTTCTAACCTAACCTATTCTAATAAATTACCATAATTATTAGAATAGGTTAGGTTAGGTTAGGTTAGGTTAGAATGTGCGTCCTCACTGTTTTCTTTCTTCTGATTGCTGGGATTGGAGACGAGCCGCCATCTCAATACCTAGGTGTAACATTAACTTCTACCAAATATTATATTATTATACGTTCAAATATTAATATAAAATTCGTCACAGAGAATTGTAATATGAAAATACGGTAGAGCACCGAAACGTTGATTAACTAAAAGTGTTGTGGTCGATGAATTCAAATTTCCACTAGTGCCATGGTGCTGCGGCACTCTCTCTCCTCCCGCCCACCTAAACTAAGCCTACTGTAATGTACTGTACTACTTTATGTAAGGTATGTATTTGTAAGAAGTGTGATACAAAATATATACGATAAGGTTTTGTGTTTGATATATTTTTTTTTGTAAACGATTGGTTATCCGAACGACCCTGGGCCCGAATTGTTTCGGATAATCGATGCTCTACTGTACCGTTCTTTGTAATTTGTATTTCTGTGACTGGGGCGTCCGTCTGTTTGGGCACGTGCCACCTTTGTCTTTGAGTTCCCCTATTCTTAATTCTCGAGGGAGCTCTAAGGTTTTGTTTTAAATTAGTCATTCGTTTTTATCACGGAAAACTTTTTACCGACAACAAAATTTTAAAAGAATATTTGTTATTAACCAAAAATTTGTTCTAGAGGCTTGTGATCGTTTATTTGAGAACCGAGGTACTGCCGTGCCGTATTTGATTGAGGCGATTTCAATATACTCTGTAGCGTCGAGGTATTAATTAAGCACATTAATCGAGAAATACTTGTGTATGTATATACAGTATATATACACACAATATATATATATATATATACACACTGTATATTTTATATAATGTACAGTACATGCTATGCCCTTTTGTAATTGTCTGTGGATACTGCCTTCTGTGATGTTAAGTGAAGGGTTTGATTTAAAAGATAGTAATAATGTCATAATGAAAGTATATAGAAAATGGAAAGATTAAACATCTTTAGATATTCAATTTTTCCATTGTAGATGTTCATTAGATGAATATCTAATTTTCTATTTTTTCTTTAATCAGATTAAAGTACATGTTAAAGCTAAAAAGTATATACAATATTTAAATTGAAATACAGTATGCTACTGTTTAGTAGTTAGTATGCACTATAATGCAGTAATGGAAATCTTTTACACCTAAACCCTTCAATCTAAAATTTGTGTAATTTCTAGAATTAGTTGATTGTAAAGTGTTTTTGATCTACTGATATTTATTTAGGAAAGTACTAACTATGAAGTCGAAGGAATATTTGATTGTCATCTTTTTTTTAACTCTTTAAGCTCTGAAAATTTGTTTTTTCAATGTTCATAGAGACTAAATTGTTTCTACCCCTCAGGCTTCAAGGGGAACTTGTATAGAAAAGTCAGTTTAACAATTTTTTTACCAGCCAATTTTGGTCAATTTTGCGTTTAAAGGATTAAGTGGAAATTATTGAAATATGCAGAATAATGAATTAAATTATTGTGACATTGTCACAATGCTGGCTGCAATTACTAATCATATTTTTAATTTATTTAATTTAAAATATTTCTAAGATTTTTTTTAGATGTTTCAGAATACATGATGCTATTTCCTATTCACTTCTGGATGCAATAGTTTCATCCCAGAGATACATGTAAACATTATCATCATGTAAATTATGAAAAACCAGATTTAAAACATACATATTATGCTTGTAATATGCAACTGAAGTAGTCAACTTTGGGTAAGGTAGTGCTTTTTGCAGGTTGAAAGAAAAAGCAAAATAGTGATCTGGATTAAATAATGCTAGATCTTGGTCTTGTTTAATGATTTTCAAACCAATTCTGCTCGTCTAAAATAAGTATCACGTTCTTCCACAAGATTTGCCTCTTTTTCTTCACAATTATTCGATACCTTAATTTCAATGTGTAATAGATTGCATTTTTGACATGTATCTTTCCACAGCTGGTGGAAATGTAGATGAAAATCTTCTTTAAAAATTTTTCTATAAGATCACTCAATAACAGTACTTGTTTTATTTTCTTTACATTCAAGCAAGTATAAACTAAACATCTTTATATTCAGATTAGGATATAAGAATTTTCTGTTAGGATTATGGTAGGTGTTAAGATTACCGGAGATAGCACACCATCAGTATGCTATTGTTGTAAAATTATGTTATATTTAATAGATTTATTATTGTAATTATTAACTAATAAAAATTTTACTCCATAGTATGCTCCTTATTAGTTTGAAACTTGTCAAAGCAGACTTAGATCACTTTCAAAATAAAATTTTTATTGTTCTATTAACCAGTTAATTTTCTCTTTCCAAAATCTTAATGAATTTCAAATATAATAAGCTGAAAATTGTTTAAAATGAAAAATAATTAGAAATGTAAATATTTTAACAGCTGACTTAATTTTTTTGGAAAATGGACTTAGGCCACTTTCTTGTTATTTTTGCTCCAAGCAATTAATTAATGAATAATTTTGTCGATTTGTACCGTTTACAACATTTATCAAAGGAACGATATCCATTTTTATCTAAATTTTTCCACCGACAAAACTACCACTCGAATTAAAAAGCCCTCTAAACCTGCTATCGAGTGAGTCTAGAAAATAGGTCAAATAACTTGTTTCTAATCGCTGTCTACATTATGGCAAGCTCGAAAAACGCTGTCTCTGCAATGAAATTTTTCTGAACCGCAGTCTACCCGATCTGTAAACTGCTGTTGGCCTCTAAACATTCTCTGCAATCAGCTGTGTGAGTTTTACAAAACTAAGTCACACAAACAAGAAATTACTTGTTTTGATGACTAAATGATAGATGTTTACCTAGTAACATTGTTTTATTTGGAAATGTTATCAGCAACTAAAACTTTTTTATTTATTTCATTAATATTTTAAGTATTTATTTTGTTAAATCTGCAATCAAAAAAATCATGATATTTTAAGTAAATAAAGATGCAATTAAAGTAATAGTGCAATATTACAATAAGCTTATAGTATACTAAACTATTATTTAACAGTGATATTAGATATTAATTTTTATTGATATTATAATAGATATTTTTCAATAAATTTGGTCAAACTTCTCGTACATAGAAGTTTATTATTATGGGTTAGTTACGGATAGGCCCGAAAAACCGAGATGAAGCCCGAGCCAGTTACAAATACCCATCCTTTTCCGAAAGCCATAAGAATTCATCACTTTTCTCTTTAAATTCTTCAATATGCCCAAATATATAGTGTTTTATAAGAAATAATAATAATAAAATACATTAGTTTTATTTTAGATTAGGAAAAATTAAAATACTCATTGATAATCTAACAGTAATGACTTCCAAACTTTTATCAGGAAGTTAAAGACTGTTAATGAAATATTTATTGTCAGGAAAATGGAATGAGTGTATTTAATGATATAAAGTAGTTGTAGTTTAATATTGAAAATCAGATATTCATAAAACAAAAAACTACAAAAATAATGTATAATAATATATAATATAGTTATGAGCTATTTTTATGATTTTGATTAGGGTTTCTCAAACGGGATTCCGGGATCCCGGTCGTTTTTTTAACCCGGGAAATTTTTCTTATCCTGGGAAATCCTGCAAATTTTTTAAAAATTTACTGTTTTCTGTTCAGGTTGAGGAAATTTTGCAAATAGAAAGTATAATTAACTCATAAACCGTCAGAATACATTTGTATTTATTAATTTTAAACCTACTTATTAGTTTTTTTTTAACTTTTGTTCGTTATGGCAGGTCACAAATGGTCAATAATCAATACGTAGCTTATTTGTGGCAGAACACTCAAAATTCTTTACCAGTAATATCTGGAATAAGTGTGCTTATGCTGTCTTAATTTTTAACCATGCTTAGTAGCTTCAATAACTGTGTAATGCCAAGATGTGCAAATTGGGCAAGGATACAAGCGAGTACAAAGTCTGCAAGTATGAAGTTTTTCTTCATAACCTGATTATTAAAGACAGATGAACTGCCGAATTATTGGGCTATGGTCTTTCTATTAATGCAGCCAAGATAGACAAATCAAGAATACTAGAGAACAAAAGAAGTACTACAATCTCGAAAACGAACTAGAAATCTTTCAGGATACATATGAAAAACACATATTTGTCTTCTCTTAAATGCATTAAACACGATTCCAATCACATCAATTGAATCGGAAAAGGCATTTTCGGTAGCAAGACTTTTCATTACTAAAATAAGAATCAGATTGAGTGATCGGAGTATTGACCATGTTTGCTTTTTAAAATCTTATAAAAATTTACAATATTTTGTATTATATTTTATTTAAAAAATCAAAAATTGCCTTCTAAGTTAGAAGTTTGATCTAAGTTTATTTTTTTTAATTTTCAACTCAATTCAAAGGCATTTTTGTCGTTGCTGTATGCAGTTTCTAGCAAACTTTAATAAATTTTTTCTATTTGTGAAAATTTCTACGTAATTCAAAGGTAATTTTTAATACATATCTTATACAGCATTATTAATATGATTTTGGAGGATGCAGAACATTAAAATTACTTTAAAAAACGAAAAATAATTAAATCATTTGATTTCACGACATTTTGTATATCTTAAAAATAATTAATTTTGTCCCGGGATCCCGGGAAACAGTTCACTTTTATCTCGGGATTCCGGGACAAGCAGAAGACCGGGAAATGAGAAACCCTAATTTTGATGTAGTTAGTTTAATAAAAATATACTAGTATTTTCTTCTATTTTCAATTACAGTGGAACCTCAGTATACGACCTTAATCCGTTCCTGATGTTTGGACTTATACCAAATAGGACGTATACCGAACCAACCTTTCCCATAAGAAGTAATGTAAAAATGATAATCCGTTCTCATGTAAAAAAACTCCTCTTGGTATAGTATATTAATGGGGTTGTAAAATAATTGAAACACTGTTTGATCACATTAATAAAAGAATAAATTTTATTATAGATTTTTAAAGTTATTACAGTAATAATTGCTTCTGATATGCTGTCGCCAGCACATTGTTTTTCAGTTATTGAAAGCAAAAGCAATTTCTCAACATGATCTAATGTCTCCGATCTCTGTTTAGAAATTGATTTAACCCCTTTCGCAATGTTAGCAGATTTAATAATGTCTTTATTTTTCGCGATTGTCAATATCGTTGTTCTCGGAATATGGTATGCAACAGTTAAGTCTCGACACACATGCCACCTTCATATTTCTCAACAATCTCTTTTTTTCAGTTCCATTGTGATTCTAGTCATTTTTTTTTAGTTTTCTGTTGCTTTTCATTTGCCTTTTTGCAATTCATGATTAATAAAAATAATAAAGTTTTACTTACAAATTAAAATCAGAAGAAATTTAACAAAGTTATAGACCGTGGCACCACGAACGTTTAGTCTGGTCTAGTACACCGATAGTGGTACTTGTTCATAGATGGTGCATATAATTAAGTCGTATACCGAGCAAAATTTGTTTCGTCCAAACAGGACGTATTCTAAAGCAGGCGTATACCGAGGTTCCACTGTACTTCAAAACATGAGAATTATTAAAGTTTATTTTAAATCATTTCATTTATAGATTCCCACCCATTTTAAACCTGGTGAAATTTTAAAAAGTATAGAAGCAGAAAATGAAGCAAAGAAACAGAAATTGTCTAAATCTGATCCACAAGAAACCAATGAAATGCAACACAAAATAAATGCGTCGTCTTTGTCTTCGGCTTTTGAAAATGCTTTTGGCCATTTAAAGAACTCAAAATACTATGAAGATCCATATTTGTCTGCACCTTCCAGGTATGTATATTTATTTAAAATTAATGCTTTACAGTTTTGATATTTAGTAGAATGTAAGAGCATTCAAGAGGACTATTTGGAGAAACAGTTGGAGTTACAATTTCAAAACCAAAATAAATAGATATTAGATATTACTTATAAAACAATAAAAACTGATAAAATTTAAATATGTTAATTAAAAAAAAATTACATGAAATGTCTTTAAGTCGTTTAAAGATAAATAATCCTGTTAGTAAAAAACATGTCGAGAGAACAAATTTTAAAAATTATTTCTTGTAATTATACAGGAATAACTCTCTAAGTGTGATTTCATTTAATGTGTGATGATTCATTAAAATGCAGTCGCTGCCAATTTAATATGTGAGAGTCCAGATGAGATGGAAATTTTATTTAACCACAACAAAATATATAAAATTAAGAATAACACTTAAATTTCTCATATTATATAAAGAAAAATTTTCCCAACACTTAATAAAAAATGGAAGGATGTGATCGCATCTTTCCTCGGATTTACTTCCTTTCCAAAGGTGACAACTTCTGAATGTATGTGTCACCAGGAACTTTCATCCAAAATTCATCTATTGGTCAAAAAAACTTAATATTGCTTAAAAACGGCATCAAAATCAAAGGGGAGGACCCCAAAATAAAAAAGACAAACATCGAAATCAACAGTGAGAGTTCACTGACCCACCTCCTTTTCATGTGAGTGTAGTTTAACTGTGCTCTGTCGCCCATCTCTTTGATCACCATTCCTGTCCATTGCTGCCATTCTCTGAACATTCAAATCCTTTCAATCCAAGAACCCTGATAAGCCAACGCAACGAACTCGAATTTCCTCAACGATCTACGATCCCATTTATCAAGCGATCTCAACCTATTAATCAAGTTATAAAGGCATTAGTTTAAGAAACTTATGATCCAGCAATTTGAGAAAGAACCTTATTCTTTGAGGCTATGGAAATTTTACACTTGTGTACAAGCTTGAGATGAGGACGTACAAACTTACGTAGTTAGACTGCAAATGCTAGCAGCTGAAATGATTATCGAAC
Organism: Centruroides vittatus; assembly: GCF_030686945.1. Taxonomy (NCBI): domain Eukaryota; kingdom Metazoa; phylum Arthropoda; class Arachnida; order Scorpiones; family Buthidae; genus Centruroides; species Centruroides vittatus. The sequence continues at coordinate 1,228,889 of NW_027122577.1, forward strand.
AAATTAGCAATGACGCCTGCGAGGCAAAAATCATCAAAAGATGCCAACAAAAGAAAAAGGGATAAATGGTCGTGTGAAAGCCGCGAATTTACACATTTGTCAGAAATTGTAACAAATCCAATGGAAGAATGTGCCGAGTGAGAAATTAGATCGTCATCACCGTTTTGATAAGAATCTGATGGGAAAATTGGCACGTAAGTGCCAACTCAGCACTGTTGTGTCAACTTTTGACGGTCATGTGACCCCCTTTCCCACGTTAAGGAGATAAAAGGCGAGAGTCGCAGGAACTCGGGGAGAGCGATTCAACAGGAAGTTAGATCGGGACATTGTGCGCATCCCGTCTCCCAGGCCTCCATAAGTCAGACTGGACCCAAGAAGAGGAGAAGACACCCATTGGATGAACATCCACAACAATGACCCTTCCATACAACGAAGTTCGTTGAATCAACTCTCCACTACGCAGAGAGTCGATTTGACGAAGAGAGGTATTTAGGGAACTAGAAACTTGTAAACTCTCTCCGCGAGCAAACCTCTAGAAATAGAATGAGAACGCGTTTCGCGAGCAACGTAGAACTATTTGGCTCTCCTCCCGATGGGAGTATTTGTAGCTGTATTTAATTGCATATTTAACCGCATGTATTTAACCTGTACATCCTATCTTTAGATTTAGAATAAATGTTAACATTATGTCTCCTGTCAATCAAAGGACACCTGTCGACTTACTTACAACCTCCCCACTCACTTTTTGCCCTCCTAGCCATCCAATGACAATGAGATCAGGTTTTACCAATCCGTGCAGATTAAGTGGTCAGGAAGAGGTTAACTCCTGACCCCCTGCTTATCTCACAGTTGCAAATGCAATTTTTAAATGGCCTAAATGAAAAAATAAGGTGACAAGTGATGTTGAGAGAGCCTGATACAATTGATAGGGCAGTATGAGCAGCAATAAGTGAGGAAACTATAGATCAATTAATGGGGAAATCCCGAGCGATAATGGCGACAGTTAATAATCTCTTTATTCGCCTATTTAACAATGCATTAAGGATTGGAAAATACCAATCTGTAATGCATTGTTCTCTGGGTTTGGTGTGGAGCTTTTGTCCTTTAACAAAATAAAAACATCCCCAAAATAAATAAATAATGTGAACTAAATAAAAACCCTGAAAATAAAGTAAAATTTGGACTTGACTCCTTACAAGTTCAAATAACATTGATATTTTTTTTTAAAAAATGTTAAAAATTTAATTTCAAAGTAAAGTAATATAACTTTAATATCTTTTTGTAGTTTGTTTTTTTTATAGGTTTTTATGACCTCCAAGTCAGTTATAATTACCTTTTGAGTGAAAAAATTCCCATTTCAAATGAATCACCATTTTCCCTATTAAATATATTCCTTGATTAGTGCAATAATCTTCTGGAGCACATCAAGCACACTAAATCAGGGTATTCCTGTATACACACATGTTGCTTTATGAATGAGATTTGTTCCTGGAAGGTTCTTCATTATAAATTTTTGTTAATTATATATTAAACATCTTTAATTAAGAAAATAGAAACAATTAGCAAAATTCAAAATGTGTTATTGTTTACACTTACACTTATTTATTGTTAATAAGTTTTAACCCAATAGTTTATTATTTGATTCATAGTCCACGAATGACTCTAGATATAATTGAATTAGATGGAAGAGGATCTAATAACAAAATAACTGGGCTCAACTTTTTTAAAATACGAGATTACAAAATTAGATTCCTTTCTTTATCGTAAATCTTACTGTAACATACTAGACTTTTATCATGTATAATCGAAGAATCTTTGGGCATATTTGTTATGATGTTTATTTTAGCAAATTTTAGTAAACTAAGAAATGTGTGTATAAAATGGATAAATATTAATAAATCAGGTTTATTTTCAGCTCTGCTTTGTTAAAACTGACAATTACGTTATAAAAAAAATGAGATAAGTGTTAATACACGGTTATTAGATTAATTATATATTAATACATTATGGTATAATTGAAAATATAACTTTTGAGACAGAAACAAACAATTCAATCAGTTATTTATTGGAACTCAACAAAAATTTATTATAACAATCATTATTTTAAATTATTCTTTATCTACAGTTTGTTCTGAAATTTTTATAGATTTACTATTAACTAAAAATCTATATGAGAATATGACTAAAATATTTTTAGATAAACTTACAAATAGTTTTATTAACACTGAAAACTGATATAAATAATTGAAAATTATATTATTCCTAGGTAAAATTGTTCTTATTTCTTGGAAAAATTGTTAAAAAATTAATCTATATTTCTTAATATCCATTACATATTAATATTTATACTAATATTTATCTTCATTGAACTTTATAAAATAAATTGTAAAATCACTTATAAAAATAATTCTTTTGTATAACTAAACATAACAAAAAATATTATCTAAATTTCTTTAGGATTTTATTTAATTTTCAAATTATTATTCATTTACGCGAGTTCAAGATTAAATTATTTAAATAAGAACTACATTAAATATATAGAAGTCTCTGTAATCCGAACAAAATATACTTGTAAATCGGTAGACTATCTTTCAGCCAAACTGCTAATAACTTCTTTTATTTAGTATGGTAAATGCATTTCGGTCCTATTTTACATCATGGACCCTCTTCAATACCTTCATACTCCCGGATCTTATATGCGCTTCTACTGCACTAATACAGCTAATATACATGTAAATATTCACCCAGTTGTTGACTGTGGTGGTTTTTGGTAACCGTGGAATCAATTCCGTACAATATATATATATATATACCAATAAAACATCACTGCGGTATACAATTTTCAGTGGTAATACGTCACATAACCAACCCGTACAAATTTACCACTGAAAATTTATAGCAGTGATGTTTTATTGGTATATAATATATATATTGTACGGAATTGATTCCACGGTTACCAAAAACCACCACAGTCAACAACTGGGTGAATATTTACATGTATATTAGCTGTATTAGTGCAGTAGAAGCGCATATAAGATCCGGGAGTATGAAGGTATTGAAGAGGGTCCATGATGTAAAATAGGACCGAAATGCATTTACCATACTAAATAAAAGAAGTTATTAGCAGTTTGGCTGAAAGATAGTCTACCGATTTACAAGTATATTTTGTTCGGATTACAGAGACTTCTATATATTTAATATATTAACAGCCGTCATTACAAATTTCAAGAACTACATTGTTAAAGAAAATTTCTTTATTGTAGAATTAATAAATTTAAATTTTATTAATTATTTTGATTTGAAATTGTAAACTTAATTTTAGTTATGTTTTTTTTTTTTTTCTTCTTCTTTCCAGTAGCAAACAAGCAGCAGAAAAGTCAGTTGAAAAAATTACACCAAACAAGAATTTCATTATTGTTAACTCTTGTCAAGTAAGAATATTTTCTTCATTAATCCAATTTGATAGTTTTGATATAATATAGTGATAACAAATAGTTTTTGATACCTACAATCATAATATTTATAGACGTGTAAACGTGAAAGAGAAGCTCAGAGTTTTTCACAATTATTCTTCTGTACTACCTTAAATAATAATGTGTGAAAAATTCACATCCTGACTAAATATATTTCTTAAATATGATGGAAAAATTTTTTTAGCTAATTTATGAGCAATAGAAATTTGGCCAGTTACAAAATTGTGATTATTTCTATTTTGAGCTTCCCTAAATTTTTTTGGAAAAATCTTATCTGGCTCGTAAAAAGTATATTTTAAATTTTCTTAATCGTCAAGTTTGGAAATTTACTTAAATTTAGTTAATCTATACACTAAGTTTATAATAAATGCAGTGTTCTTCCCGGAATTATTTCGGCCGGTGGTCAATGAAACTGCCGAGTGGACCTCCTCGTGTTAATAACCTTATTCTAGCTTGAACGAGGTTATTGACATTCTAGTTTGAAATCTGTGGTCCTGTTGTTTTGGAATTATCATTATTTTGGCCATTTTCTTGTATCTTAAAAAAACTGTAAATTAATCCGATTTGATTTGTTTTTCTGTGCATATTTAGAGATTTTTATTAGTTTTTGATAAAAGAAAAATTTTTTTTACGTATCTATGTAAATATATTTTTTTATAGGCTTTTTATTAACTTACTCTTTCCAGATAAACACCTCATACTTTTATTTTTGGTTGCATAATACCAAGAATGCTGCGAAAGTTGAAGAAAATTTATTTTTTACTTTTTAGTGCATTTTAGTTTCTTTATGACTTTTTTTTATATTTTAAACTTAATCTTTAAACAGAACAATATTATAATCTTTTTAGGTTAAAAAAGCACTTTTTCCTACTTTATTTAAGACTGAATATTGTTTAACAACATAAATAAACAGAATGATCAATACAACTTTTGAAAAATGTTCTAAAAATTAAAAAAAATTTTAATGTTGCATTCCAAAAGAAAAATTATATATCAAAACATCATGGTTATTCCATATGAAAAGATTTTTACCTGTCTATGAAAAAATACATATAAGTTATTCACAGAGACATGTTATTTGCCAGTCAGAAAGAAGGCATAATTGTTTACATTTTGAATGTATTCGGGTAAACCTACATTAAAAATTGGAATTGAACTCCTCGAGAAATATGAAAAAGTCACACACGTCCTTTTGTATATATACAAATACTTCTTTCAGATGGAAGAGTCAAGTTTATTAGCTGGGTGGCCAGAAAAATTACTGTAAATACTTCGAGATTAACGAAAGATGACAGATAAACAATTGGCAATTTATAGGTCTGCAATTTGACTAGTAATTCTTCACACATTTTTAGTGAACATTGATTTGAATGGAGAATTATGGGATAAAGATATTGTATAATTCTTGTTATCAATACTTATCATTTGTATAATTTTATTTGATAGCTAATTAACTTAATCAACAGATTTAATTTTACCATTTTATAAAATACTACATGTATCAAGCATTTCAACTTAAATAATTATACAAAAGAATAAACATTGATTGCTGATTTAAGAAATATTGAAGGATAATTTATATTTTTATGCAAATGATCATATAATCATTTGTTATTCATTAATTTTTTAAGTTAAGTCATACTGTAAATTTCTGCTTTCTGCTGTTGCCTACAATAAATATGATGTCATAAATCATATCTCTAAAATACTTTAACTGAATTTTAAGAATTATTCACCATAGTGAAGTTAATTTTTAAAAAAATAAAAGATCCTTCTAAACATATTAACTGCATTAACAATATAATATCACAGCATTACTGAAACTTGTGTTTAATTGAAATTTTCATTAAATTCATGTTCTCATATAAGGAATTAGTAAGTTTCCAAATAAAAAATTCAATTCAGTATGTTAAATATGCATTATACTACTAAATATATTGAATTTATCTTTGAAATGATTGAATGATGACTGTAAATAGGTAAACATGGAGTAAATCAAAATTTAAACTAACACAGTTAAAATTAGTGGGTCTCTTTTTGAGGAGCCTAGTGATTTTTTAGAAGATTACTGTGAGAGTACTTAATCGGTCTTCCGAATTCAAATAAATTGAGACTTTTTGAACATCATTTCAAATAGTATGATCTTAATCTAAAAGCTTGCATTGATGTTATGTCAATGTTTAAAGGAATTGGAGTGTGAATACAGTTTGAATCAACATTTGAAGAGTGATTTTAAATAAATTATCAAAGATTAAGGATAACCTTGAAAGCACTTAATGAAAAAAATCATTATGCTCCTTGAAGGAGGTCTGTTAACTTTTTTATTGTTTTTATTAGAGTTTAATATAATATATTTGTTTTGACAGCAACTTGACTGAAATTGTTTTTGAATTATAATTAAAAATAAATTTTACTTTCAGCGTGGAAATCCTCTTTTGAAACACATACGCAACGTTCCTTGGGAGTTCGGAGAAATCGAGCCAGATTACATCATGGGAAAGACAACTTGTGCTCTTTACTTAAGGTTAAACCAATTTTATTTATCTGTTGTTTTTCAATTACTTTTTCATTGTCGAGAGAAATAATTATAATTTTGTTCATTTCAGTTTAAGGTATCACAACTTGTATCCCAACTACATACACCAGAGATTAAAATCATTAGGTCGCTCTTACGAGTTACGTGTCTTATTGGTTCACGTCGACATCGTACGTTTCGAGTATCGTATAAATAAATAATAAAATTCTGTATTTCAGAAACTTAAAAATTACTTATTATTTTAAGATTGATCCACATCCAGCATTAAAAGAATTATCCCAGATAGCTATATTAGCTAATTGCACTCTCATGTTAGTTTGGAGGTAAATTTGTTATATTTTTTAAAGGGGGGAAAAGCAATTATTATAAATTTCTTTCTTTTATTTAGTTCAGAAGAAGCAGGAAAATACATAGAAACTTATAAAAGTTTTGAAAATAAATCTCCAGAATTAATCATGGAGAAGCAAGATAACGATACATACTCTCAATTGACTGATTCCTTGACTTCTGTGAGATCCATAAATAAAACTAATGCAGTAACCTTATTATCAATATTTGGAGTATGTTTATCTAATATCGTATAGATTATTTGATCTAATTGAATTTCCAAAGATGACTGACAATGATTTAATTTTTAGACATTAGAAAATCTTTTGCAAACAACAACTGAAGAAATAGCTCTGTGTCCTGGGATGGGAACACAAAAAGTAAGTTTATTAAATGTTTTTTTTTATATGTTGTAGAATATCAAAGATAACATTGTGTTAAAATTTTCTTTTTGATTAACTTTAAAGAATACTTTACTAATGAGGAATGATGTATTTTATTTGTTTCTTATTCAGTATTATCTATATACAGTGTGCCTGGCAAGAGAGATCAGAATCAAATATATCTATTTAGCTGTATTAGAATTTTTAGCATAATAAGCCTTTTAAAGATCTCAAAAATACAAACTGTATGGCAAACCTTAATACTACAGAGAGCTACATATATAAATAACTTATTGTACAAACAAAATATTAGAATTACGGTCCCTACATTTGCTTATTTGATGATAAAGTTGTGCAAATTGGTCTTCCTCTTATTATATCTTATTAAATTAAATTATTTGTCTATTTTAACTTTTTAGAAGTAACAAGTCATGCGACTTGTTACTTCTAAAAAGTTAAGATAAACACTCATTTTGTTTCTGTTTGCTGTTTCCTCGTTCTCAGTTTAATTTGCTACATTTATGAATTTTTTCAAGTTCCTTTTGGCACATAGCACTATTTTACCATATTTAAAATATGGTTAAACTGCACATTAGCAGTATTTTTGTTTAGGTTCAACTTCTTCCTTTCCTTTGTAGTTGTTTTCTGTTTGCTGTCATCACTGCTTTTTGTAGACCTTAATCTCTACAAGCTCATTTACAACTAGCTGGCTTAAAAAATTCTCATGGTTGACTGTCAAAATATTGGGTGCATTCTTTTATTCCTCCACAGAACTCTGAGTGAGCGGAATGTGTTCCTATATTCTGGCTGGGGTGTGCACTGTCGGATGGCAAAAATGGCCGCTTGCTTAGTAGTAGTTGTTTACGATGGAAAGCAACAGGGTGTCCTCCGTGGCTCGGATAGTTTCGTTTCGGGATCCGTTATGTGGTTTTATGAATGAAAATTTAGAAGTTGTGAAAGCACATCCACACGGTGATGTGTCTTCTCAAATTTTTTTTTTTTGTGGTTACTTTGAATGCTCTGTTGGCAAGATAATCCATTTTATGGTTAAATTTTATAATTGGGATTCTTCTTTTGTCTCAAAACACATATTTTAAAATTGTAGATCACTCCAACATGATACTGTCAGTAGTATGGGTGCCACCATTGTACCTAAATGCCTACAAACAGCAGCAGAGCAACTGCTATTAACACACGCCCCTGTTACTCGTATTATGATATTCATTTAAACACCTGAGCTCAATCTATTAAATTGTTTGTCTTTATCATATTCTGTTGTTTTTTTTATAAATTTTTTTATTGAATTTTACAAAAACAACAACTAATCAAGTCTTATTTAATTTTCAGGCATCTCGACTTCATGAAATTTTCCACCAACCATTTTTGAAAGCAAAAAAGTCTTGAATTGTTGGCACTCTAAAGAATGTTTTTTAAAACCTACAGTACAATAATCTCATGGCTGACTAGTTTTATCTGGAAAAAAAATCAGAATAAATATTTCTCATTTTATAACAATTTCCGACAAAAAATATTTAAATCAAGTTATTACCTTTTACACTTTTTAAATCCATTACAAGTTTAAGTGATTCAATTTGTTGTTTTAAATCATCCATTTCCTTCCTTAATTCTTCATATGCCTATTATAATAATATTTATCAAATGATGTCAAGTAAAAAAAAATCGTCATGTACCATTATATACTTACATTTTTACATTGGTCGACATTTTCAAATCCTGTTTGCTTGTTTGGCATTGCAGTAGTAGTGGAAGTTATGGTTGTTTCTTCTGCAATGGATTGCGATTGCTGAAAGTTTGCCAACTCAAAAAGATTTCTCAGACCAATTTGATAGCCCTAGATGAAATTTTAATACTTCAGTTTTCAAAAATTTAAAAAAGTGAATCACTTTTCAAAGACATACCTTTAGTGTTATGTAGCCTAGAGTCAAATCTGTCTCCAAATTGTCCCATTTGAGGCGAAGAGGAGGCGGCAGTCTTGGATAGACCAGCGTAGAATCCTTGTGGCAGACAAACGGAGTCATAAATATAGCTTGATATTGGCATTTTGTTGGTTCGGTCACATTTAAAAGTGCATTTTCAGTTCCGCATCGAAATATTACCTAAAAATACAAAAATTCGCCAACTCAAAAAAGATTTCTCAGACCAATTTAATAGGAAATTTAATGGAAGGAAGTCGAGATCACTCAACCAGTACATTTGTCAATCTTTAGCTAAAAAAGATAGTAACATCCCCATTGTAAATTCTTTCTATGGGATGCTAAAGCTTACCAACAGCTTGAAAATACATTGTTGAATTGGTAGTAAAGCAATTATGAAAATGAAGATAAATACCTTATTTAACATACACAAGTCAAAAACATTTGTGAAAGGCATTCTAAATAAGATATTTGAGTGTTATTAATGCTGAGAAAATGTTAACTATTTTCCTGCAGAAGATTGTTTCAGCTATGAAATTTTAGTGCAAACAAACAGCAAGTCATGGTATAACCAGTAAAGCCCATTTAAAAATGGTCTATGAATCCGTACTTCACTGTTAAACACTCAATAATTTGTCATAAAATGTATTGCAAATTTAATTAATCATATGGAAACAATCAAGAAACTTTTACCATTGTCATTCATAACTGTTTTAACAGTGCTTTATTAATATGACTGAAATTCAATAGGCATACCGATACTCTTTGAATTATTATTGTAAAAAATATCATCGAGTGGCACTAAAAATCCTAGTCTGCTTATTTCAGCTAAAGCAAAAAATTTTGATATGACAGAATCTGAGAAATGCTGTTTAAGCATTGTGATCAAATGTGTTGTTTGAAATTATTCATTAGAAATCATTTTTTCAATAATTTCTATTTTAAGTGACAGCTCAGCAAGTTATCGATTTGGAGTCTAGAAAACAAACAAGGCTACAAATACCCACCTTTATTAGTAAGTAAAACTGGTGGTAAAAAAAAATTAAAACTGGCAAAATGGTGATTTTGTAAATTTTCCAAAGGGACACCTGTAATTTCAATCAATCAATTATTGAATGTGAAGACAAAAAAGTTTAGAATGACTGCAAATTATGTTCTCTCGCCAGGTCATCTGCCATTTTTCCTGTGCAAAAAATGACACACGCTATCTATATATTTACATTAAACACACATAATATACATTTAATATAAAATTATATAAAGATTAATTTATAAAATATTAATTAATAAATTCAATTGTAAAATTACTACTGGCAAACATTTTGATGAATTTAGAATGTTTAACTTCTGGTGCTAGTTGATGTGCAAATTGTTCATTTTTTATTAGTTAGGCAGACTCATTCATTTTATATCATGTAAAGATTACGTAGAAAACAGTTAAATTGAAAATTATTAGTCAAAATCTTTTAATACTGTAAAAACAACTTTTTGAGATTATATTTGAAATGACGTTATTTCCCTGTTCATATTTTAACCAATTTTTTAATTTACAAGTAAACAACAAGAGATCGGCGTGTCACGGACTCATTCTTGAGAATTTAATTTTTTTATATTTTGTTCGAACAATACTTTAACATTGATGATAGTAACTAAAATGGTATCTATGGAAAAAGTTATTTTTCTCTTAATAAATTCAAAGTGAAATTGACCATACTTAGAAATTATCTATTAAATACAAAAGCTGAAGTGATCTTGTTTTAGAAGGATTTTACTTTTAAAATCTTTCACTGTATTTCAAATATTAGATACAAAGATTATCCTTGGCAAACAATCTTCTTATTTTTATCATTGGCTTTAAATATTTAAAACTACAGTGGAAAGGAAAATCTTAATTTCCAGTATCCAGTGGGAAACACTAATAAAATACAAGATTTAAGAGAGGAGCATAACAACTAAAATCTTATAATTTAATGCAAATTTGCAAATTCTTAAGTTAATAACCACGATTTCTCGATTTTAAATATATCATCATCAATTAATTAACAAATTATAATACATGGTATTATCATTCTCTGTAGTTTTGTTTTATTAAATTTAAATAAAACTTACTTTAGCAGACCTATCTGTGTTACCACACAAATCTCCTTTACTATATATCATAGCTGTAAAGGTATTGTTTTCAATTTCCCATTCTTTCCAAATTCTATGAAATAGAAAGAAAATAAAATGTTTGACATCAAAATAGTAAATTTAATTTATAACAACTTAAATTTTAATGAATATTTCAAAATTTACCCTAATATTCCTTGGTATGCATTCCAACGAAGTGCCATTTCGTGTTGTGTGAAATTGTAAAATGGACACAATACGTAACGGTATCTAAAATAAATAAATCGATTTTAATACATCATTTATCAAACACAAAACAAAGTTTTCAAAAATTGTAAACCTATAAATTCTCACTGGCATCCGTCCGTCTGTTCTCGAGATTAAGGAAAGACAAAGTTATATAGATGAAATTTGAGACCAGATACGGAAAGCTTAAGGCGGGAGGCCCTAATTATACGAACTTCCGGTCTAAATCGGACGTTGCGTTATTCCGATTAAAAAATTTTCCGAACGGAGTTATATAGACGATTGGCACGACTATTAATGGAAAAAATAGGCCGTACGGGATCGAGACCCTACTAAAATTGAGAGCACCGACAAAAAACAGCAGCCCTGCATTTTGACGATATTACAATAGTTGCTTACGTAAATATATATAAATATTGGAGGTAATTTTACTTCTGATTGTATTGAAATATGAATATAAATGCTATTTTCAAAAAATTTTACTTCTGAAGATAAAATGCATTTGTAAATGCTCCAAAAATATTGAAGATTTCTCAAATTGCTTAAGTAGGACTCTTTTTTTATTAATTATTTTTCTTTATTAAAATCGGTTGTTTTAAAAATAAAAATTAAGCAATATATTAAATATTTGATACAACTGTATCATTTTAAACATTCACAGTTCCTCAGAAAATCATAAACTTAAGGCAAGGATGTGATTCAAACAGTAAAAGATATTACCGCAAAGTGCTAAGCTGTTTCTTGAGATTTATCGAGATACAAGTCTCTTATTCTTTCCCTTCAATGTCGTGAGGATTAAAGACCGACTTTCTGTTTTTTGGAGAGCTAACTATAAGAGTTGGGTTACAGCTGCTTTGTTTTATAATTGGTTAAATAGTTGTTTTGTCTCTAACATAGCTATTTTTGTGACAGTAACACTCTATCCTGTAAAGTAAATCACTACATGCAGGTGCATTATTGAGAAGTTTATCTGAACATTCAGTTATTTAAAGTAGTGTTTCTACTTCCTAATACAATATTTTTGCTTCAATCTTTAGATCAAGGCAACAATGAAAAATTATATTTGTCACATATTCGTGCACATCTTAAAGAGTATGGAGGAAGACTCAGAATTTTGTCACAGTGTTGGAAAACTTCACCATTCTAGACTGTAACATTATTATTAAGAATTTGTTCAAAGAGATTAGGCATGATATTGAATGCTACTTGGAAAGAGGTTATGAGAAACATAAATGAAATTTCTTCAGATGCCATTAAATAAAGCACATCGTGGCAGTTGCTAACTGTTTAGAAAGTGCATATTTCCCGACAGCCGAAAAGGAGATTGAAGAATTTCTTCAACAACAAGATAATGAACTGCAACAATTTTAAGAATCTCATTTGAAATGAAGATAACAACAAAGCTGGAAGTGAAAACCAGTGCTGATCTCACTGCAATAAACAAAGGAGTGCAAATGACATATGAACTTTCTAATCATTCTACAAACATAATTCAGTCAGTGAACAAAGTTTGAATGTTAAACAAAGAATAAAAGCAGTGCTGGTGTGCTATGAAAAAATTTGAGAAAAAATAAAAGCTAAAGATTGATGATTTTTATTTTTTGTAAAAATAAAGCTTTTTAAAATTTTTTATGTTTATAAATATATAAGGAACATTTCTGTAAATCTTTGTGTAAATTATATATAACTAATTATAATAATTTTATCATCATCTTAAACTTTGACACTGATTACATTTTGTATCTTTCTTCCCCAGACCCTATGTTTTGTCAACCATAATTTTATCAATCGTGGCATTTCTGCAGAACATAACCCTGTCATTGATGAGGGACACCTATATTAAACTTTAAATACGAATTAATATCATTGATAACAATGATAATCGCTCCCCTAAACAACCATTAGGCACATATAAAGCAAATAACACAAAAATGTATATATTTATAATTGCTAAGTGTGTTAATTTCTCACTCTTAGCAATTATAAATATTGACAAATTTATAATCTAGTGATTTAATCTTCTAATTTAAAAACTATGTTAATGAAAATATACTCACATAACATAGCATAATCATTATTTTAAAAATAAAAGAAATGAAAAAACTTAAATGATAATATATCTTGTATGAACCATGGACATATTTAAATACTATATATTGATGGTGATGATCATATTTCAAAACCTGAATATCATATTTTATATTAAACTAACTTAAACAGAAATATTTGAGTGAGAATTAGTTATTTATGATACCAACATCTTTCTAGAATATACAAACAAATTGTAGCATAAAATAGCCCAATTAATTAAGGCTGTCATTTGGTTTACAAATAAATTGCGAGAACAAACCAATTTAGTATCTCCTACGTGACAAACCAACCGTATTCTCTTTATCACAGAATGCCGAGGACCCTATCGACACAGAATTTGTCTGGGATATATTCTATCTCTATTATAGACAACAGATTCAACAAGAAATGAGTCTACATTGGAGCAACAGCTCAATCTCTTTACAAGTGTATCAAGGAGCACCATTATTCTATCCAAAAGGGCTTTTCCAGCACAATGTTAGTGACGTTTGCATCTGAAAACAATGTAAGTGTACTTCTCAATGAAACAAGATTAATACATTCTAGTAGAAACTGGACTTATCTGAAACATCTACAGATTTCAAAATATACAAAGCTAATTTTTGGGACAAGACCATAAATCAAATCTTATTACCCCACTTAAAAATAATAGTAATTTTTGACCTCGGCCTTTTCCAACCAACGAAGTGATTGCTCCTTGCACTTTTAAAGTGACGTCGAAATTTTCACACCGATGTTCGACTGGCTTTAACCCGAAGACGACAATTTAAAAATCATCATCACGATCGTTATTTTTAGTAAGTATAATTTGTGTTGGATATTTCTGGTATATTTACATGCATTGAAGTTACTTGTTTTGAAAAGTTGTTTAATAACACATGTTTTATCATCTTGTCCCCAAATATCATATTTTCAAAATTATATATCTAGTAGTAATACACGTGGACATCATTTGTTCGTTGTTTTTAACGTTGCCAGAGAATATCACTAGTTACTTTTCGTTAGTAGACATTCAGTATACTATATTTCCTATTTAAAATTATTAATGAATTTTCTATTAATAGTCAATCTTGATATTTATATAATTTTAAATACAATAACAAAGCAGAAGAATGCCCAAAACTGTATAAACAAGTCTAGGTAATAAAAAAATCTTACTTTAATTTATAATAATTACATTCTTTCAAATCTTAGGATTTTTCTTCTTAATCTCTATGGACATTTGCCAATAAATTTTAATAAGTAAATATTTAAATATCAATAAACTTACTGATCATTAGTCAAATTGAAACACTGTCCAACTAATGTTTTAAACTGCAATGGTCCCGAAAAATTTGAAGGCTTAGTTCTGGCAATCAGTTGGTCGACATTTTCACCTTGTATTATGTTACTTGCATAGAATCTACATAATAAATAAAGTATAATTTCTGAATTAAGAGAATAACCAATACATAAACATTTCAATAAGTATACTGATATTTATTCTTAATTTTGGGACATATAATGACATTGAAATAATTTAAACAATGCATAAACATTGAAGTTAAATGAATTTATATAAGTTGCATCAACTCAAAATCAAAAATGACTGTCAGCATTATCATATTAATTCCTTTATATTGAATTTTACTTCTATATTTAATAGAATCTTGAATAAAATGAATATACATAAGTACAGTAGACCCCCCTATAACACGGGTTCACGTAAGATGGATTCGTATAATAAGGCGAAAAAATTGTGATCGTGTTCGTATAACACACTAAAAGAACGAGACAGATTGTCACGGCAGACTCGTGTCTCGACAGGATTGGTCGAATCTGGACCAATAGTGGACGAGAGCTACCAGAATAGCGAGGATGCTGATTGGATGACCGCCGTCCAGCGGCACGCATATATACGGACAGTTTAGGCGGAAAAGTTGAGTTTTCTTGTGGAAAAAAAAACATTTATTACTCAATGGCCATAAAAATTGTTGTCATGTAGTGTCTTAAGCCCAATTACTAAAGAAAGTTATTTTAAATATAACAAGTAAGTTAATCGCTTTGGGCTGTGAACGGCTCATGTATTTGTAAAATCTAAGTGACTTGTACAACACAGAACATATCTACTGTTATAGGGGGGTATACTGTATAAAATTATTCTACAAAAATTTTATTGTCGGAACGAAGTGACGACTAATACTTGACTTTATGCATTCCTTGTTGACATTATAACTCTAGAATGAGTTGTCCGATCTTGATAAAATTTTCTAGGACGACTCTTCATCACTCAAGGATGAACTGATTAAAATTTCAACTCTCAAAAATGAACCATTTTTGTAAAACTGGAGATAGGGGTCAAAACGAAGATCATGTTTTTCTTCAGTATGGATCATTTTTGAGAGTTGAAATTTTAATCAGTTCATCCTTGAGTGATGATGAGTTGTCCTAGAAAATTTCATCAAGATCAGACAACTCATTCTAGAGTTATAATGTTGACAAGGAATGCATGAAGTCAAGTGTTAGTCGCTTCCCAAGGACCTTGAGTCACTTCCTACACGCACGTGTAGAAGCGTCATCTAGTGGTCGGAAAATATGACAAGCATTGAAACGGTAATTTTGAAAGGTAAATGGTATTACTAACTAGATACGCAACAAATATAAAGAATCTTTATAGAATAATAAGTTTTAAAAAGTTTTCTTTTTAAAACATGGAGCAGCAGCGATCAATATTGATGGCTTTACGATCCATTCTCTCCTTCGTCTTCCTATTGTTAGTACGAAATTTCAATCTCTAAATGGAGAAGCTGCACAGAGATTTCAGATTGAGATGAAATCGCTCAAATTCATCGTCATCGATGAAATGTCAATGATTGGTGCAAGAATGCTTTACATGACCGAGAGAAGATTGGGGGAGATAAACCCCGGGAAAGATGAGCCGTTTGGTGGATTCTTTATCTATTTGTTTGGTGATTTTCGTCAGCTTCCTCCTGTTAAAAATACTCCTCTCTACTCGAGTGTTTTTTACAATGTCCCAACAAGGTCCCTACGTTGTTGGGACATTACATTACATTACATTCGCATTTGATTCTTTTGAGAAGTTCATTGAACTTAGTAATTCTCATAGACAAAATAGCACAGATAGTTCCTTCACAGATGTCTTACAACATCTAGCGTCGGGTGATTTCTCTGATACAGATCTGAACATTCTGACGACAAGAAATCGAGCCTATTTATCCAGAGATGAACTTGATCAGTTCCAAACAGCAGTAGAGCTATATCCAACAAACGAGCAAGTTAAACAAAGCAACGAAGACTACTTGCAGTCAACTGGATGCCCTCTTGCTTATACAGCATCTGAAAACATTCCAGATATTGCCCTGCCTTCGTCCAAAGATGACTCAGCTCTTGGTCTCTCCAAGTATTTGAATCTCTCAGTTAATGCCAGAATCATGCTGAGAGTCAACTTATGGGTGCAAGGTGGTCTTGTCAATGGTTCACTAAGAATTATACGCCACATTATATATGCTACTAATGCTTGCCCTCCAACTCTTCCTCTGTTTATTTTAGTGGAATTCGATAGCTATCGGGGACCTTTCATCTAGGGTAATCTGTTTCCAATAATCCCCATAATAGGCTCTTGAACAATGGCAGTATATTGCAATCTCGTAGACAGTTTCCCCTTACCTTAGCATACTCAATGACTATACATAAATCAGGGATTAACTCTTCCAAAAATCAAAATAGATATAGGGAAAAAAAGAGACAGCTATCGGTCTTACCTATGTTACATTGAGTCGAGCAAAAAAAAAAAATAACTGACTCAGTATTTTTAAAGAGTTACAATAAAGATCGCTACGAGTCAATCTGCAAGTCCAAGGCCCATAGTGACAGACAGAATCTCATGTGACGTTGGCATAGCAATGAATTAATGTCTTATTCTGACCTTATATTTGTACCTTTAAATGATCCAATAGAAATCAAATATATTGTTGAGAACAAATGATTCTTTGTTTCTTTTTTCCCTCATAATCTAGAAAATAAAAGTGCGAGCAGCTTCGTTCCGACTACACGCTGATAAAGTGTTACTTAACTAGTTTATATAAAAAAAAAAATGTCAAAATAAAAATACTTTGACATTCAATATAAGGACAAAAACAGATTGTAATAGAATCCAACTCAATGAGATTTGATGCTTTGCCGAAATACATATTTTTAATTCACTTCTATTATGACAGTTTCAACTACCTATTTATAAGAAAATTTATACATTTTTGAAAGAGAATGAATAAAATTTATAATTTGATATTAATCTCCAAGAAGTTAGTCACAGTTTTTTAAAGGTCTTCAATATTATCAAAACACATGACTTTTATTTGCAATTTTAGTTTATGGAAGGAAAAATAGCTGAAAGATAAAAAATTAGGTTTTAGGGAGTTAGTATTTTTCATCTGATAAGACACATCACATTTTTCACATCAATTTTTGGGAAAAAATATTCTTCACAGTATAAGAAATATTCAGCTTATAGGATGTATCCTAATTTTCAGATAAATTAAGGTACAAAAAAGTCTTATAAGGCAAAAAACATTGTAATTAAGAACAACAACACTTTTTCATGCTGAAAAAAGACATTTCAAGAATAACTGTAGGTAATTGTTGTCATTAAACACTTTCAACACTTTAAAAATTCCAATGATATAAATCAACAGCTGGAGACAACTAAGAAGTAATTAAATCAATCCAGAAAATTTTGGGATAGGTCAGGGATGGCAAACCTTTTTAAGTCTATGTGCCATTAAACATGTTTTAAAATGTGCCAAAGGTTTACACTTGAAGTAACTTTATTTAAAGAAATGAAATGAATATGCTTTAATTAGAATAAATGTAAAGAAGCTGATTAAAAAACCTGATGATCAAGTGATAAACCGAAAGGATAATTGAAAAAACAGGTGCTAAATTGAAATCGTGCGATACGTAACGCGTCGGATAATTTCTCCCGACGTGCCGTAGGTTTGCCACCTCCGGGATAGGCTATGTATTTATATTATTCAAAGTATTTTATAATCTCCAACATTTTTAACAAAACAGTTTATTGAATTCTTAATAACCATCATTAAGTAAAAATGAAATCATTTACAATTTTCTTTTTTGCTTTGATTACAAACAACAGTTCTCATAGCAATTTCTTATATTTGAATGTAAATACTAATTATACTAATTATAACCGTAGAACAGATAATTTGGAATGATGCCCTTATCACATTTCTAAAATAATAACAAACACGATCTCATAATTAATGGAGAAACGTTCATATAAAATCAGTAATGAAAAGAAAATTGTTAAAAATATGCATTAATTTTTTTTTAAAATAATTTATATCAAATAAACTTACCCATAAGTTGCTGGTTCTTGAACGATTTTTATTGGAATTTTATTGGCTAATATAATCTGTATCACTAACAATATAAAAAATATACTGTATGTCAATATTTGAATATTTTTGTATATACATACACATACAGGAATACTTTACTCTAAGGGTGTTTTGTATTACTAATATGGTGCTTTTTAATTATATTATTTTTAGAGCTTGTCTTGTTCTTTACAAGGTTTTTGAGAATTTTTTATTTTTATTTTTGCACCATTTTTTAGACTTAACACTATTCCACATTTAATAAGTGATAGAGTAGGCCTACCAATAAATTTTTTAAAATTTTTTATGCAGAGGCAATTAGAAAAAGCCTGTATTTCGCTTTAAGGCAATGGTCTGGAACATAACCCACCATTTTAGCAAAGTAAGTTTGTATGTATAGTACATACACATAAATATAGCATTAGAAAATTTAAGAATAAATCTTGACATATTTTTATTTGATATAATTTTTTAACTTTACTGTCGAATTTATAAGTTAAATATACTAGAAACATATCATAACTCAAAAACAAAAATAATAATTCATATTTAGTAAACTGTTAATTTTATGAAATACAATAATCATTTCTATTCTAACAAGCAGAAATTCAAGGGCAAACAAAAAATGATTCCTATCATACCAACTATATAACTATCCTTAATTGTACCAAGGAATAATATACAACACAGGATTGCTATTTGGCAAAAAAGCCACAGGTAACTTAATTAATCCCTACATTTTTAATAAACAACAACAGTTGATTTAAAGACTCTAGGATTACATAATGTTTTGTAAATATCCCATCCCTTGTAAGTCATCATAACAATGCATGCCCATCCTCCATATCTGCATTATATAATTCATGGATGGACTGATTTGTTTATTACTACTTTTAATTCATTGTATACATCTGATAGTTATTTACTATTTCAATAA
Organism: Centruroides vittatus; assembly: GCF_030686945.1. Lineage (NCBI taxonomy): Eukaryota > Metazoa > Arthropoda > Arachnida > Scorpiones > Buthidae > Centruroides > Centruroides vittatus. Next base: position 1,248,321 of record NW_027122577.1, read on the forward strand.
ACTAGCATTGTTTTAATAATAATTTTAAACATCTTCGGGAACGATAAATTGAGTCCGAAGCAAAGGAGGTGCGTCCAGACGGGAAGGTGCGGAGAAAGTCGCCAAACGGATAGTTTATAAGACTGTAGTCTCCTTTTGTCCGTCGCTCGCCCTTTTTAGATTATGAGCGCGAGGATATTATATTTGTACATACAATAAATCGATATCAAACTCTGATAAATTGAAATTATAGTCAATCCAAGGAATTTTTCAATAAAACAGCCCATATAATGCTTATTCATTCAATTGACATAGATTTTAAATACGTTCCATCATTTGATTTGTCTGCGAACACACCAAACAACTTTCTCGCAGAAAATTTAAAAGGACAAACCTAGTAACTTTCCCGCCCGTCGAAAATTTCTCCGACCCCCGGATGCCACAATCGGATCGATCGAATCCCAATCGCAGTAAAAGACTACCAATTCCTCAAAATAAGTATTATATCGTCTCTACGCCGGCCGCAAGATCCGAAAAATATACCCCAAATTTGTACATAAATACACATTAATATATAGTCTAAATACGCATTATATAAATAAAGACTCAAGTATTGTCGACGTAATACACTTTTCTTTAAAATTAAATGTACGTCATCTAAAAAAATAACTTGGGAAGTTCCATACAATACATAAATCATAGTTATTCTAATTAGTACATTAAAATAAAACACAGTCAGAGATAGTAAGATTAATAGCAGACATATAGAAGCCAACTTATCCCAGATATTAATCAACATCAAATTCATTTTAACAGTTATTAACATATATTTTTTGTATAAATATAAAAATGGTAGAAGATACTCTTAGATAATTTATATATACACATACATACAGTATATAAAAACCATACATAAGCATATGAATGATCTAAAGGTAATTTCTACCAGAAGCTACAGGTAGAAGAGGGTTAATGTTACCTATGGTTCCAAAATGGCGGCTCGTCTCTGATTCCAGCAAATAGAAGAAAGGAAACAGTGGGGACGCACGTTCCAACCTAACCTATTCTAATAAATTACCATAATTATTACCAACAAAGTTATTAGAATAGAATAGGTTAGAACGTGCATCCCCACTGTTTCCTTTCTTCTATTTGCTGGGATCAAAGACGAGCCGCTATTTTGGAACCATAGGTAACATTAATCTAGAAGGGTTACCTTTACCTGTATTTACCTGTAGCTTCTGGTACAGGTAAAGATACTTTTACCATTCTCGACTTTTGATATAAATTTATCAATAGTAAAAGAATATATATACCCAAAATAACAAAAAAATGGAGCTTCATTATTCTAAATAAATTCTCACAACTTTATTTTGAATTTAAAGTATGTCATGATTTGTTTCGCATCTCGTAACCCACACGGTAAATGACATTTTAAATTGTTAGTTACTAAGATTGACAACAGAGAGCGCACTAAAAAATTTCAGTTTTTTGTTTTTGTTGTTGTTTTTTCACAAAGAATCACTTTAAATTGTAATTTATTAATGAATAACATAATATTTCTGAAATTATAAAAATAGTAGGTAATTATAAATCGTCTGTTTACAGTGAGATCACGTGATTTGATATTTGAGTCTTTTCTGCGTCTTCATTTATTTTTATCACGTGACTTATATCACGTATTTTAATTAACCGAAATAACTACTTTTTATATTAATTATTTGTTATCTTTTAGTAGAAGCAACAAATTACTATTTTTTTTCCTTTTTTTTAGCATAACCGGTTTGTAAAATAGTCGCAGAGATCCATCAAATTATTTCATAAAAATCACGGAAGATGTTTTCAATTTGTGGATTTCGTATATTATTTTTATCCTATTAAATATCAAGAAAAACTGGAAATAATATTTAGGAAATCAAGAATATTTTCTACATAAGGAAGCGTTTCAAACTTCCTTATTATTGTTATAGCCTCTTCTCATTCGGCGACTTAATTACCAACTGACCTATACTTTACTTGAATTATTGAATAGTTTTTAGATCGAATTAGCCTACTTACATGTAAAAAAAAACCTAATTTCTGTTTGAAATTTGATACAGATTTGTTTATCTTTTAGGCATACCATATTCTACCAAAATTATATTAAAAATCATTTCCTTTACGCTCCTATTTACACGTCTTTTTATATAAATAATCAGGGGCGTGTCGTGGCACTGCTGCATCCTCTTAAAATCAAAGAGAAAAGTTTTATTACTTTAAAAGAAAAGTAAAAATAATAACGCACATCCTGCCACTTTAATTAAGTAGTAATTGTAAGGTAAATGCGTAACATTCTCCGAAAAATGACAGAGAGCACGTGCCTAGTTTACACCCCGAATCTGCCTCCAGCATCACCCATATTCTCGAAATCCCGGATACTTCACTGCAAATAATTCATCTTATATGATAAAAATGACTTTTTTTTAAAAGTTTTATATACTGTATTGTGATTTTAAAGCTGCTTTGAGTATTTAAATAAATTTCTAGTGGTCCAAGGACCACTTGTTGACGACCGAGGGGGTTATATAAACTTATTCTAAACGAAAAATGCATATGGCCCATAACAACTCGGTGCCAGTATTTTAGGAATAAATTCTAGGACTCAAATAAGGTTAAGACATGAAATATTCAGAAAATAAGATAAAATTGAGACTATATTTTATAAAAATTTAGATAAAATTTAGACTATATTTTATAAAAATTTAGATAAAATGTACTATATTTTAAAAGAAGAATTCAATTATAATAATATATAAAAAAAAGCCAGTACTTCGAAACTAATCCTCGTTGATTGTTACATAATTGAAGCGTAACTGTATTGCATAAAAGTTGTTTTTCCTCTTTCTAAAATAAGTGTTTTAAAAAAATATATATATATATCGTATACGTAGCTTATATAATAGTCGCATTAAAACAATTTAACTCGAATAATCGAATCTCAAAATAAATTGTATTTTAAATATCCCATTAAGGCAGAAAGAGGAACCAGTCGATGTTTAAATGTTAAAGGAAAACAATCAGACACGGTTGAATTGAGGTGGGGAAAGTACAGTTTAGATTCGAATAAAAAGACACGTTTGCGTATATACACAGTTAGAACTTTCTTAATTTACCGGAAAGTTAACGAATTTTTAAGAGGAGTGCCACAAACGGTAGAGACATATTAAGCAATGTAGACGAATGCTGACCACCATTTCTATAGGCTAACAATTGGTCACGGACGAATCATAAATAGGACATAAAGCGGTTACGAAAAGCTGTATCGAATGAATAATAATTGTAAGTATGAAAAATATCGTATTGTTTAAAATAAAAATTTAAATATTGTTTTATCGTCATCTTTCTTTTTGAAATAAATAGCTTTTAAATTTATTCTTAAATAATTTTTAAAGTATTAAAGACGACAAAACGTATTAAGTTTGAATGATTATATATTAAATAATAAAAATACAAAATACATAATATATTTTATAGCTATTCTATAAAGAATACAGACTCTGACAAACTTATTTAACCAATTATTATCGAATTAATTGGCCCGGCCACAATTTAGGATATATCCGAATTTTATCCGGAAATGTTGGCTTTTTTAGTATTAATATCTTTTTTTAATTGAAGGATTTGCATCTGAAAATATCCGCCCCCTCTTCTTCAAAACAGATATGATCTGGATTATCAGGAAGTAATAAGACTTATGTAGGACAAATACTCGAGAAAAAACTCGGACTTAGTGATTTTAAAATGTGTGTCAGTCGGTAGAACGAAGAAATTTCAATACGAACGAAACACTAAACAATTGTCGACTTTAAATATAAAAATATGGAATCATTTACATATTATATTTAATAGCTTTAAAAAATGTATTTATTCTATTCAATTTCTTTTCTCGTGTTTTTAATTTAAATTTTAAGAATTCTTGGATGAAGAGATTCGAACAAAACATTTTAAACGATTTTCAATTCTAGACGGAATATACGAGAATCTTTTCTGTCTTCTCTATAGAAATATAGGCTAAGTGGATCCATCAAAGCAGAACCAGCTTTTCTGCGCACGCTCGATGGGCAAGGTCGACCCACTGGTCCGCTAACCTTAAGTGGAAGAAGATGCCAAGTTTATCTCTACATTTACTGGCCTTGACGATGATGATGAGCAACTTCTTTTCCATCGGTAAGTGCATAAGCTGTATACATAATTGGAATTAATACCGAGTGGGAGTGGCGGGTGTAACGATCTCGGGGATCAAAACACAGAATAATTTAAACTACTGGCGTGTTCGATACCGCGAAAAGGAGGATAAAGATTAATAGTTTACTACTTCAGTTTTGAATATTGTGAATATAACTTATATATATTATCTCTAACGCATATTTTGGTGTTGCTAAGAAGAATTGTAGACCACCCGCAGGTAATACACAATACATGTTCTTATTTTTAATAACACGTTTATTATTCGGAATATACATAGGTCCTATTTTCTGAATTAACAAAACTACATTTAAATTAACAGATTTATGTTGTGGGTTGCTTGAATTTCATAATTTTAAAGAAATTTTTATATTTTTACAATATGAAAATAATCAATTAATGTTTTAATACGCAGTAAATCAAGCGTTATAAAATACAATAAACTTAAATTTTATAATATAATATAAAGTTAACTGTGTGAAAAAAACTAAAGGGTTAATGTTACCCTAGGTATACAAAATGGCGGCTCGTCTCGGATTCCAGCAATCAGAAGACAGGGAACAGTGGGGACGCACGTTCTAACCTAACCTAACCTAACCTAACCTAACCGATTCTAATAAATTACTACTAATTAGTTAGCAACCAATATGGTATTAGAATAGGTTAGGTTAGGTTAGAACGTGAGTCCCCACTGTTCCCTGTCTTCTGATTGCTGGAATCGGAGACGAGCCGCCATTTTGTATACCTAGGGTAACATTAACCTGTAATTTTACATTATAAGGTGACCTTAACGTACGAAAGGTTCGACATTCGACCTTCCGATATTTGAAGTTTTACACGAAATTTTAAGTTAGACATACGTTTTTAAATAAGTAAATTTTTAATCAACGGAATTATAGAATTAAGAATTTTTAAAATATTTTTAATGGGATTATGAAGTAACGTTTCCGATTGTCCGGTTAATACACTTTAAGTAAAAGAGTGTGTAGAGTGTGTTATTTACAACTAACCTCTAAGTAGAATAGTGGGTTAACATTTCTGGTATTGATGAGTCGAAAGGTTGCTCGACTTCCTCATCGACAGATAAGTAACGGAATAAATTTATAATAAAAATTATATTAAGTAACCGGAAAGCGTATACGATCCCGCAACGGAACGTCTGATCTATTCATTTGTAAATTCTATAAATAATATTATTAATGTAAAAATGTAAACTAAACTGTTATTTATAATATCTGCAACTCTATTTTTATTTCATAACATCACAGTTTCCTTCAGAATGGAAGATTTTTAACCTCCGTTACCTGTTTAATGACGGATGAAAAGTTTAACTTGTGAGACAATTTTAGATCTTGCCGGGGTCAATCTGGACAGACGGTTTCAGTTTATAAATATCTTTTTTCTTCCGTCCAATTTCACACAAAGAGTAGAGCAAATGTGGTGTGTTGTAAAATCACAAAAAGTGCGCGTTTAAAAAGTAATTTATTAGAGACATAAACAAAAAAGAAGTTTAACGCGTTTCTTCGGTGGTTTATTTACCTTAAAACGTCTTTTGTGGCGAGAAAGTGTGTCAGTGCACTTTTCTTTGATAGTTCAATAGTGTAATTGTCTACAGGTATTTATTTGCTCTGATAAACAAATAAACGATTAAAAATTTATGCCAAATCTTCTATAAAATCTTATTATAATAATTTTGCATACGTTTTAATGCGTTTACTCCTACAGCAAAAGTCATTAGTATTAATGAAACGAGAATTTAAAACGATCAAAATTCACAGCAATGACGACGCTAATATAGAATAATTATATAATTATATATATATAATTCTCCGTAAATTTATTGAATGTCTTTTAAGTTTTTTGTGATATTGCTTAATTCCTCCTCTCTTTTCTGTCCTGTGAGCACTAAGAAGGTAGTTTTTTAACCACACACATCGTGGGTTCGGCCAAGCCCGCAGAGAGGAGTTTTTTTTAACTCTTTCCTCCCTGTGGGCACTAAGAGAGCTTCTTCTAGCAAGCCCATTATGAGTTCGGTCAGGCGCACAATGGGGCCCGACATATCCGGACGGACCAACCCCCGAAAAAATTCTTGGGATTTTTCGACCTGATCGAATTCGATCCCGAGTTCCTCGGAGCGATAAACTGTCATCTTGACCACTCGGTCATCCGGCTTCTTAACAGCAGACAGAGGAGCATGACATGTGAAAACCGCTTATGCAAAAATTTCTGGGATTGTTTGATTGCCTGGATCGATCGAGCAACAGCCTCGGCCATTCGATCTCCAACATATAGACTAAATATCTTTAACCGGGTATTAGTCTTTTAAGATCACAATTGTTTTGATCTTGAGATTTATCGATCTAATCATCAAACTCTGTTGAAATTGTTTTAAACCCCATTGCACCTTTACAGTTCCATTATTTTAAATTTTTGGAAATTGAAAATAATCTTCAAGCTGCTTGCTAGATGCAAGGTATCAAAGTTACACCATAATACACCATTTACTTATCATTTCGGTATCAAAATACAAACGAGAGTTTATTTTAGTACAATTCATTTCTTCATTATATAACCTATTGTTTCATTTCTTATCGTGTAATAATTGTAGCATAAGATGGGAAGCAGCGAAATTTATAATTTCAAAATTTATTCAAAATAAATTGAAGAAAGCAAAAGATTATTTGGAAAACTTCAAAGTTTATAGACGGCACTAAAATAATAGCGGTACTACAATCTGCCCAACAAAGTTTTGGGCATATTGAACGATGATTCCAAAGACAAAAGGATAGACGGCCGGATGGCCGAGCGGTAAAGGTGGCAGCCTACCGCTCTGGGGGACCCGGGATCGAATCCGAGCGGGTCGAATAATCTCCAGGAATTTTTCGGGGGGTGGTCCGTTCGGATATGTCGGGCCCCGTCCCTCACCACCCGGTCGCCCCATTGTGGGCCTGGCCGAACCCATAATGGGCCTACTAAAAGAGGCCCTCTTAGTGCCCACAGGGCGGAAAGAGTTAAAAAAAAAAAAAAGGATACGTGAAAATTCTTAAATATTTATTTACCAGAGCCGCAGCGTGATTACATGAAGGTTTCTATGATATGCTGTTAAAATTAAAATTTTAAGCGACTTGAATATATAAATAACGTTTTATTAAAAAAGTGTATGTATTTAACTAGCCAAAGTAAATACAAATACGAGTACTATTATCTTATTCTTCTATTTAGTTTAGAGAGTCGTTAAAGACCCATTTAAGGCGGATGCACGCGAGATGTGGAAGTAAAAAGCCGCAACAGAAATCGCTATGCCGCCTGTGAAAGAGCAGCCACACTTGTGGCATGCCACTTGTTCATTTTACACGGCATAATGGAAGGAGGGCATAGGATAGGAGGCATAGGAGCACGGGCATAGGATGAGCACGAGGATAGGAGGCAGAGGGCACGGCATAGGAGTGAAAAGTAACGTAGATATCCAAGACGGATGAAGACGATTTCTATGCTCGTTTCAATGCTGTATTATTATTATTATTTTCTTATTTCGATAAGGAAATAAAACGTAAGAAATAGTTCATAAACACGTGTTAATTCCTTAAGTTTTCTACGTCGAGATCTACTTTCGAATTTTCAACCAAGTTCACGTGGTATAATTCAAAACGTTAGATCACGTGCAATGAATCAGGTTTGTCATTTTTCACGATGCGCTGCATGCATGCATCCGGTTTTACCGATTGCACCACGCCGAATTAAATTTTGTTAATGGAATTTTGAATTAAAAATGTATTTCACACTAATACCAAATTCGCCAAAGCCAAACGAATGGGTCAACTTTATGTTAAATCTGATATTAAAGTTTAATTATCATTACGGAGTTTTTGTATTTACTATACCTTTTATTCTAAAAAATTTAATTTTCTATAAGAGTTTGCTAAATTTAAAAACTTTTCATGTTGCAGGATAATCCGGATCATTTCGATTCATTGTATCACGATGGAAAAAAATAAAAAAATGCTACAAGACAATTCGTATGGTCCTTTTAGCGTTTCATCCACTTCTCCTACAGGATTTGAACGATCTTTAGAAATGGAAGAGCGCGGCAGATATTTCCCTCGACAGTTGGCCACTGGATTAGGAATGGCAAAAATTCTGATGTCCATTTTACTATTCATCTTTGGTTCTATCGCAATCGTTGTGGAAGCATCGCTATCTTTACTGGGAGGAGGCATGTGGAGTGGCATGGTAGTGCTGGTGACCGGAATTTTTGCTATCATCGCAGCCAAACGACCTTCTAGTTCGGTACACGTCGTATCTTTTCTCTGTTTGTCCATATTGAGTATGGCTGCTACCGGTATGGTAATCGTTTTTTCTGCTACTGGACTAGTGAATGACTTGAATAGTCCCAGCAGTTATTTTGTGGATAATGAAGGTAACAAACTATCTACTTTCGGTGAAGTAAATCTAAAAGGTCCTGCAATTATCTTAAACGGAATCTTGGTGGTGGTAGCCACATTAGATTGTCTTTTTTCCGTTGCTTGCTGCGTGATATCTGTTAGAGAGGCATGTAGGTGTATTTCTCTATATCAAGATTCCGCGTGTGAAGAACAAGATTCTCAAGCTCGAAAAGAGAGACTTATCAACTGGTTAGGGCAACAGGCACTAATGGAGTCTAATACTGTTTCTTCGGCAAGTTTTAACTGCAAAAACAAAATTCCATGGCATCTGAGTACCAAATACGATAATAATCACACATTATTGGGACGAAGTCAATCGTCGTCATCTACTGGTTCTGTACCATCTCGCCTGGCAGCGTATGAGGTACAAACTAAATCACCTACGCCTTCAAATTAGAAAAATTGTTATTCAAATCGTCTATACCACCAATTCATACGCAAGAGATCAAATTGATGACAATTTGGATCCCGATGGCGATGGTTCCGAGTTCTGTCCGATTCGAATTCCTATCTGTTTTACCTGGTCGAGCCAGCTTAATTTGGCCTTAATGCCTAATATTATCATATGTGAAATGATTTATCTCAACATTAGTTACATCAAAACTGAATTAGATAGGTTGTCGGGAAATTTTTATGTATTATCGGCTTTTTTAGCCTACTAACAACAAAACAATGTAAAATTTTAATATGTATAAATTTATTTATAGAAGAAAGATTATTTTATTTCAAAATACTTCATTTATGTATATCAAAAATATTATAGAAAGTAACCTAAAGAAATTATAACATCAAGTGAATGCTCCAATTCGAAAAGATCACGAAAGGGAGAGAGAAAAAGTAATTTTGTTAGAATTTTCTATGTATGATTATATCAAGATTTTAAATAAATATCACAAATAGCTGAAAATACCTCGTGTAATCAAAATTTAAAGTAACTTCAATTAGCCTACACTCTTCTTCTCAGGTTACGAGACCCGTAAAAACAATCATCACACTTTGGTTACGACTTTATTGATACTTATACTCATTTGGAGGGCCTAGTAGAGGCTGTAATTTTCTGGGGAGGGGACGTGCTCACCCATGCCCATGCTTATACTACTACTAAACCAAAATGTTTTTCGGCTGGCTAAAATAACTATCATATATTACGTCATTTCCGTTTGTGTAACTTTTAAATACTTATACCGGGATTTATCTAATTCGCGCCCTAAATTATTATTCATTTCATTATTTCTTTTTTAATATCTATATGTTCAAATAGCTGTCTCATAAACAATTTTTTTTTTAACAGTAGGCCTATTTAACTTAATTTCAGTCATGTCATTGCAGTGTCTCTCAACTGTTGCGTTACAGTAATTACGTTTAATGGTTCTCTCGTGCTCTGCAATTCTAGTTTTTAATTTTCTGCCTGTTTCTCCAATATAAACACGACTATTACTGTATTACTAGAAATTCTCCAATCAAATATGACGGATTCTGAAAAAGTAGAGATTGAAGAATTGAGAAGCGCTTCGAGTCAAGCATGAAGTTGTGATGCTGTTTCTGCAGCCCTTGGCAAAGCCATTCTTACTCCATGTTGTTCAAATCGGGCTTCGGAGGTCTCGGTTATTATCGAGGTTTCCGACCGAAGTTTTCAACGCGAAAACGTGAACGTCGGACGTTCAGCGCCGCCTTCCTGTAAGCCTAATAGTTTGGAACGTCAGTGGTATCGTGCTGGACCATTGTCAAATTATTAGGCTTACAGGAAGGCGGCGCTGAACGTCCGACGTTCACGTTTTCGCGTTGAAAACTTCGGCCGCAAACCTCGATAATACTGTAAGTACATTATATGATTTTAATTTTTTCATGTAGTTATATTTTTATTTCTTGCGTATCGACTTTTGGCTGCGTTTCATACTTTTCTAATTTCATTAGTCATTTTTGAACAAGTTTTCAGATTTATTTATTTAACACACATTTTACTACATCTTTTGCTTTTATGGGTCTCGTAGCCCTAGTAGTATAATCAGAATACACTAAGAAAGCTAAATATTAACTAACTCGGGAGTACTATAGATTACTATCTATGGAATTTCGGGACTTTGAGTATATATCTAAACTGACGGGACCGAGACGAGTTCAATGGTACCTTACTTTTGGGCCGGAGGCAAAAATAAGTGTTATACTTTTTTCGGCAATCGCGCGATGATCGGGAGTCGCGTCGCTCTCTCCGCTAAGCCTGTCGCATGTTTAACAGGCATACCGGCAAGTCGGCCATATATACCTTCAACAGTGGCAGATGTTGATCCATGTACTGTACACACTGATCGTCTACAGTTCGAGTTGTCCATCCTCGCTAGTCGATCTCGGGGGCTACGGCCCCTCAGTCTCGCTATCGCGATGCTTGAACAAAAGGAACTAGCGTTCCACTGTTCGTGCTCCCGACGGACTCCCCCCGGGAGGGGAGCCGCCGATTGTTTAACGTAACTAGTTATTGATTCACGATAGTTCTTGAAGAAAAAAAGGAAGTGGGGTTCGACTGTTCGTGCAATTTCTTGCCTTTCAGCGTGTTTTTTTTATTTGCAGACTACCGCGAGATGGCAGCACTAGCAACTACGGTGCCGTCTGTATGAAAGCATTAAAAAAGCATAACTCTTATTTTTCGTCTCCGGTCCAAAAGTAGGGTATCGTTGAACTCGTCTCGGTCCCCTCAGTTCAGATACATACTCAAAGTCTCGAAATACCATAGATAGTAATCTATAGTATCCCCAAATAGTTTAACAATAAGTAAATTTTTTTAATGTTTAGAATAAACACTATTTTATTTATTATATATAAACAAAATCAGAATAAAACAACGTGTTTCAAGTGACATTGAGTTTTACATAATAGAAATTTAATAAATTTTAGTTCAATAATTATGAAAGTGGTGTAAGTCCATTTATGGCCCAGAAAGAATACATTAGTGTAATTAAATTCACACAGAAGTCTTTAGAAATATGTAAGATGATTGCATAATGTCATAGAAACATTGTCAAACTTACAAGTTAGTACACTTTATTTATATTTTTGAATGAACTAAAGTGCAAATGTTTAAATATCTCAAAAGAACAAAAAATGGACTTACACCACTTTCAAAATAATTGGTCCATATATTTGAACTCTGGACTAAGAAGAGCTCAACGGTAACCTACTTTTGGACCGCAGACAAAAAATAAGAGTCATCGTACTTTTTTAATGCCATAATGCAGACGGTACCGTAGTTGCTAGTACCGCTATCTTGCAGTAAAGTCTGCAAACTAGGGTTTCTCAAACGGGATCCCGGTTGTTTTTTTTAACCCGGAAAATCCCGCAAATTTCTTAAAAATTCACTTTTTTCTTATTTTTTGTTAAGGTTGAGGAAATTTTGCAAATAGAAAATATAATTAACTCAAACTGTCAGAATACATTTCTATTTATTAATTTTAAACCTACTTATTCTATAATGGTCTCGTAGATGGTAGTAAGTTGCCTGGCATCTTTACCAACAGTCATACACTACAATCTGGCCCCAAGCACATGCCTTCTTCTGATTATCACCCTGTAGAGTATTTTAACCTGTTTTTCACTACGTCGAAAAATATTCTGTTTGAAATGAACAGAAACAATATTATACAGTGATATGCAAGTGAGGCTTTAAAAATATACCATTTAAGAAGTTTAGAAAAGTAATTGGATGCATACTTGGATGAAAGGACCAAAAAAATATTAAAAGAAAGTAGCTTTCAACATCATAACCAGACAAATTAGATTTAATATGGCATCATCAAATTGACCATTGCAAGCAAAGCTTCATACACAAACAACTCAAATTAAACTCACATCAAATTATTAAAGACAAAGTATCAAAAAATCAAGTGTAAGTTTTAGGATGGCACTGTGATAGTTAGAAATTTTTTGAAGAAATATTATTTTTAATCTGGACCTATATAGGCAAGTCAGATATATCCTCTGCAGACAATGAAAGTGAAAGAAGTTAGAATAATGCTATTCCCATACACATCAAATATTAATAGTATTAGTTTCTATAAAAGGAAGCTTTGGGACTGGCAACACTGAGACTCCACGCTTACTGTAATGCTCTGGCTAAATATGCAGATGTTAGAAAAATATTTTTAGACAATTGACTGTATGGATACCTAACCTCAACGAATATGGATTAGGAGCAGTTGCTGATGCTTGAAAATGATTAAAAGACGGAAGTACAAAAAAACGTCATGTTATAAAGAAGAATGTTGCTCCACATTTCTGAGCTACTCAATCCAAATCTTTTAACTTGGAAGAATTCGACTACTTAGATTCACTAACGAAATCTGACAACTGATATGACTCTCAGTTAGATAGATGCAAATCGACATTTGTATGGTCACATTTGCATAGAATCAGAAAAATGGTTGAACATTACTTTTATTTTAGATCTGGACCTATGTTGGTGTGTGGCTTCCGAGATAAATAATATCATCATAATCAATTATGAAATTCATTCTAATTCCAGCGAGTCACTTCAGTCAGATATATCCTCAGCAGACAATGAAAGTGAAAAAAGACAATATTACATATTACATAACTCAAATCAGTTGCATAAATGGTTGAAAGGTCAAGGATCAAAATGCCCTCACTGATCATACGGGAACAAGAAACAACATTCACATAGGAGAAAAGCCTTATACTACATTTGCACACAATCCACAACTCACTTCACCTACAATCTGGATTGTGACTGTTGCCAGTCGAACGTCGTGCTGTTCGCACAGGCAGTCCGCTTGATTAGAACCCAGCTATTACATGCGATGATAAAACTTGACATATCTACGTGGTAAGTCTCGAACACCAACAAACAAAATGGAAGTTTTGGTTAAAAATAAATACAGTACTTTTTCTTGCCATATATTTAATAATAGACAGATGTCATCGTCTCTCCAAATACAGTATCTTTATTTCTCTATTGATAGCTTGGCACGTGTTCTGCAGCCATCTTGTATTTTCTCGTGTGTGTGGGTTCTCTCTTATGACTGGATCTAGTTTCAAGAACTCTCGAGTCGATCGCTATTGAACCTTGTTTGAGTCGAGATTGAAACGGTCGAGGGAGGTTGCACCAAGACATAGTTGCAATCTAGATTGAAATGCTTGGTGCAAATGGGGTATTACAGTTGTAACAAGTGTACCGTATTTTACAGACTATAAGACACACCTTAATTTTTAAGCAATTTTTTAAAAAAATACCTATAAGATGCTATGGACTATAAGACACACCTGAATTTTGGAGGCAATTTTTCGAAGAAAAAAGTGCGTCTTATAGTCCGTAAAATATGGTAATCAGAAATCCTTTTACCTGTGACCACTGTAAGCAAAGCTTCAACAACAATAATATTATGGATATAGACCAGGCAGAGGCAGAATACCCATCTTATATAGACATCAAGCCCATTTATTATTTTCAAGAGAAAGAACATATGAAAAATATTTAGTACACATGGAGAATTTCTGTCTGGTAAATGCTGTTTTTGAAGCTCTGCATAATCCTCTATTATTTCAGCTCCATTTCCTGTCATCCCAGTGCTTGACACTGGTTTTTCTTCTTCACCAGTCAAATGCTGAAACGACATCAAATTGTAGTTTTGTTTTGCTCTCTTAACTGTTTCTATCCATGCGTTTTTTACATCATCTGGCACATGGAATGGTTCATAATTCCAATTTAATTTCTCTCTCATCTTCTGTCAAAACACCACTATGAGCAGATGTGCCAGTACGGCTTAAAAATTTTCTCAGATATCCTGATATTATGCGCAGATCAGTGACCTCACACAATCCTGTTACAGATTACATTACTCTTCCATCTGAAAAGAGAAAGATCAACGTGTAAATTACCACAAAAATGCCATTATAAAATTCACATCCCAAAACTAAGTCAGCAATTAAATATAATCAAATTATTCATTCAAGAGGTATCAAAAAGCAATAATCATCATTCACAAAACAAATAAGACTTAAGTAAAATATTCTATACCTTTATTTGTCTCTCACAACTTTTTTCCTTTCTAGCTTTGATGAATTTGTTCACCTAATGAATTTTGTACTTCTGGTTTCAGCAAATTTACTACTTATTATTATGAAGTGCTTATACAAAATCCACGCAAACTAATATGAAAAAAAAAGAAAAAAATTGTTATAAAACGGAAATTTAAGATAATATTTAAATTACAATAAACATATCAGTAAAAGATCCCTCTATCATTGTTTTCAGAGGTGTCCTAAGAAGTGATTCATCATTTACATTAAAAGTACACATACACACAAAATAAAACTTACCATTGCAGCATTCTTGAGGCATAAAAATATTCCTAAAAAAAAAAAACTTATGAAAAATCAACCATTTATGAAAAATTTAAAATAATGTAAATTATATATTTTCAGGATTTATAATTTCAACAGTATTTCTGAACTCTAGCCAAAATAAATCATCATTAATTATTCTGAAAAAATTAAATGGAATGTCAGAAGATTGATTTTCTTTTATTGGAAAACCATTAGGGATATCTAATGAATAAATTTATTCAGTACTAGCAGACCCGGCAACGCGTTGTTGTGGCTCAAATGTATTTATTATAAATGTATAAAACTTCCCCCGTGGGGGGAATTTTAAAAAATCCCTTCTTAGTGTACATTCTCTTGACGAACCCTATTAAAACGCAATCAAAACTGCATCTAAAATAGTATAAATAGAAGCAGAGTTCTTTATAGTAAGTTTTATTCCTGTCCCTCTCCCCGCGGGGGAATATCGGAAAATACCTTTTTAGTGTATATTCTGTTGACATACCCTATTAAAACACCAAAAAACCGCATCTAAAATAGCATAATAGAAGCCGAGTTCTTTACGGTAAGCCTTAATCCCGTCCATCTCCCCTGGTGGGTGGAAAATTTTGACATGTATATTATATAAAATCACGTGCATATTCGAATGCAATGTTGTGTCAAAATTTCAAAGGAATCGGTAGGAACAAACGAACATTACATTTTTATTTATATAGATAGATAGAAGATGATCTGCTTTAGTCCATTCTCACAGAAAAGCATAATGCCTCGCAGTAAAGCAAACTTAGGTTGTCGGAGTTAGCGCCATCTATTGGACATAAAAGCCTTAATCCTAGATGATATCTTTTAATTTATATGAATGTTTAACGGAATAATATATAGCCTATGTCCACCCTGAAGGTCCATTCTAAATATTGGTGAAAGAATTTTTGAAATCGGATGAGTAGTTTTGGAGATTACCTGTTACAACCAAACTTAGTTACCTCTTTATATATTAGTATAGATTCAAGTAAAATCTTTGCTCCTTCAAAACTTTTTTCCATTAAGGGACAATTTTTGAAGCATTAAAAACACTTAATCAAAACTTTAAACCCAAGATGTAGTTTCAATTATAATGCAGATTACCTTGTATCCAGCCCATAATACAAATGCAGGCTCCATATTCATGTCAAAACAGGATAAGTTGATAAACCTTGAATTAATTAAATATCTTATTAATAAAATGACATTTCAAACTATAAGCAATAAAAAAAAAATTCAATTAATTCAGAAAATTAAAATTTGTCTACAAAATTTATCAGTGACTGAAGCAAATCATCATTACATATAAGTTCTGTAAATATAATATATATAAATACAAAGATAAGTAAATATTTTGTAAATGATTAAAATACAAATGAAATGTCAGCCTTTTTTGAGGATCTGATGCTTTAACAATAATTTTATCTTCATTGTTGAAAAATATTTTATTTTCAGGCTTGTTGCGGAATGGCATGTGAGCAAATACACAGTTTTATTGGCAAAACACCCATACAATGAAGTTTGAATGCAGGGTTACTTGCCATTCTCACGCTTCTGTTAGGATAATAGATGGCAAGGGGGTAGCAGTGGCAGCCAGAGATGTAGAGAAGCATACAAAAATAATTACTTTTATTTTGAGTTAAAAATGCCTTAGACTAGGTGGGATATTAAACTGGCAAGATAGAGTTCCAATCCCACAACTAACATTCTTTCAATTCTCCCCTTCAAATTGGACAATAGTTTACCCGGTGTTTGCATTGGACACATTGGGTATTGGGCCCAACATTGGAAAGTAGGAGAATTTAAGATTTCATAACAGATGGGCACTCAAAGCCATCAAGGTGAAGTTATTCCTCTTTTTAATCTGGATACTTCCATGGTGATCATGTCACTGGGTTTCTATATGGTATCAATATCAGTAAATTAGGGAAAGATAAGAAATATAGCTACAGGCAAATATAAGAATTTTTCCTATTGTAGATCAGGGGTTACCAAACTTTCTTCACAGTGGGCCAGATAACCGAGAGGAGGACAAGCACAAGCTGCACAAAAAATAAAGGCAACCACCATATTTATTTACCAATACATAAACATGATTGCTGCAGCAAGCTCATAATTGCTTTTCTTAGAAACTTCATTGTAGGTACTTACACAAAAAAGTGCTGATATCCAAAGTTGCAAAATGTTGGTGAATTTATTTCACTGATTTTCCTAAAAATTATATCACTGTCAGATGCAAAAATTAGATTGGACCAATTTTAACATTTTTACTTACACTTATTTTAATTTTTTCAACTTAGTAAGGCTCTCCCTGGTTAGGACTTAATGTTAGGTCAATATTTTCCATGTCTTAGATCACATTTTACCATTTGGATAGCTGGGTCAAGACATGCATATGTAATTTCAGTTACAATTATCTGTCATGCTAATATGGGAATCCAAGGTTAAGAGAAGATAATCTCTTGGCTCCAGATCTGCCCACAGGGTCACTGATGGGATTTTAACAATATTAAATTAGGGGACAGGAAGTTCTTACAATCTTCCTGATTTTTCCTGACACCAGCCTAATTAGAGTGTTAGGCACACTAAACAACAATTTGTTACTTCTCTGAGAAGAAGGGATCATAGATCCGATATGAAAGCAAAAAATTTAATAAAAACAAAATAGAAATACTTAAAGATCCAGATTAGGGCAGTTTTCTAGATTGATTAAATGAAATGTAGAGTTTAATAAATTTTATAATTTCCATTCTGATTCTCACAGTAAGCTTTCTGTGATGTGATGAGCACAAGGCAGTGTATGAAAATAATCTTCAATATTAGGATAATTATGAATTTTGCTTCTGATTGAAGTGAGTCATGTCACTCAGTAATATGAAGGGTGATTACTATGGAATCTTGTCAGATCCCATTTTAATGCACCATCAAAATGAAGTTTCATAAGTTACTGGTTGAAGTGATCATACAATTTAAGTTAGTATGTCTGCCTTTTCACTATTTCCCACTTCATTTAAGCATGAGAAATATAACAGGCCCAAAACAAGCAAGTTCAACAATTTGAAATAGTGAAATATGTTAATTTTGGTATGCTTTAGAAGGGAAAATCTAAAAAATGCAGAATAGTTATGATCAGCAAGTATTGCTATATCTGACAAAAAAATTTCCTTTTGGCTCTATGAATCACTCAATTTTTACATATTACTAACTTATTGATAAAAATATTACATGATTAATTAAAAAATAATCCAAGGTTAAGTTCACACTTGCTTGTGATGGCATTTGTATCAATACACTCCACAAGATTTACAATGGTTTGTTTAATTAACAATAAATTGTCACATGCTTTAAACACAATTATTTACATATCAACTTCTGATCCCAATGACTTATTTCTGGAAGAAAGATCATTCACATCTAGTGAACAGTCTGA
Organism: Centruroides vittatus; assembly: GCF_030686945.1. Taxonomy (NCBI): domain Eukaryota; kingdom Metazoa; phylum Arthropoda; class Arachnida; order Scorpiones; family Buthidae; genus Centruroides; species Centruroides vittatus. The sequence continues at coordinate 1,266,747 of NW_027122577.1, forward strand.
CTGGGACAGATAATAGCAGAAAATGATGATATGCTACCTTGAATCTTGGAGTTGCATATCATCAGTGGTTACTTCCACAACTGGGTTTGTCTTGGCATGTTTTAAGGTCTGGAAATTAACATTCCATGCAGATGGAGTTTTTACATGGATTTTTCAAGTGCTTTTCTACTGCACAGAAACAGAATTTGGTGTACTGAGAAATTGTGTTCTTCTTAAATAGAAATGCAAATAAAAACATGTAACTAGTTAAAACCAGCTCATTGGTTAGACAAATAACTGACATAACACATGAAACAAATTATCACTTCAAGAACCAGCCACAAATTAAGTTCTGACGGAAAAACTATAGTTATTATTTTCGATTATTAATTAATTATTTAAACTACACACGAGAGTTTAAAATATTAAACTTACTTGTAGTATTTATATTGCCAAATTCAATTTGAAAATTACCTGCAAAATAATTTATTTAATTTTAAATATAAAATTTTAAAAAATTTTCAAATTTTAAAGTTATTTTCATTCATCAGATAACAAATTTACATTCAATTATTAATCAGAGACTCTAGTCTGAAATTATCATCATTACAAAAAAAGAAAAAAATTAATAAATAATACTTTCACTTACCATTATGAAATGGTAAAAAATTTCAATTTTTAATTAATGGAGAAACCTAGGAAAGAAAAAATAAAAACTTTTAACTTTCAGTATTCCAAATGTACTATTCAGTATGTATTAAGATAAATATATCAGACAGCCAAGGGGAAAGTCTTCAACTTAAGTCAGATGTGAAGAGACATAACTGTATCATCATGTTTTTGATTTAACCTATCCTGAAATATTTGCTATACAATTATTATTACGAAATTTATCACACAATAAATCAGTGTATTAACTTTTATGAAGCTATTTTAAATATAACAAAACTTTAATATTCCATAAAGTATAAGCAATCTAATTTGTTCTATTATAAGTAAGTTTTAAAATTTACATTTTTCTTGAATTTTAGGCATGTTGCAGAATTCAACACTTGGCCTGGATTTTTTCTGATAATGTCATCTTTTATGCTCATCAAAATCTAAATTAGACAATGTCTACCACAAATTCTAGGTTGTATAAATGAACCAATACAAATTCAGAATAACCACAATACACTTAAAGTTTTTGTTCACTTACAGAAAATAGTTTTCTCAAATATTTGTTTTTGTGTCTTATATTTTCATGATATTGTTGTACCTAATGTTCATTGTGCAAGAAAAACATTAGGAAAAAAAAAACCAAATTTTGCATATTTCTTATTTTATAGGGAAAAAATTTCTATTAGAATTCTATCATAGCAAAGTGCAATTTCCAAACTACAGTAGAGCATCGATTATCCGACTCAACTGGAGACTGGGGATGGTCGGATAACCGAAAAGTATGAAAAAATACATTATTAGTATAGTATATCCCATGTAATTCTATATTAGTATATCGGGTATATATCGCTATTAACCTACTTTGCATTGAATTTTCATCGATGTTAAGCCTAACAAATTTTTTAAAAATAATAATCGTTGCTATTGTATCGTTAAAAATTATTTCTTTATTTTGCACAAAATAAATACAAAAATAAAGAAAATTAAACCTCATTTAAATACTGGCTTCCCTTTTACGGTCAAGCCATGTTGCCAGCTAAAACATGCAAAAACTTAACAAAAATAATATTAAAGTAGCCAAGACAGCCAAATATTGTAGCGCCACATCACTAGCGAACATTTGAATTTGCCGACTAGAACGTGGTCGGTTAACCGATGTGACAGTTGATTGGGAGTCAGATAATCGATGCTATACTGTATTTCCATTACATTTATATGGCTAGCCAATAGCTTTGAAGTTGCACAGCATATTTAAATGTTAGCATGTGTTACATTTCTGCAACACATGCCTGGGTTAATTGCTGGATGTTTGCACACTAACACATTAAGCATCATTTGCTGCAACACACAGCACTTAATTTGCTAAAGTGATTAATAATTGTTTGTAGATACTGATTTTTAAAATCAATTATTAAACTTCTCATTAATATTTACCAAAAACATGTTAGATATAAATCATTAATTAAATGTAAAGTTTTAAAACTTCAAATTTAGAAACTTATTTCTAAAATTCAAAACTATAGTAGAATTAAATGTTACTACTTACTAAATCAATTATCCAGCACAATCGGCACATTTAACACCTGAAATTAAAGCCAAATTAATTAATATATTATATAATTTCAAACAAAATAATTATATCCACAAAAATTATTTCAGACAAATGCCTCGATAAACATCACAACTATCAGACTCGTCATCTTTTAGTCATCATAATGATAATTTTTAAGGTTGCATATAAAGACTAAATTACAATTAAAAAAAATAAAATTTTATACTAATTATATTCTTTATTACTTGAAGTTAATTAAACTTTTGAGAGATTTTTTCTGCAGTTCGATATTTCTCAATATCATGCAAACATTAAGAATATTGTTATCAAAAATGTTTACTTACTTATTATTTTCTGTTTTAATTAATTCTTCTTGTATCTGATATTCATATTTTAAAAATTAAATGTCATCCATCATTTAATATGCACTTTGTGTGCATTTCATAAACATGTAGAATCTATAAAATAATTTAAAACAAATAAGTGAGAGTAAAAAAAAAAAAACTATAATTATTATTATTTAAAAAGTAAAATATCAGATAAACTTTATCCTCATACATATATATATATTTGGTTCTGGATAACGATCATCACAAAAAGAAAATTTAAGAAACTCATAAGCTAGATTAGATTATTATGGATTTGTGTTATATGTAATGGAGTCAATTCAATATAACACAAATGAATATTTGACAATATTAAGCAGAGAACTTTTCGTATCTGTGGATTTGAATAACTTTCTAAATTAATTCTTCTTTAATACTGTAAAGTTGTAACTTGACATCTGTTGCTATTCTCTATATCAGTGGTTCTCAACCTGTGGGTCGCGACCCCTTTGAGGGTCGAATGACCTTTTCACAGGGTTCGCCTAGCCTAAGACCATCAGAAAACAGACATTTCCAATGGTCTTAGGAACAGAGATACCACTCCTCTATCCATTTCCAGGCAGGTCCACCCACATAAGAGTACCCAGAATAATGACATCATCACACCAACCCCATGCAAATACAGGTGTATGTGACAGGATTGGCACCATAATGTACTTATGCAGACCAGTTACACATGTGTAGAGAGCAGCTACTGTGTTGAAGGTAAAATGACACTTCATGAATTATAATTACTGGTTAAATGTAAAATCATCAATCAACTACTGCAAAGAAAAAAATCTGTATCACAGCAACTGGATGCCGATCAGTCTTTTTATATTCAGCTGTGGTTGATGTGAACACTGCCCCCTTGTGATAGTAAGAGGTATGTAAAAAAAAAAAAAACAACAGAGAATGGTAAATCATAGGAAACTTTAATGAACTGTACTATGTCTTGTGTGAGCCCGCAGGTTTTGAAGGCGTAAATTCGAGAGTTTAAAGGGGTTCATGACCCACGAGTTTGATCGGATGTTGATTACACAGAAAGAGAAAACAAAAATCCAAGTCATTGCGAGTCAGCAAATTACTCATCGAACGTTGAATGATAGGCTGGCCCAGTGCCAACAACGATCGTATAAAAACCCGATCGACTCTGGAAAGCGCGCAATCGTCCAGGAAGGTCTGAATCCAGTGTCTCCAGTCCCGAACGTAAGACTGATTCCAGTTTCCATAGTCCAGGAGGTTGTCGCATACTGTCATCGGACCACATATTAAGGTATATCAAGGTAACATTTGTAAACTCTCTCCCACTAGAAGTTAGGCATGTGACCACTTTATTGGTTAGATCGCAGTTAGCGATAGGGATTTTAGCAGTAGTTATCTTTATATCTTTATTGTATCTCTTTTGTTATTTAATAAACCTTTATTGTTATTTGTTAAACCTGTCTCCTGCCAAAGTAAAGATTTTTTAAGTGCCAAAAAGCAAATTTTATAGGAGCAAAAAAATGCAATTAATGTTGTATATCAGCATAAGATTTTCCCCATAAGATTCATTATAACTGAGAAAAAACACAAGTACATTTACAATTATTGTGGTCGAATTTTCTTTATAAACAGTAAAATTGATTCTACAATGTGGAAAATAAATGCTGGAGGATGTAAAAATAATCCAATAAGACTAACCAAATTTCCAGTCTTTTCTTGAAATCCAATTAATATATATTAATCATTACTTTCAACTTTTTTAAATGACACAAACCCATGTCCACATTAACAACACACAAGATATCATTTAATATTAAAGTAAAACATGACATGTTTCATCATTTTAAATTTATACAGCAGCCTCTATAGTTGTTGAAATTCCAATTGTTTTTAACTGTAGTGGTAGAGGGAAAATTTTACAATTTCAACAAACTACAATTTTCCCTTTGCAAACATTTATTCTTTATTACTCATCTTTATCCATTCCAGTGGTAAGGAGTTAGCCTCCTTCCTTAAATTATACACAACTACGCATACACTTCCAAAATCGGGTAACCATATTTCCTCAAACCTCAGGATTCAAAAAGTAAATCTGTCTCAAAGACAAAGTTGAGATGCATAGGACAGATGTTAATGCACTGCAAACTGTACAATAATGTAGTTTAGAATGACATGTAAAAAGTAAAAGCTGCAATCGTCACCTCCTTACTTAAGTCAGACATTATAAAAAGTGCTTTCAATGCAAATGTTTCTTTTTCTACAAAACATGAAATCAAATCATACAACAGAGAACTCGTCAATGTATGTTGAATTTAGAAACATACAGATAGTAACTGAATCAATTTAATTATTATGCCTTTGTGTCTTTTCTATCTTGATTTAAAATTTATTTTGTATACTAGTACTTTTTATATATTAACAGGATTTATTATACTGGAAAATATACTAAATAAAGAACATTATTTTTGATCTGTAAGACTAAATATCTGCATCCATATTTTCCAGTATAAGTCCTGTTGATATATAAAAAGCACTAGTATACAAAATAAATTTTAAATTAAGTAACTAAATCACATTAGCTATGAAAACAGTAACTATTTCAACTGTTGGTGCTGTAACCAATAAATAGTAAATAAATGTTTTTGAAAGTTTCAAACTGTACAAGTAATTAACCTTTGTAGAGAGGGTTAGTCAGATATGGTGCTATCACGATGTAGTGGAGAATAAACATGGTAAATTTTTAAAGAATTTTCCCACACGTTTGTCTCGTTTCCGTTTTGGAAAAAAATCTTTTAAACAGTTACATCTAGCAAATAAAAAAAAAAAAAAAATGTTTATTGTCACAATTCCTTTTTATGTGAATTTTTTTCACGGTAATTTTTGGCTAAAATTTTTTTGCAGATATAGATGTCGTTCTCCAGTGCCATGTGATCACCCTTGATGGGTACATCTGTCTATCACTGCAGAGTGGTTAAGATTTCTTTCAAATTTTACCCACTTGTTACAATAAACTCAGGCTATAAAAAAACCTCATGAGATATATTCATTTAAAAAAAAATCTCTCTGGGTTTGTAATCAAGGAAATACTATAATCATCTTATTTATTTTTTTATTAATCTTTCTTAAATATATCTATAGCTCACATTTATTATAATATTTTGTATCAGACATTTTGGATCTTTATTCAGAAGTTTGAGTGTCTTTTTGTAACCAGAAATATAGAAGAATTTAACTCTTGCTTATATCATCTAGCCTGTGATAAAAAGTTTCATTATGTTCACTTTCACTTAAAGAATTAGTCTTATAATCTTTGGACTTGCTGTATAGGAGAGTCCAGTGATTACAACAGAGTATAGTAAAATTACCTGTAATTTTAACAATTAACAAAAATTTGTATGTAAAGATCAACACTTGCAACTTTGAACTATTTATCAAACTAATTTTATTCAATAAATCTCAAATCATTTAATTTTCCATAATGAATTTTTCTACTTAAAACTGTGACACTAATCAAGAATTCAAACAATTTATATTATCAAGCAACTTACATTAAAAACAACATACCTCGTATTTTTCCATAATACAAGCATTTGATCTTCAAACATGATGCAGAATATCCCTGAAATAATAATTTAAATTTTTATTAACAAAGTATTAATAAATTTAAAGCTCAAAAGTAACATAAAGTCCAGAATATTCAGAAAATTATCTAAAAATTGTCTACAAAAGTAATCAGTGACTGAAGCAATTCATCATTAGTTAACTCAATTCTTAAGAATATTTATCAAATCTTTACAATTTCATTTTTATATTAAAACAATTTTGAACTTACCTTAACATATTCACACCCAATGCATTCTTCACTGGCCAAGTTCCTGAACAAAAAGAAATTTTTGAATTACTACAGAAATACTTGATTCTTTGTTTTGAAAATATGTATATTCAAATTATTTAAATTACCAGAAGCAAATCTACTTGAATTTTTTACTGATCCTGATTTTGTTATAAAAATAGTTCTCAAAGTAGATCAAATCTACAACCCTCTCTTTCTGCCAAGTATTAGATCACCCTCCAAAAATATATGCAATCAAAACTACAAGATCGATAGCTATTTTCAGTTACGTTTTATAAATTTCCCATATTTTTCCCTTTAAAATTCAATATTTATGTAACAGAAAAAAAATTCACAATAGAATTTTAATGTGATTTAACATTAGAAAAACAATTAAATCATTTGCAAGTGTGAGACAAAAATTTTAGAGCAGCAAAATTTTATTACAAAAGATTAGAGCATACGAAGTTAATCCACAAATATTTCACAATAAAACTTGATAATTAATAGAATAAATCTGAAATGTTCTAACATGTTCAGAGGCACTAAATGAAACCACAAGTAAACCATTGAACCACACAAACTGCAAATATACAACAGCATCAGAGGTTGTACCGTAATAAGGAGCTGGGAAATGATTTAAAACTTTGAATATCAATATTCAAACAAAACACGCATTAGATAAGAATTTCAACAATACTAAATGTAAGTAAAACTGGAATTTAACCAATGATTACACCAAAACAGATGAAACTGTGACTAAAATGGACCAAAAAATATAGACTGGAAGATAGTTTTCCACCGATTTGGGACTTTATTTCAGGAAGTGGAATAGGCAAAGTTTGCATTTTCAATTGTAAACAGTAACATCTATCAAGATATTTTAAATTACTTTTTGATTCAATCTATTGAGGAAATGCTCTGAAATAATGAATGCTTTTTCAAGATGACAATGTTTTCTTGTCACTGAAGCAAAACAGTTAAGAAATAGTTATTACAAAACAAGATCAGAACTATAGACCGGTCAAACAGTCCTGATATGAATTCAATTGAAAATTTTTGGTATTTATGGAAGAAAAATATATCTAAAACAAAACCATACAAGGAGGAATTGAAATTAGCTATAACCATATGGGAATGAAATTACACAAAGTGAGTCAATATCTGTATATCAAATTCCAAAACAAATTGCAGCTTTAAAGCCATAGGTGGCCCTACAAGATTTTATACAAGTGTGGTCTAATATTTTTGTCTCATATGCAAATGATTTAAGTTTTTAATATTAAAACACATTAAAATTCTATTGTGTATTTTTTTTGTTAAATATTGAATTTTGAGAAAAACAAAGAAAATTTGTGAAACTTAGGGTCGAGTTATAAACTCCGTAACGTAACCATATCTGTAAATGTTTGCTACACTGGATTTCTATAGCAATAGTTATAAACTACCATAAGGCCCTTTCCGTATCCATAAAGGTACAAATGCTCTTTATGGTTTACAAAGCAGTCCATTGTGAGCCAGTGCAAAATCATCAGCTGCTGCCAGATCTAATACTATAATTATTTATTCATTTTATCATTTTTCTATTTTTTTTTATGGCCAAAGTAATTCTTATCTTAAACTTTTATATTATTCAGCAGCAGCATTGTTGGTCAACCAATTTGTCAAAGTTTCGTCGGTTGCTTCTGGCACAACTTCCAATTGTATATCGACTGATGGCAACTTAGCGCATGCACAGTTGATCAAATTCTCCATATCCCAACCGTAAGTTTGATCGATCCATTTTTCTTACAGAATATGGTACAGCCATACAAATATGATAGAGTTTATAACTCAACTCTGAACTAAAAATAGTTGTATGCAATCAAAACCACAAAATCAAAATTTTTGAAGGGTGGTCTAATACTTTTGGCAGGGAGTTGTATTAGTTTGATGAGTCACATTATTTAACAGAAAACTATATTTTATGTACTTAAAAAAACATTCAAACTACATTATTGTAAAATTAAGTATGTTATTCAGTAAAAATATATAAATCTGACTCAGACAAATGCCTCTTAGTTCATCAATTGAATTCAGGCTCGTCATCTTTAGTCATCATTGTCAAGATTGATACAAAAGATAAATGGTTTTAATTTTTGCATTAGGTTATACACAACAAAAATTTAACACTTGTTAATAAACAGGTTTGCTGAAAGTACAAGGATGGTTAAAAATTTAACAGTTGCACACCATAAATGATATTAACCAGTTTGTAGCTATCAGATGAATAGGTACAAACCAAAGACCAACCACCAGCATTATGGTTTTATCCACTATCACTGTTGGAGCTAACCCTCAACAAACCAATGAGTACTTATAAATGAATCTTTACTGTAAAGAAAAAATATATACAAGAATTTTTAAAATTTAATAAATAATAGTGTTCGTTCTTTGTACTCATGTATAGTCACACTTGCTATTTCTCTTGCACAAGCCAACTTGAAGATAATCAAGACATTTATAATAAGTAGCTTCAAGAGTGATTTGAAAATGCCAAAACTGCCATCTAATCTTGTGCCTAGCTCATATCTACATATTTGAGTTTGTGTATGCACATCTGCATCTTCTGGGTCTACAAAATCTTCATGAACAATGAGCAGAACGGGTGTAGACTCTATTGGCCCAATGCTCATTATTATTATAGGCTCTCCAATCATCACTCACAATATATGTACAGTGGTGTCTTGACTTATGAGTTTAATTCATTCTGGGACAAAACTCATAACTCAAATTATTCATGTCAAATCAATTTCCCTCAGTGAAATGCCATTAATCCGTTCTGGACCCCCAAAACCAATTTTTTTTTGTTACATGTAAGCAGAGTTTAAAATCTGCTATTAGCACCCCTCCCCATTAACTCCACATCTGTAATTTGATTGTCGAGAATGAGAATTCAGAGAACTGAGGAGTCACGAAGGGGAAGAAGAGTTTGGTCAGGGGATAGAGAAAAAGGTCACCACCTTACAGACTGGACATGTGGAAGGGACGTTGAATTCACCTGTGGTTGTGATCGCCTTTCTTTTTAGTTCAATTGTTGTATTATTAAAATTTGTAATATTACATTACATGTTTTTAAATAAGACAAATGTACTTATAAATAATAAACATTTTATAAAAACACAATTGAATGTACTGCAATAAACTGGTTTTTCAGATGTGGGATTTGCTGCATAGATAAAGAAATTATAGAAAATTTTGAAAAATGAGAGACAGTAGTGAAACACATGGAAATGAACTAATACCTACATTGCTCAATCATGTGTTTTTCTATAAGTTAGCCTGTCAGACACTGGAAGAATAACAACAAAATTACAGCAGTTTTCTATCTTTTTCTTAATCTATGGTTTGCTGCGCCAACTAGCAATGTGGTATCTGAAGGTGGCTCATAACCCAACTCTCAACTCAAAGCAAAAAATCAGTCAAGATGAATTGTACATCAAAAAAAAAAAAAAAAAAAAAAAAAAACAAGTCAAGGTACCACTGTACTGTACCTCATAAAAACCACTATTCAGTTAAATTATGCAGTATCTACTTCTCTCAATCAGGTACTTCAACAAGAAAACATTTCCCAGTTACTATATTCCACCAAACAACAAAGGCCATCTCTCCATTGTCCTTTTGATTGTCTCTACAACAATTGGTTTCCTGCTGTTGAATTCAAAGCCTCCAATTCTCAAATTTGTCTCACAAAAACAAAATGTCAGTCTGGTGCATTTTATCACAAGCAGAAGAATGAACATAAGGAAAACAGAAAATTACAAGGATCCATGCTGATATTCATAAAGTTAAACGAGCTCTTCTGCTTGCGATAACATGCACCAGACTGATGTTTTGTTTTCCTATCTGACATACCTAAACATGTCTATAATAGTAATTCTTTGCTTACATAAACTATATATATATTTCAAATATGTAAGGGGTTGCTGTCCATAAATTACATCTTTATTTTTCTTGAAATCTTCCCCCATTGTCCCAGTTTGTCGAAGTTTCCGTAACCCCTCTCCTCTTCAGACGTCCAACGAAACTCAACCTTCCTCAAAACCTTTATCACTTTATGAATAATAAGATGCATAAACTATAAAATTTAATGAAATAAAATGGACGTCCATTGAAGTTCAACCCCCCTTCCTTTCCAGTGTGGACATCATTTATGGATAGCCACTAAAAGTTTCGTAACGATTCAAACCTGATTAACACATGGCTTACACTAAACTAAAATAAATAAGCACAAAATGAAAACGATATCTGTCGTTTATTCTTTATTAGCAAAAGTTCTAATCCCTTATGATTTCCTAGGTTAAATTTACGACTTATGCATCTGTTGTCATTAAAAGTTTCTCTTCCCAGTTTTTTCCGAAGACTACAAATATTCAAGTACAAAATAAAGTTTCAACTTGCATAGAGAGTTGTTTATCCGAACACCGGTTATCCGAATGCTTTCCAGTCGGACTGCGTCGTTCTGAATCAAACTTTTTTGATACTAGATTTACTTCTAAAGTATCATTTTTATATTTTTCAAACAAAATAAATAATTTTTAATGATACAATAGCCTCAATTATTATTATAAAAATTTTCGTTAGGCTTAAAATCGACGAAAATTCAACACGAAGCGACACACAACTGAGAAAAATTTGATCATCAGACAGGTTAATATATTTTTTCGTACATAATCGGTTATCCGAACAACCCCAGTCCCCAATTGATTCGGATAAATGAGACACTCTACTGTATTTCTACTTAAGCAGTAGTTAAATAATTTAGGGATTGGGGAATTAGGGATATAAAACCCTGTTGCAAGAGTAAGAATTTTACTTAGGGTGCATTTACTTTTGAGCCAATAGTGCTACTTCTGAACACCGAAAGTGATGTCATTAGCATGTGTATTCGTGGTTACATGTCCAATTCGAAAGTAAACGCAAACGCTAACAAAAAATATGGAGATTTCTTGCAAATAATATTGTCAAAGCTGCTATTTTAAATGTTGCGCTACAGATAGAACTACTTGATTCCGAATCAGATGAAAAAGATCTTATTGTGGATATAATTGTAGAAAAAATGAAAAAGAAAAGTAAGGTCAAATAAAAAAGAAACTTTTATTGAAGAGACTGTACCTTTTTATAATCCAACCGATTTTAAACAGCACTTAGACTTACAAGAAAATCTTTTGAAAGTCTCTTTTATACAAACTTTAGTTTTGGATTATTATTAATGCTCTGGACATAACATTTCTGAAGATTCCAAACGTGTATAAGGTAAACTTCATTTTTAATCATAAACAATGAGTAGAACTTAATTTTTTTCACATCTGTTTATGAAAAAAGTCATCTAAAGCTATTGAACCTTACACAATAAAAAAAGATCATTGTAAACATTTTATACAACAAATAATTGAAATTTACCAATAAAAGTACTTTCTGCCATTTATTTTTCCAAAAATAATTTCATTTTCATTACTTTGTACAGAAAGTAATTTTTTCATGGGAGCAGCCACATTGAATTAGTGCAAAGCTCAACAACAAACTAGCTAGCACTCCGAGCTTACCAATTTCACTAAACATGACATCACATAGCTCTAAAGTAAACGCCAATGAGCGTGGCTCTGAGCATGCTGACAGCAAAATTAGCTCAGAAGTAAATGCACCCTTAAACTGAACCATTCTCCAGCCAAGAACAATGGAGACTGATTTCTTGGTAATGTTATCTATACCAATGGCGGGCAATCCCGGCCCATGAGAGCTTAAATAGATTAATAAATTGGAAAAATAACTAACTAATTAATAGCTATTTTTCCAATTCTTTTTAATTTTTCGAAAACGATAAGAGAAATAAATGTAGTAATTAACTTCTTTTTTTATTTATTTCATATTTGCAGACTAAAAAATTACAGGTCACACGAAGGCGTCAATTGACTACTACAGCCTGCGGAAGAAACGTAAAATTTATTCTGACCCATGTTATAAAAAAGGTTGCCCACCCTTGATCTATACTAATATTATAAAGAGAAAATGTTTGGATGTAACAGGTAATCTCCAAAACTACTCATCCGATTTCAAAAATTCTTTCACCAATATTTAGAATGGACCTTCAGGGTGGACATAGGCTGTATATTATTCCGTTAAACATTCGTATAAATTAAAAGATATCTAGGATTAAGGCTTTTATGTCCAACGGATGGCACTAACTCTGATGACCTAAGTTTGGTCGCAATTCTGTATGCAGCGAGTGTAGCAAAAATCACATCACGAGCAGCTATTGCTACACGTCACTGCATAATAGTTCATAAACGCTTTCCGCTCGAGCTGAACATGGATGCCGAAATCTATCTTTTAATTCCACCGTTACAGCCAAAAGTAGCACTTTAGTTAAAGAACTACAATGTTTAAATAAAGAGATATAAAGAATTGAGCATTTCTCTTTCTGAAAATGTGAACAACGTAGAGATAAGAGATGTATAATTCTATTTAAAATATAGTATTTTCTTATTCTCTAGACAACTTTCAGAGTCATTTTATAAAATTTAATCCTTATTAATGTTTCCATAATATTTTTATCAACAGTCATTTCGACTTTTTTATTTTCGCAGCATAATATCGTATTATACACACAAGCGTCCATTTTGCTTCACACATGTAGTGGACGTAAAAGCTGCTTTATCCTGCAGCGACCTCGTGCAGCAAACATTTAGAAACAGTTTGCTACATCGCGAAACGGGTTTCAGAGTGTTCGCTGTAAAGCACTTCTCGAGCGCTGCATAAAGAAACGCAGGGTTTGCTTCTCTGTGAGGGCGAACTAAAGCAGATCATCTATCTATATAAATAAAAATGTAATGTTCGTTTGTTCCTACCAATTCCTTTGAAATTTTGACACAACGTTGCATTCGAATACACACGTGTTTTTATATAATATACATGTCGAATTTCTCCCCACTGGGGGAGATGGACAGGATTAAGGCTTACCTGAAGAACTCGGCTTCTATTAAACTATTTTAGATGTGGTTTTTTGTGTTTTTGATTGTGTTTTAATAGAGTATGTCAACAGAATGTATACTAAGAATAGATACATTTTGAGCCACAATGCATGGCCGGGTCTGCTAGTATGTAATAAAGACAGAAATTTTCCCAGTTCAAGAGTAACTGAAAGGTTGTAAATTTTGGAAAATTTCCTTGGATACCTGGTCCTGGTCTTTAAAAATCAAATGTCAGACAATCTATTAAGTTTACCATATTTACATTCCTATAGCTATGACGAGAAACGTTTAAAATTTATAACCATGTCACGTCCTTTGAGATACTAATGATGCGACAAAAGAAACATTTTAGAATACACAGTTTTAGCTTTTCTTATTATTTTAAATCATTTTATCTGTATATATAATAAAAGCAAAATGTCTCGTCATCGCCACACAAAATAATTAACAGGAAAAAAAGGTCTATATTTTATAAACTTATACCATAATGAATTGCTTTGTTTCATTGGAAGATGAATTTCTCTTCACTTTTTCAACGAAACAGAACAATGAAAGAACACGTTACCTTTCTTATATCTTTCCCCCACGATTCATAAAAATCGATTCAACCTCCGAGTGAGATACTTTTTAAAATATATTTGCTTCGTTTCCTTCCTCCTATCGATGAAAAATTAAGTAAATGTAGGCCGATGGAAACGGATTGCTCTTTCCCGCCAACAACCATATCGAACGTCTCACTTCTTCGCCTCGTGGGTAAAAAGTGCACGATCTCTCCCCGCTGCCAGATTATTTCCTTACAATCGAAAAATCGACGACAGAGTAAATAGCCCAAAACTAGTCGAATAGAAAATGCGATAAAAACAACAATAAATAAGCGCAGTTAAATTATTTTTAAAGCGTAAAGAATTAAAAAAATCGGATGAAATTATTAATATAAAAAATATAATTTTTGGAAAGTTCCCGTGCTTACTATACATTTACTTCAATTCTATATACTATATATAAAATAATTAGCTTAAAATCCTCACGAACATTTTTACATCACGTAAAAAAGAAAAGAAAAGAAAAATAGAAAAGGCAGCATTGAATATCTATGAATCGTCGCGAAATTTTGGAACAAGTAAGCCAAGCGAACGGAGTAGATTTTTGAAGTAGTTTTCATCGAGTTGTATGCACTTGCTCAACGTGTCTGCCAGTCCTGGAAGACGGACTGTAAATCGTCTTTTGACATTGTCTTGAAAACCGACTCTGACTTCTTCATAATGGACGTCGATGAGTCAAAACATTGGCCTCGTAGTTCCGATTTCAGATGGAGGAGGTCAAAGGTCCGAGTTATATAGAAAGTACGGCATACGTTTGATGTTCGCTTGTTCGCTACATATTTGACATGCCCAAAAAGTCTAAGGTTGTTCAATCTGTGGAAAATGTATATGGTGACTTCTGTGACCGGGGGGTCGGCACCTCTTTGGTGTCACGTCAGGTCTGACACCACCGTGTCTCGGCTGACACGGAAACCGCGGCGATTCTACGATCGGTCGCGCGAGCGGTCTCGTTTTTCGGGCGATTGGATTCGGGATGGAGGACAAGAGATAATAGAGGCCATTTTAACAAAACATAACGTATATTTAATTGGAACAGGATTCATGTACATTATCAAGGGTCTAGCGACGCGATTGAGTGAGAGAGCTTCCAAACGAGTTCGCATGGTGATAAATACCTTGGGAAAGGCGTTCGTAGATTCTAGCGGCGTTGATTCCGGCGGCGTTTATAGGTTCTAATGGCGTTGATTCTGGCGACGTTCGGAGGTTCTAATGGCGTTGATTCTGGCGGCGTTCGTAGGGTTAAATGGCGTTGATATCCTTGGTTTGGCACAAAATTCAGGAGGTAGCACACGTAAAAGTACTTCTGCACCCACGGCTATTCGAGCGACAACTGCTCGAATTTTCGAAGTATTGTTTTCTTGTTTAATGCACTTTAGGGCGAAGGTGATGAGAACTGCTTTTGGGAACTAAATAAAGGATACGTTCTCATGTAAACGGTTGATAGTTAGTTATTAAGTTGTAGTAGTAATTGACAACAAGGCGACAACTAAGACGTCATGGAAAATTTACGGTAGGTTCAAAATTCAGACACTTACACTTCCTTCTTTAACTACAGTAGAATATTTTACCAAACATGCAGCGTCCTTGCATACAAAGCCGATTTTGGACTTAGACGCTTGCTTGCTAGATATTTGTCAACTCCTATCAATACTAACCGCGAATAAGTTCATAACCTAACCATAAGGGCTTATCGGTACTTTTTTTTGACAGTTTCATATAGTTGACATTGGTAAAAAATAGTCCATAAAAATACTCGATATATATTTATCTTAATTTTATTTAATTAAATTATCATCATGTTACTGGACGCCGTTTAGTAAAATCGTTATAAAAGGTTTTAATTGGTATAAATTTGAGCTTTTCTAATTTTCAATAAAATTCGTTTGTTTCAATGCAATTTTCTTTTTATAAGCATACAATAAAGCCGTAAAACCGAATTAGGTCTATGAAAAATACCCGTGAACTTTGACCTATCGACCCGGAAGTTTGGCCAGTATTTCACTGATAACGAGAAACGCTTAAGATTAAAATTTGAGCTTTCTAAATTCAGTAGTTTTTCTCTACGAGCGTCTGCAGTGCCGGGTGAAGAAAAATGAGAAGAAAATACAGCTTTTTTGCAGATTTCTGCACTTATCGATTGCTTATATTTTGGCAGCCGCTTTATACAAAATCGTGAAATTTTGCACACTACCTAAGAAAACAATTTTCCTTCGAACGACACGAGATATTCTAAATTACTACAGATGTTTGGGGGCGGAAAAATCGACGCCCGAAAATCGGCAATTCTGATTTCTGTATGTGTAGTCAGTCAGTGACTTCTTTACTTGCAGGGAAAGTCACTACCGTCACTCCTGATATAAGAAACTAGATTACTGGATCAAATTTCATCTGTTACTAAATACAGAACGTCCTCAATATATATCATATTTAAGTTCCTAAAAACGCGTCATGAACAAAATGATGTACTGTACATCGAATACCAATTTCTCATCGAAATAATATATTATGTAAGAGATATGGTATATTGCAGACCAACTAAAAAAATTTATATGCCAGTATCTAGTGTACAATAAGAAACTGTTTATATGGAAGTGTCGCTACTTGTTACACTTTCAACACCTAATATAAGAAGATGACGGCCGGATGTTTGAGCGGTTAGGACTTCAGAATACCTCTCTGAGATCGATTTCCGGCTGTTGAAGAATCCGGGGCGGGCGATCTGTACCTGGCGAGCGAAACTAATACTGCGTAAACACGCTGCTTTGTCCAAACTTGACATTGACTCCAGATGTTCGATCGTATTCGACTGTCGTAACAGCTGAAGTTAAAATAATAGATCACTCCATCACCGTACTATTCGTAGTAAGGACGCCGCTATCTTTCTTTGTTTCACCGTCGTTCCTAAATTCCTACAAATAGCAGAGTAGAGCTACCGCTATTAAGTTAACGAACGCACCCATAGCAGACTATAGACCCAGATTCGCCTCAATTCTATCGGGATACGATAAAGTCGCGCGATCTAGTAATTTTACCTACGAATAGAAATAAATATATAGTAAGTATGGATATTTTCATGAAACTCCTAAAATTATATTTTTTATATTAATAATTTCATCCGAATTTTTGAATTCTTTACGCTTTAAAAATAATTTAACTGCGCTTATTCATTATGGTTTTTATCGCATTTTCTATTCGACTAGTTTTGGGCTATTTACTCTGTCGTCGATTTTTCGATTGTAAGGAAATAATCTGGCAGCGGGGAGAGATCGTGCACTTTTTACCCACGAGGCGAAGAAGTGAGACGTTCGATATGGTTGTTGGCGGGAAAGAGCAATCCGTTTCCATCGGCCTACATTTACTTAATTTTTCATCGATAGGAGGAAGAAAACGAAGCAAATATATTTTAAAAAGTATCTCACTCGGAGGTTGAATCGATTTTTATGAATCGTAGGGGAAAGATATAAGAAAGGTAACGTGTTCTGTTATTGTTCTGTGTCGTTGAAAAATGTGAAGTGAAATTCATTTTCCAGTGAAACAGAGCAATTCATTATTAATAAGGTTAAGTAAACGATTAGAAAAAGAATGGCAGTTGTTTAGCATGTTACTAATATCCACAAGTTTCCAGAACATGTTTTTGAATTCTACCACACGAAGGTGTATGCCTTGGCAGGCATTAAGATGCTGCTAATTGTAGTGTAGGTCTGCAATTTTTAGTTTTTCATTGGTGACATGCCTTATAAAACCAGTTCAGGTATATAAGTGATTTGAAGCTGTATGCAATGTACACAAAAACTTGATGCATTGAGATTTTCTATGTATCCATCCATTCCAGTAACATTCATTTTGGGGATAGTATAGATTGCACCCTATGGGATTTTGGGACTTTTGAGTATATACAGTCGACTCCGCATAAGTCGACACCCCGAGGGGAAGTGGAAATGTGTCGAGTTATCCAATGTGTCGACTAAAGCGAAGTTAAAAAGAAAACCACAAAACTGCAATTAATAAAATACAGTAGTGCGTTATACAGTAATGTAGACTTACAAAGCATTGTGTTCTTCATTTACAATTATTCTGTAGATGATAAACTGAAAAATTTGTTTAGTGTTGTCTGTTTTGAGCACTTGGTAATTGTGCATATTAAGGGAATATGAATTTTTTTAATTATGTTATATTAAAAAGAATGTATATTTAATAGCCGTTCGGAAAACGCATAACGTTTTTCCGTCCGACCCGTATATAAAGAGCTATAAACAAAAAATCATAGGACTACTTACCGATTGTGCTCCGTTCGAGACGCCATTACTTAAGCTTGCCGTCGTCGTGGAGGTGCACACTGGACGGCGGATGCACGCGAAGCGTATCACGTGACCCAGTTTCAACGTCACTCAGTCACGTGACTAGGTCTCTGACGCGTTTCCGGCAGCTTTTCTTCTCGCGGAATAATCCGTTCTCTTTGCACTAACACGTCATAGAGCAAACCACATCTTATTATTAACACGTGATTAACTCTTGCCACTTCGAACATCTCGCGGACTACAGTTTGACAACTTTGCCTAGTTACGCTTTTCTAACATCGTAACTTTCTATATCCAAATCCCAGTTAATATTTGACATCGACGATTTATTTTTCGATGTTAACTCCGTAAAAACAGAACAAATGAAATAATAAATAATCGAATTACTTTAAAATTCAGATTAAATGCTATAAAACTATAAATTTAATATCTAAATTTACAAGCATGTATGTCTTATACTAGCTGACCCGGCCACGCGTTGTTGTGGCTCAAAATGTATCTATTATAAATGTATAACACTTCAAAAAATCCCTTTTTAGTGTATATTCTGTTGACGTAACCTATTAAAACGCAATTAAAAACGCAAAAAACCGCATGTAAAATAGTATAAATAGAAGCCGAGTTCTTCACAGTAAGCCTTAATCCTGTCCCTTTCCCCGCTGGGGAATATCGAAAAATCCCTTTTTAGTGTATATTCTGTTGACGTAACCTATTAAACGCAATTAAAAACGCAAAAAACCGCATGTAAAATAGTATAAATAGAAGCCGAGTTCTTCACGGTAAGCCTTAATCCTGTTCATCTCCCCCCGTAGGGGGAATTTCGACATGTATATTATATAAAAACACGTGCATATTCGAATGCAACGTTGTGTCAAAATTTCAAAGGAATCGGTAGGAACAAACGAACGTTATATTTTATTTATATAGATAGATAGAAAATGATCTGTTTAGTCCATTCTCACACAAAAGCAAACTTAAGTCGTCGGAAGTTAGCGTCATCTGTTGGACATGAAAGCCTTAATCCATATATAAATATATTTTTGAAAGGGGGGAAATGGTGGTTTTCACATATGCCACGAACCTTCGCAGGAGTGTATTAAACAACTTCCCGAAGTTTCATGGCAATCGGATTAATGGTGTGGTAATGCATGAAGGACAAACACACAGACACACAGACATACATTCGTTTTTATATATATAGATAACTAATCTCTCTAATTTTAAAATCTAAAGTTATATGACAGTAATTAGTATTGGTCGCACATTTTACATACTGTAACTTTTATATTATTGTTAAATAACTTTACATTTTAAAATTAGAGATAAAACATACATGTTTGTAAATTTAGATAATACATTTATAACTATATGCATTTAATCTGAATTATAAAGTAATTCGGTTATAATGTTAAATTAATGAGAAATATAAAACAAAAGGCACAGTAGTGCATTCATTAGAATAAAGAAAAGTTTGTTTCTGCTGTTTTGTTGGACGCGGAACTATTCGGCTATTGTGCCCCGTACATAAAAAAAAAATTAACGAGTCAACTATATATTGAAATGGAATTTTTGAATCAGTACTCAAATGACATAAATTCATCATTCTGACTGAGCCATTAATAATTAATGTTTTTAATACATGAAAGTTTTAAAATATTTTCCTTTGTTCGATTCTTTAAAAAATGTTTACTTATTTCTTTAGGGAAGAAATTAAAAATCTGTATAACAGTTACAGTTTAAATATTTAAGAATAGAATACAAACACAGCATTAAAGAAAGAAAAACATTTATTATATTACATAGATCAATATACATTACAGTAATCTAAATTACGAAAACAAAATAATTTTTTTTTCAAAAGGATAGCCCTGAAAAGGGCTGTTTGTAAATACTGCGGTTGCTCGCAATTTCCACTAATATTCCGGGGGATAAAGCTTCGCAGCGGCAAGCAGCAGATGGTGAAAACGCTCATTTAAATTGTTATATTTAGCTTTAAAAAGATGTTCCGCTAAATAGCCTAACATATGGTCTTCTCGTCGACCGCTGACAGGAACGTTTGACCGGACTGTGCGCCACAATCTTTCAATTGTGTTTGTATGGGCGCCTGTCTGGGGATCAACAAAGTTGTATGTGTGGTTGACTGTTAGATGGCGAAAGCCTTCATTTTGGAGGCAATCGTAGGCCCTCCAACAGTCACTGATAATTGTTGTGCCCGGAAGCACCCACTCCTTCAACACATTGAGCAATGTTTCGCTGTCCCTAGATTTCACAGGGACAAGGAAGGCACGTTTCGACTCCCGCTCAATCCCTCCAAAAATCCACTGCCCTGGAATCATTCTCCCTCTGTTGTATTTTCTCTTTCCAAATTTTGCTTCATCGATTTCCACCACTCGGTCTTCTCCTCCAATTTTCTCAGACGTTGTCATCATATCGTGGATATAAACCTCTCTGAGGAAAGAGGCCCAATCCACGACTGTATGCGAAGAAACACCGAGTGTTTGTTGCAGAATATTTTGTCTTGGAAGCGGCATGATTACGAGGTGATTAAGAAGTCTCCACAGGGTAAGGAGTGGAAGACGCGTACCTCCAAGAAATGTCCCACACCAAATCGATTTAGACCAATTGCAACTTGTTGCACGTTGCCTTCCTCGCCGGACTAGCTTGCCGCAACGAAATCTTCCACTTTCTCCCGCAATTAAAGGATTGCCACACCGACCGCAATTGGTTTTGTCCCGCCAAATGCCGTGGCGTAACAATTCTTCTTTTATCCGGGCGTCCGAGAAGTCCATAACCTCGTGGAATCGCAGTTCGCATCCTGTGCAGATAGAAGAACTTGGACTGGCCATTTCAGAATAAAATCGATGTTTAAATTCGTAGTACACTTTTCCAGTGATCACAAGCCTCTAACCCCTGAGCGAGCTTAGTTTATATATATTAGCAAATAGTTCTAAATTCTGCCACTACAGCAAACAGCGCTAATGGCGGGAGCTCGAATTCTAGTCCTCAGACGGGATTCCGATGTGATACCTCCTGCTATGCTAACCCCCTCCGGAAAAACCGAACAGCTCAAGCGAAAGACAAAATTGTTTTGTTTTCACCAACCGTTAGGCCTACACGACATTAGTGTAGCATTATTATCAATTATCAATACTTTTGTGAAATTAAATAAAAATAATTGTAAAAAGAGTTTAAATGCATTTTTTTTTTTTTTCAGTTTAGACAAGGGGTCGCCAAAGTGATCGATATAACATTATTAGGAGGTCTATTATCAAGCTTAGGCTATGGATAAGGGGGAGCTAAGGATCAAGCTTATCTGTCTCACTGATTGTCAGTTACAAAAATTATTATTAACAAATATACAATAAATGAAAAAGAAATGTATTAAAATAGTAAGTGCTTTGTTTTGCTTGTAACAAACCTTTTGGTAGGAGTCAATATGAGGTTTCGAACACTTGTAGAGGGTCGACGATCAAAAAAGTTTGGCGACCCTTGGTTTAGACGAAAGCAATTGAGAAAACTACAACAAAATATGATCCTAATCGTCTTTAAAAGATGCATTTGTGAGCAGATTTCGATCGTTGATATACCTAAGGGTTTACCAACGGTGACACTAAGGGTTTAAATTACAAAAAACCTCTAGCTTTTAACACTAAGTAGCATACAAAAATAATTCAGCATTGAAAGAAATTGAAAGTAACGCCATCAACAAAAAATTGTCAACCGAAAGGGAACTGTTGGAGTGTCTTTTAATATTAATAAAATTTAGTTAATAATTACGTTAAAAGTATACAAACTCTATATTAAATTTGTAATATTCACTAAAAGTATTAATCAGGATTAATAGCAATCAAATGGCATACTATTTTATATTAGTTTAACAGAAAACAAATTTTTAGTAGTGAAAGGGTCGTGGAGGAAGACAACATTTACAGAGTAGAATACGGAATAAACTCAAATAAATGTTATATGAAAGATTATATATATATATATATATACTACTATTAACAATAAAATATAATATAAAAGTAATAATAGAATAAATATTTAAAAAAAATAATCGAAACGTAGTAAGTAAATACATTTTATTAGATGTATTTAACTGAAAAGTAATTAGATTCACAAATTATTAGATGGGCAACTATTTAAGTAATGTTTTTCAACAAAATAAAATAAATAATAAAGAACTTGTTGACATCGTGCACATTTAACAAATCAAAGAGTTTGGCAATTATTCTCAACACAATTTAAACTGTCAGTGTCTAAAAACATGTTTTACATTTAAAAATTCACATTTTTCACGTATGAGTCTAGAAGCAAAACCATCCATATTTAATCAAATTATTAAATATTGGCGCAGATAATTGATGAAAAGCGAATGTAATTTTATTATGCCATTTTTCATCGAAGAAGCATTACAAAATAATTGTGTATCGTTTAAAATTTTTTTAGCTAAAAGTTTTACTTGTCTATGAAATCCAACATCTAAAGATGGACGTACTCTTTGGTGGAATAATTGGTACTTCGCGTGAATTTTGATTTATAGATGTTTGAAATACTGTATTATAAATATTAATATTTGTTTGCCCACTCCACGAGTCAATTATTAATAATGAGTTTTCTGTTATATTTGAAGCTAATATATCTTTTACATAGTTTGTAATAATTACTATAGTAGCTGTAACGGTAACGTTTGGGGCATTAAACAGCAGCGATCTTTCAATTCTAGGTCCGAAGGTTCCGTGATCATCTTGTAAGCAAATAAATACATTACCTACAACTGGTCCGTTAGCATTAATTAAATATTAAACAGTGTAGGAATGAGTAATTTTATTACTTGGAGAATGCGCAAATCAAATAGTATTTTATCTTCTTTATACGAAAGTGTTCTTGGTGAAATCATTTCGTATGAAAAAACCACACTGATCTGTATTGAATATAAGGTTACGCGAATAAGATGGCAATAAATTGTTTACTGTGGTTTGAAATTTGCGCTGCTTTTATTAAAATATCCTTTTCGTTTACTCTATTTTATTTACAAGTTTTGTAGTTTTACGAGATACTGATCTGTACTCTTTTTTAAATTTAGCATTCCAGGAATCACTAGCTGTAAACTTAATTCTATTCTTATCGGCTTTTTCATAATCATTTGAATATCCTGATTCACAGTCGGTGTTTGCGTTATCGACTTCTTTTTCTTTAAGCAGACAAGTGTTTTTTTCGTCTGAAATAACTTTAATCAAATTATTGTCTTCCATCCGACAAAATTCTTCGTCATCTCTACTTACATAATTACTTAAAATATCGCTAAATGCATTAAAAGCATTTTAGCTACCCGTTTATCAATGTCCAAAATAAAAGGCATATAAATCTCTTCTGTAGACCAGACATTACCACATAAACGTTTAAATTCTGTTATAATATTTTGAATATTTACATTTAAGTCTTCTCCCATTGTCGAAAATTCTAGAATTTATTCTAAATTTAATATCGTTATCTTCCTTCACGACCCTTTCACTACTAAAAATTTGCTTTTTTTATGTTAAATTAATATAAAATAGTATGACATTTGATTGCTATTAACCCTGATTAATAGTCTTAGTGAATATTACAAATTTAATATGATGTTTGTATACTTTTAGCGTAATTATTAACTAAATTTGATTAATATTTATTAAAAGACACTTCAACAGTTTCCTGTGAAATGTATTTAAAGAGTGAATAACAACCTTTTTAGATATCTACTCAGATTCTTAATGTTTAAATTTAACAAAAACGTTTACTTAGTAAAAATTTTGTGCTGGAGATCTACAAAGTTTTGTTTTATATTTTTTAGAAATGCATTCTTTATCTTCAAACTTCCCATTACATTTTGCCCGACTGTTTCAGTCGTGATATAAACTTGGAATGAAAGATGGATCGTCGCTAAACACGTTCAAATAAGTCCTAAAAACAGTTAACTATTAACTATTTACTTGCTGGTATCGCAGCCTCAATACTTTTCTAAAAAGTTACTCTTTAAAAAGAGAGCTAATTTCTAGAATAAAAAGTATAATTTTGACAGCCGCGTTTTTGGGCCAAATCTCAAATTACGAAAAGCAAACTAATAAACTAATACATAATTTAATTGGGACAACTTTTCGCTTAATTGGGAAGGTAGCGGAAAAGGAATTTAGCAATTTTTGATATATTTTAGGGAACTTCCGAAAATAATGCTACACTACGATCGCTAATGTGTAGGCCTAACAGTTGGCGGAGACAAAGCAATTTTGTCTTTCGCTTGAACTGTTCAATTTTTCCGGAGGGGGTTAGCGTAGCGGGACGTACCCCGTCTGAGGATGACCTGAATTCGAGCTCATTGTTTGCTCATTGTAGTGGCATAATTCAGAATAATTGCTAATATATAAACTAATGATTTTACAAGTCTAATTATCTAATTACAGTCGCTATTCGAAAGTAGTCGTATTATCCACTGAGAATTCTTTTATCTTTTGCTGAATAAAACTCCATATTTTTAATGAAGAAATATTTATCCAATTGTGGTTATGAAGAAATGTAAACGATCAGTTTTAAATTAAAAGCTTATACATAAAAACAACATATACATTAATTATTTAATAAAACGATTCATTCGATTTTTATAATAAATCGAATGTATAGTCTTATTAATTAAATAACTAATATCAATCAATCAATCAAGTTTATTAGCGTAGTAGGCATTAGCCTGTTACAAGGGGGGTTAAAAATACGTTTTTTAGGATAACATAATCTACAATTTTAGGTATCCTTTAACATTGTATACCTTTTCAATTTATTAATTAGCCATAAGGCTTAATTAACTATTAACACATTGCCTTAATAACCTATTGACAATATTATACAGCCCATAAATGTCATTACTATTGACTTTATCTAGTTTTCTATACATATCAATTTCCGTCTTTTGGTTATGACTTTGATCCTTGATAATATTTAAATCTTGTTCTTCCTTCTCGTTACATCCGTAGATTAAGTGTGGTTTTGATAATTTTTTTCCACACTTGGAGCAGGTACATTGATTATATTCTATGTATTTATTTATAGTAACTAGACCTTTTTGATTAAGTCTTAACTGAATGAAAAACTTTTTAACATTAAATGGGAGATTTGAAAGCATATAGTTGTTGATATAAGGGTAGTTAAGGATTATATTATAGTGTGAGTTATTTCTTCTTTTTCTTATATCTTCATTATCCTGGCTTATTGAATATTCCATGGCTTTATATAGTAATTGACTGGTTCGTTGGTCATTATTTTTGAGATACTCAAATACTAGTTCTATCGAAAATCCGTAAGCATTAAAAATCTTCGATAATTGAGTTATCCAATTCCGTTGAATGTTTATATTTCTAGATCTATTGTATAATAAGTACATTAGTTTAGATGACAAATCTTCTGCATTAATTATTTTTTGAAGCCAATTAATATATCTTTTTACCGGAATAGTATTAAGTTTGAATCTCTTAAGTTAACTAATAAAACTAATAAATATTATAAATATAACTAATAAAACTTATTCGAAGATTTATAAAAATTGTTTTAATAAAATTTATTTAGTAAATACAGTAAATTAATACAACAGCGAGTCAATAAATAAATAAACAGCTGAAAAACCATCATATTGCTTTTGGCTGGTTATTTGTCATCCTTAAATCTAAAAACTTTTATTGCCATTTTCATACATATATCCATATATATATATATATCATTGACGTCATATTAAGCATCATAAACAATAAATTAATAATGAAGATAAAATGAAATATGTGGTATGTACTGTTTAAGAATAGAGATAATACAGCACATAGCTGTAACGGAGAATTTAGAATGAATAATAATATCAAAGAAGTAACTGACAATAAATAATGACGCTGGATGATAAATTTAAACTAGAATGTTCACAAACACTTCCGATATGACCAGATTTATTGGTGCATCTAAGAAATTGTGTAATTATCTTAAAAATATAGCAAAACAATAAATCATAAGGTCTGTATAGACCCGAAGATTACATTCGGAATAGTTATTTGGGAATGCGCTCCTAATTACAAGAAACAAACAGTATAAATATTATTGAATAATTTGCGCCATTATGATTCTGTGTCTGCCTATTATCTACAAGGATATCGACAGATCGGGTTACGTTAAGCAACTTTCCTTAGCCATATAGAGCAGACTACTATTATAACTATTACTCCTTTCCTCCTTTGCATTTTTCTTCTTTTTTTTTTTTTTTTTATTTGTGGTTTAAGGCCCTTTACCACTCAATAAAGAGCATAAAAAGGCCCCTATCAAGAGGAAACGTCTGCAATTATTTTGAAACAGTTTAATGATTGAACCTTGATAATTCTAAATCGAAAAAAATGAAGTTAATTTATAAATAACATATTACTTCTTTTTGATAATTTTTGTGGATAACCTTTTCATCAGTTCAGATTTGAAAAAATTTAAATCTTCGTATTAATTCAAGAATGTCGATTATAACTAATGTCAACACAATAAAATATATCTGCTTTATTTAAGTTAATCTAAAAATAGGTTTTCTCAACCAAGTCCATTATTAAATAATACACGACTAGACATTGTTTTTTTTTTTTTTTTTTGTGGTTTAAGGCCCTTTACCACTCAAAGAGAGTATAAAAAGGCCCCTGACTAGACATTGTTTGGAAATAAAATAAAATATTTTAAGTCTCTATGTAGTGTTGTCACACATCTTACATACATTAATTTATATATTACTGTCATATAACTTTAGATTTTAAAATTAGAGAGATTAGTTATATAAGACATATATGTTTGTAAATTTAGATATTAAATTTATAGTTTTATAGCATTTAATCTGAATTTTAAAGTAATTCGATTATTTATTATTTCATTTGTTCTGTATTTACGGAGTTAACATCGAAAAATAAATCGTCTATGTCAAATATTAACTGGGATTTGGATATAGAACGTTACGATGTTAGAAAAGCGTAACTAGGCAAAGTTGTCAAACTGTAGTCCGCGAGCTGTTCTAAGTGACAAGAGTTAATCACGTGTTAATAATATGACGTGTCAGTGCAAAGAGAACGGATTATTCCGCGAGAAGAAAAGCTGCCGGAAACGCGTCAGAGACCTAGTCACGTGACTGAGTGACGTTGAAACTGGGTCACGTGATACGCTTCGCGTGCATCCGCCGTCCAGTGTGCACCTCCACGACGACGGCAAGCTTAAGTAATGGCGTCTCGAACGGAGCACAATCGGTAAGTAGTCCTATGATTTTTTGTTTATAGCTCTTTATATACGGGTCGGACGGAAAAACGTTATGCGTTTTCCGAACGGCTATTAAATATACATTCTTTTTAATATAACATAATTAAAAAAATTCATATTCCCTTAATATGCACAATTACCGTTGGCAAGTAACGTCGAAGGATTCTTAATGTCTCTAGCGTAAAAAAATGCAAAATTGGATTCTAGTGTGACGTTTATGTAGATTGTGTATATTCTTTTTGTTTATCTGTTATTATTTTATACATAAAAATACATAAAATGTTAAGGCATTTTTATTAATATGTATGTATATATATATTAATATATTAAATATATTAATTATATATTAATAAATAAATCGACTCCCCCTCCTGAAAAAAATGAGTTTGCACCAAACGTGCGGAGTGAATTCATTTTTTCAGGAGGGGTGTCGACTTATTGGAGTGTGGGACGGCAAAGGTATGTCGACTTATCCAGTGGTGTCAAGTAAACCAGAGTTTTTTTAACATTAATGCCTATGTAAGCCTGCTGGGACCACAGAAAAGTGACTACTTAACTGAGGGTGTCGACTTATCGCGATTCGACGTAATTGTAATTGAAGTTGGGACCGAGACAAGTTCAACAATGCCCTACTTTTGGACCGGAAACAAAAAATAAAAAAGTTATCTTACTTTTTAAGTTATATTTTTTTAATGCTATCATGCAGATGGTACTGTAGTTGCTAGTGCTGCCATCTCGCAGTAAAGTCCTTTTGTTCAAGAACTACATGAATCAATAACTAGTGACGTTAAACAATCGGTGGTCTGCCGGTGGCTCCCCTCTCGGGGGAGTCTGTTGACAGCATGAACAGTCGAATGCCACTTCCTTTTTTTCCTTTTGTTCAAGCATTGTAACTCTAGATTACGATAGCGCGGTTGGCTCATAGTACTAGCCGACCGTGAGCAATAGTGAGACGGGCCGTAGCCCCCGAGGTCGAGGAGCGCGAGGGTGTGCGAAAAGGACTTAACTCGAACTGCAGATGATCAGTGTGGTCGTGGATCAACATCTACCTCTGTTGAAGGTATATATTGCCGACTTGCTGGACTGCCTGTTAAACATGCGATAGGCTTAGCAGAGAGAGTGATGCAACTCCCGATCATCGCGCAATCGCTGGAAAAAAGTATGATGATTTTCTTATTTTTCGCCTCTGGTCCAAAAGTAGGATATCGTTGAACTTGTCTTGGTCCCCTGAGTTCAAATATATACTCAGTCCTGAAATTCCATAGGGTGCAATCTATTCACCCTTCATTTCTGTGTGATGAAAATTTAAGAGAATGGGTAACTAGCCATGCTTGTATAGTACATCCAGCTAAATACTGTCGTCATATGACTCTACAGGTACGTTCATTAAGTCAAACGAGTTAAACGAGAATGATGTCATCGTTATTCTTGTTTTGTTAGACTTTGTGAACGATTCGTTATAACTAAATGGCTGTTTCTAAAATCAAAGATATGAATGTTGCTAGTGCAGCCTTATCCAAAATATTTTTCTTAGGTTGCTTCAGATGGACAGTTATTTCAATCATTTCACCTTTTAATTCACAATTTAAACACTCGAGTAGATCTAGAAACATCGATATCGTCGGGTTCCATTTTCTTAACGAAGTAAACAAACTCTTTTGTGAGCTTCGTTAGAGTTTCGTTCAATATGTCATCACCGCGGAGCATGCACACTGAGCGAGACTACTACTTTTCGAACGATTCGTTACTAACGCGTTTAACTCGTTCGACTTAACAAACGTACCCTACATTTGTCTTAAGGACAAGTGTATACTTGGCCATGCCGTGCTGATACAGAGAGGTGCATAAGCAGCATTTCAAAGACTTGTAGTTATCTCCGGCCCAAAAGTAGGATATTGTTGAACTCATCTCAGTCCCATGTTCGGATATATACTCGGTCCCAAAATTCCTTGGGGAGTAATTTATACAACAGCCTTTTTTAATTTAAAATATGTACTCTCCACCTCAAATTAGTGGCTTTCCCATCACAATTACTAGAATGTTGAAGAACTCTCATAAGAAGTCCCAGAAAGTTGGCCGTGTTAGTTACTGCTCTAGCAGGTTTGTTAATGTAGAAATCATTTGGTTTTGGTGCAATAATTCCTTTTAAGTGGTGTATTCTGGGGTGTAAAAGTGGCTATCCCTCTTGTAAAGAAAAACATGCCATGTTTTCATTTCCAAGAGATCCTGAAAAACAAAATGCATGTAGAAGGAATATAACGAGAGACTGAAATCACTAAGAACTCCTTCGTTTGGATACAATGCAGCTGTGAATGATGCCGTTGAGACCTTAACGGAGCTGTAGAGCATGTTCATAAAAGCAAAAATGTCAAAGGAACATATCTCTAAATGTGACCATTTTTTGAGATATAGCCCCCCAAAATCAGATGCATGCAAGTCACGCTGTGCTCCACTTAGACTATCATGTTAAAGTATTTAACCCGTGTGACTATGCTGACGTCAAATAACCCACTGACTTCACTGTTGATGGAGTACTTGATATATAGGGTTCATTTACTTCTGAGGTAATTTTACTGTCAACACACTCAGCCTGTATACTTTCATCTGAGCACCACGTTCATTGGCGTTTACTTTAGAGCTATATGACGTCATGTTTAGCAAAATTTGTAAGCTTAGAGTGCCAGCTAGTTTGTTGTCAAGCTTTGCACTAATTCAGTATGGCTGCTCCCATGAAAAAATTACTTTCTGTACAAAGTAATGAAAATGAAATTATTTTTGGAAAAATAAATGGCAGAAAGTACTTTTATTGGTAAATTTCAATTATTTGTTGATCTTACTTTTAATTATTTTTTCTTATTTCATTTTTTCCACTATTATATCCACAATAAGGTCATCCTCGTACGATTTGGAATCAAGTAATTCTGTCTAATGTAAAATTTAAAATAGTAGCTTTGACAATATTATTTGCAGGAAACAGCCATATTTCTTGTTAGCATTTGCATTTACTTTCAAACTGGACATATAAGCATAAATACATATGCTAATGATGTCACTTCCGGTGTTCAAAAGTAGCACTATTAGCTCAAAAGTAAATGCACCCATAGTTTTAGTGGGTGTGGGTGCTTGCTCCCACCTGGTCGCCGAAGTGCGAGTGATAGCAAGCACCGAATTGCACAACTACATGCGAGGCGTCAGCCTAGCTAAGCGACTCTCGCTTTGTTCTTTACCAATAAGTATTGTTAGAACGTCCGATCACTATGCTGTACTGTTGGTTAAACATGCAAATGCATAGATGTAGTCACAAAATTTGAAATTGTATTTAGTTTTAAACTTATTTCAACATAAAATAATTGTAAATCGGTTTCATTCTCTGATGAAAATAATTTTACGTGTACAGTATATCAGTATAAACTATATATGCATGATACAGTATATACTGTGTCATTTAAATAAAAGCTCAACAGA
The DNA here is from genome assembly GCF_030686945.1 of Centruroides vittatus. NCBI lineage: Eukaryota > Metazoa > Arthropoda > Arachnida > Scorpiones > Buthidae > Centruroides > Centruroides vittatus. The sequence goes on from NW_027122577.1 coordinate 1,297,783, forward strand.
TGAAAGTTATGGAACTCCCTAGATTTTTTTCAATTGATTTAGGATTGCTATTTGTAATTTAACCTCAAAAAAAATTTTTTTAAACTAAGAATTAAGTAATTTCCAACTTGAAATTAATTCGAAATTTCTTTTGTTTAGGAATTTGGCCAGTAAAGAAGAATGCACTACATTTGAACGTTATAGTAAGTTAAAATTTTAATTTTGAAATTTATATGATATCAAAATGAAATTAGTTAATATTTCATAAATATTAAGAATTATGGCATCCCTAATGATGATTTGCTTCAGTCACTGACTGCTCTTGTAGACAATTTATAGATAATTTTCTGAATAATCTGGACTTTATTGCTTCTGATTTTGAAATTTGTTTATCAATTTTATTAACAGTATTAAAGTTAAAATTGTTACTTTAAGGTTCAAGTTTTGAAGACTGAATGCTTGTATTATGGACTGAATATAAGGTAAGTTGCTCGACATAATATAAATTGTTTGAATTCTTGATTAAAGTGTAAAAATTACATTTGAATAACTAGTAAATAGTAAACACTACATACCGATTTTTGTTTATTATTATTGAAATTGTCTTCTATTTTTGTAGTTGGTAAATTTTTAAAATGTATGTAATAATAAAGTACTAAATGGTAATGTCTTAGTTTGTAAAATAAAAATACATTTTATAATATTTAGGTGGTCTATCAATTATCAGGTCCTTTTAAAATTGTTCCTTTGTTTTATAATTTATATTTTACTGTTCCATTCATTTTTTGAACGATACAATCTTCGAAAAATGGCGTTCTTTCTTTATACTCTTATACAGTCGCTCGCTATTTCTCTTGCACGAGCCGACTGTACCCCGAGTGAGCATTAGTTCTGAATTACGCCACTGTGACAAACAGCACCGATAACCAGAAGTTCGATTTGTGATATTTTTTGGTCATAATTACAAATTATTACACTGGTAAAATAAATAAATATTTATTAAAATTGTTAGTTTTAACAATAATGTAGAGCTTGTATGGGGTCTGGAGATAGAAGTTTGATTTGCGGTTGAATATGCCACTGATTATTGGTGCTGTTTGCTGCAGCAGCATAATTTAGAACTAATGCTCACTTGGGGTCCAGTTGGCTTATGCAAGAGAAATAATGAGTGACTGTATACATCAGTACAAAGAAAGAACACCAGTTTTTGAAGATTTTATTGTTTAAAAAATATATGGAATAGAAAAAAAAATAGATTATAAAAGAGAGGAACGATTTTAAAAGGACCCAATAATTGATAGACCACCTAAATATTACTAAAACCATGTAATAAATACCTAAGAAATCTTAAAAGCTTATCTGGAATGCAAACGATTATTTAACTTGAAATAACTTCAGGCATAATTCAGTTTATTATTATACAATTTTGTTAAAATGAGTAACAAAATTATTGTATTGTATATTACAAATTGCATATAGATTAACATTAATTGTATTTCATTCAATGGATATTCTGTCATATTGTTAAAGATGAATTTTTCATAATTGAGGCAGAGCTTTGGTGAAACGTCTTCTATGTGGCTTAAAGAGTTGTGTTCATTGTCAAAATCTGTTTGATCGATTTTGATTAAACTTTGCCATTTTCCATTAATTGTGAGAAGGAATCTGTAAATGCAATAAAAAAGATGGGGCCCATGACTTTGTTTTTGGGATATAAGGTCATACACAATATCGTTTTGTCACTTGTGCTGACTGACACTCACACGATGTCTCGAGACCTAGCACATCTATGTGACTTATAGTTGGGATATAAGGTCATACACAATATCGTTTTGTCACTTGTGCTGACTGACACTCACACGATGTCTCGAGACCTAGCACATCTATGTGACTTATAGAATTGATTTCGTATTCAAAAATGTAATAAAAAAATGTGGGTTCATATACAATAAGGACAAAGTGACAATGTCCATACTCCCTGATGCAATGATCACACCTAACAGAATTTATGGGAAAATAATAACAATTGTGCATGCTTAACAGAAAATGGGCACAAGAACAAAGCAATTGGCATTGATTGTTTTGTTCTTGGATTGCCTTTTTCCAGTTTTACCTCAATTCTATCACGACATACGATAGTCACGCAATGTTCTCATTCTTACTGATCTGTTGATTTCTTCAGATGTATTAATTTTTTTCTTTTCTAAAATGATTTTATGAAAATGATGATTATTTCTCTGACACCTCTAATGATAATTTATGATTAATAGAGAAACTCTGAAATTCAGTTAAATATTATAATAAACAAATCTTTGTGATTTGAGTCTAAAGCTTTTTTTTTTTCTTTCAGATTAAACTGTACAACAACAAATTCCATTGCATTCACCAAAGGTAAGTTTGGTATGATTTCACAGCATTTTTTATGAATTAATTGTTAAATTGTTCAAAAAATGTGTAAACACCTTCTGTATTTCAGATTTGCCAAAGTTGATTATTTAAAATTATATATGAACCAATTATTCAGATTGATCTGGTCTTTGAAGACAGCGCATCCAAGCAGACGTACTGATACACTTCCAAGAATTGAAAACTGTAGCCTTCATTAAAAACTGGATTTGATACATTGACTAGTTTTTGTGTCAAAAAAAAGCCTCAAGAATAATGTTGTATTAAAAATGAAACAAACTGTAACAGTCATGTATTATGACAAAGAGTCGTGAAATTAAAATGTAGCTGAATATGTAGATGGCTACAAGTGTTGTAAATTAGAAGTTAAATTTGTCATGCAACAAAAATAATTTGATTATAATACTGTTTATTTAGAGAGAATTTTTTCACAAATTATTGTGTACAAAATGACAATTACTAACAGCAACACTTCCAAAAATACTGCCTTGCGCTTTTAAATTTATTACATTTCAGGAGGCTGTTTGAATTCTGAATTGTATGTTTGTTTAATGAATAAGTTCATTTTCTGGGAAAGTAAATGGTTTTGAAATTTGAGAAATTACCTATTTCAATAAACTTAAAAAGCAAATTCACAAAATTAACAATGAAGTGCTCTAAATAATAAATTAAAACAATAAATAGTATGTAAATACTGTATATTTTAACATGGTTATCAAACTTAGTAAATATAAACAGAACAGGTGTCAACTTTTGATAAGTTTACAGTATATCAGTTGACCTGACCTGGGGACCTATTCCGAGCTCTTCCGATAACTGAACGAGAGCGATACACGGGACATTCGATAAGTCCCCTTAGTGAAAGGCAGTTAACGAACCTTAGACAAATCGCTATTCTGTGCTCCACGTTAAGTGGGTTTCGCTACGGGTAGCCGGTCGAGATGCGTCTGGGTCCCATGCTATCGATAGCTGTTACGCTTTAACCAATCATAGTTTAGTTAACATTGTATTTTTGTCACGTGACTAACCCGCCATTTTCTAAGCGAAGCACGTGGTTTTAGCATTGTGTATCAGCGCTAATGAAATAGTTTGTTTTAAAATGTCGAAGAAAGGACGAAACCAGCTAACTACAAGTCGCCAGTTGGAGATGCTCGTTAATTTTATGGAAGACAACCCTAAATTAATGTCAGGGAAGTTAGATGCTCCCTTTACTGTAAAAGATCGCCAGAAATTGTGGCAAGAAATAGCCGACCGTCTGAATTCCGATGGAGTCGGCTCATAAAAAGATCCAGAAAGATGGTGAAAAGTAACTGATAGTTTTGAATATAAATATATGACTATCATTTTAATTTATACATATGCGAATGAAACCTATTTCAGAAATAATATTCACGCTATAGCTACTTACTTTAAATTTTAACAAGAAGGCAATTACAATATTCATAAACAATTGAGGTAATTATTTTTAAGTAATACAACAACATAGTTTATTAACTCTCTCTCCAATTGCTCGTGAAGTAAAATCATTCTTACACCAAAAGACGCCATGTTGTTTTCACTTTCGTTACGTTCCTAACGGCAGCTCGAGAGTGACCGATAACAAAAGCTTAGTTATCGCAAGTGGCTATCGGAACCGAAAACGAAACGTACGGCTCGGAATAGCATTTTCACGATTGATTAAACGCGAATCACGTGGTTTCGATAGAAACTGGTTTTTATCGTATTCGTTAGCTTAACGATATCTTAGAATAGGTCCCCTGATCATCCTATTGTTGAAAAAGTGATTCACAAATACAAGTTGAACTGAACAGTAGGTTTTAAAAAGATTTTTCTGACAAAATAACATTACCACTTTAAATTAAATATATTTCCAAGTCTCAGTAGCTAGGAAATTCTTCCGAAATTTTAATTTATGCATTTTCAGAACAAGCAAATTATTTTGTGCAAGATTCATTTTTTTGAATAACTTGAGTTTGTGTTCTGTATCTCGCAAGGTGAAAACAAATTATATAATAAAAATAAAACGAACTTTGCTTCTTTTTAATAGCTAATATTTGTAATTTAACACTATATTAACGACTGGATTGGTTCAGATAGTGGAAAGTCTCGGCCTGCTATTCTGGGAGACCTTTGTCATTTTAGCTAGTTACAGACAGCGCCGGATTAAGCCTCTAGCGGGCCCTAGACAAAATTTAAATTGGGGCCCCATTTAAATAAGTTGCTTCTAAACAAATCTTATATAATGTGACATTAGCGTAGCTAGCATGGGTGACACCCGGTGCGGATATCGTGGTGTCACCCTTTTTAACTCTTTTATAAAACACTATTGAATTGTAATATCTTCGCACTCGAGCAACTCGAACGCTATATCGAATATGCGATGTCACGACGTATAAGTTTAGATTTAGAAAAGATCTCGTGGCGTACAGTACATTACTTCTGACGCACGGGTGACTGTTGACCTTTTTTTTTTTTAGGCAACGGCTAGTCGAGCGGAGCTTAGTAAGAATTGTTAAATACAGCCTTTTCTGTCCTATCGAATTTCTTACATAATTTTTAACTCGTTTTGAAACAGAAATCTTCTGCACTGAAGCCGGGCCCTAGACATTTGCCTACTTTGCCTATTCGATAATCCGGCCCTGGTTACAGACAATGTATGCAAATGTCGGCACGTTTCCTTGTAAAGCAGCTATGAAGCCAGTATGGTGGAGTCAATAAACAAAAAGCCCGATTCTGACCTTATCCTTTTTTACTTCCTGGCTGTTATCTATAAATAAGGGAAAGTATTTGAATCTTGCCAAATTTGACCCCCGAGCTTGCAAATTCCACATTTTGAGACCTGAGCCCAAAAAAACAAAAACTCGTGTGTGTGTGTGTGTGTGTTGGCATCTATTTTGCTTAACGTCTGGATAATAAAGATTAAGAAATAAAATTTGGCATGGTGGCTTTGATGCAATTAAATGACCTCCCTATCACCAAAATTTATCTTGAGGGATAGGACTTAATTACAAATAATCGTTCACATTTACACTTATTTATAATTCTTCCCTCAAAGTAAAGCTTTGTTGTAATATCCTCAAGATATTTTTAATGTTGGGTGTGTGTTGGCAAAATAGATGCCAACACACACCCAACATTAAAAATAAGGTTTTTTTTTTATAACAAAATCTCAACAGATTGTGTGGGAGGCACCATTTTCTTTATTTTGCTTAATATAATATAAAAGTAATTTTTTAATATAATAGTTGGAAAAGTTATGCAAATTGCTGGTTTTAACTTACCTGTCATTTATATGAACTAAGGCAGCCCAACATAATGGATTCAGCCAGAAACCAAAATCAGTAAGGCCATGATTTCAACATAAGACATTTGCATAAATTATAACTAGCTAAAGACGTGGCCAATGTCTCTGAATAGCTGGATGATGCTTTCCACTATCAGAACGAATCCAGTTACGTAATTATTGTTAAACTAGCATCCCCCGTCCGCAACCTTGCCCACTCTTATATACATATAGAACTTCAAAAATTTGAACTAATTGTTTATTATTAATTATTTTTGGGTGATCAATGTGTAGTATTGCAAAATATAAAAAAAAAAAATCATAAAACTTCTGAATAAGTCATATTTTGAGTTTTGTCACCCGTTCGGTATCAAAATTATTTGATTGTGTTACGATTTCCAGTTTTGGAAAGCTCTACATACAATTAACCATAGGAGAAACTACGAAGATCCACTCCAACATGTTGGAATGTTTGGCCTTGCGATTTTTTAATTGTAATAGCAAAAGAAACTTTAATTGGAAATTGTAAACGTTGAAATGGTAGATTGGTAGGATTCTAGGAATAAATGCAATTTCCCCAGTCGCTGGTCAATGAGAATTATAGCTTCAATGACATTGTCATGCATAGCTGTAATTTGTAACCTGGTACCATTATAGAGATTGAGAGGTTGGACATTACATAACATAATTGGAGAACCAATTTTTAATTTTAATTTGTGGTGGGAATTCAGATGGGCTGAGACTAGGGTTTCTTATTTCCCAATCTTTTGCTTGTCCCAGGATTCCAGGATAAAAGTGAACTGTTTCCTGGGATAGAATTAATTATTTTTAAGATGTACAAAATATCATGAAATTAAATGGTATAATTATTTTTCGTTTTTTAAAGTAATTTAATACATTCTGCAACCTCCAAAATCATCATAATGCTGTGTAAGATATATATTAAAAATTACCTTTGAATTATGTAGAAATTTTCACAAATAGAAAAAATTTATTAGTTTGCCGGAAACTGCATACAACAACAAAAATGCCTTTGAATTGAGTTGAAAATTTAAAAAAAAAATGAACTTTGATCAAACTTCTAACTTAAAAGGTAATTTTTTTTTTTTTTAAAATATCAGGTCAGTCCATAAGTTCATGCGTATTTTTATCTACAAAAAAAGCAGCAAAAAATTTTAATTAAATTTTATTTCAATCTATAATGTATTCACCATTATTTTGTACAATTTCTTGCCATCTTGATGGTAGCTTTTTAATCCCGTCTTCGTAAAATGATTCAGTTTTGAATCAAAATATTCAGAAATAACCTTTTTTTTACATTGTTCTCATCCTCAAAAGTTTTCCCTTTTAAAAAATTCTGCAAACTGCGAAAAAGACGATAATCACTGGGAGCAATATCTGGCGAATATGGTGGATGAGGTAAAATTTCCCAGTTGTAGCTTTCAAGTTTCTGTACAGTTATTTTTGCAGTGTGTGGTCTGGCATTGTTATGCTGCAAGATAACCTGCTTTCTGTTCACTGACGGTCAATTTTTCATTTAAACGCTCTAATTGCTCACAATACATTTGAGCTGTAATTGTTTGATTAGGTTCTAACAGCTCAAAGTGAATTACACCTGACATATCCCACCAAACAGACAAAAGAATTTTTTTTGGATGCAACCCACCTTTTGCAGTCTATTTTGGCTGCTTGTCGCGATCCATCCATTGTCTTTTTCTCGTCACATAGAGGATCCATTTTTCGTCTCCAGTAACCAGCCTACCAAGAAAAGGTTCTAAAGCAATACGGGATAAAAGAGACGTGCAAATGTTTACACGTTGTCGGTTAGCTATTGACAGTTCCTGTGGTATCCATTTTCCTAGCTTTGAAACTTTTCTGATTTGTTGTAGGTGTCTATGAACAGTTCCGTGGGATGAATTTAAACGTTCCACAATTTCATCAACTGTTAAAGATGGTTCTGCTTCAACTAGTGCAGAGAGAGCATCGTCATCAAAGTCGACGGGTCTTCCAGTACGAGCCTTATCCTCCACACTAAAATCATTGTTTCTAGATCTTTCAAACCACTTCTGTGCAATCCTTGCACTAATTACAATTTGATTATGTACAGTATTTATTTTTTTGACTGCATTTGTAGCATTCTCATCACTTAAAAATAAAAAGTATAAAACATGTCTTGTATTTGTCGGTTACTTCCATTTTAACAAAATAAACAACTGAAATGTTCACAATTCTGAACAGTAATATGAATGAGATCCAATTTAACACTTCAGTGTAAAAATTATCACATTAGACTGACATTTTTAACAGCAAAACAAGATTTTTCTCAAGGTCATAAAAATGTGCATGGACTTATGGACAGACCTGATAAAATACTGTAAATTTTTATAAGATTTTAAAAAGCAAAGATGGTCAATACTCCAATCACTCCATTTGATATTTTAGTAACGAAAAGTCCCGCTACCGAGAATGCCCTTTCCGATTCAATTGATGTGAATGAAATCAGGTTTAATGCATTTAAGAGAAGACAGATGTGTTTTTTCATCTGTGGCCTGGCAGATTTCTAGTTCACTATCGAGATTGTAGTACTTCTTTTGTTCTCTAGTATTCTTGATTTGTCTGCCTTGGCTGCTTTAATAGCGGCATCGAGCTTATAGCCCAATAATTCGGCAATTCGTTTGGCTTTAATAATTAAGTTTATGAAAAAAACTTCATACTTGTTTGTTACCATGTTATCGAAGCTACTGGGCATGGTTAAAAATTAAGACAGCATAAGCACAATTATCCCAGATATTACAGGTTCCGACAAGTAAAGAATTTTCAGAATCCTGCCACAAATAAGCTATGTACTGATTATTGACCATTTAGACATGCCATAACAAAGAAAAATTAAAAAAACTAATAAGTAGGTTTAAAATTAATAAATACAAATGTAATCTGACAGTTTATGAGTTAATTATACTTTCTATTTGCAAAATTTCTACAACCTTTAACACAAAATAAGAAAAAAGTGAACTTTTAAGAAATTTGCGGGATTTCCACGGTTAAAAAACAACCGGGATCCCGTTTGAGAAACCCTAGCTGAGACCATTGTGGATAATGGACTGCATCATCAGTGCTTAAAACTGCGTTGATAGATAATCTCGGCTGTTACCATTGACTTTTTCAAAATAATGTTATTTATTTCTTCTGTCCTTATATTTCTAGGTGAAATTATGGACCTTTCACATAACCAAAGATACGGTTTATTCAATAAATTGAAATATCAGGATAAATTTCAGAAATCAAATCCTTGTACTCTCTATCTTACCTGGTTTCACTGACAGTGATGTAGCTATTTTCGTCGTCTACTGTTCCATCCATCACCAATTTTCAGTAACTGTTTTGGAAATGCAGAGTCACCTCCCGCAAGATGAGCTCTCGTGTTCATATGCAAATAGTTTTTCAATACTGTTCCAAATACGAGAAGACTTTAAGCGTGCTTTTATTGTATCTCTCGTACCTTTTGGAATCACAGGTAACGTCTGCCAAAAATCTTCGTGGAAAGCAATGGTTATATCACCCATTTATTATTCGATATAAGATCCTATAAAGATCAATCAACAGCTTCAATATGACAATATAATAGTAAACTTCAATAATAGACTTTTCTTATGAATTAGTACTTTCTGTTTGTGTCACCATCAATTAACTTCACAAATATCCAGATTTTTGCGTGCACTGTCTGGCAGCCTTTAAAACTTCATATTCTCAATTTTCACAAGTGCATCTTTCAAAAAAATGTTTTAATGATTTTTATTAAATCCAGCTGTGAATTCACAACCCCTAGCATTGTGATATTTTAGTTCAAAAATAACATTAATCACAAAGTTGGGTGTGGTGCTATCTGTTATGGGATTTTAACAATTTTTATATCAATGGCAAAAGGCTTAATTTTGAGGTAGTGACGAGTTTTATAAGAAATTGTTAATGCTAATAATGAGTAAAATTGTCATTAAGTTTGACCCCAAAAAGGCAGAGGATTTTCTATGGAAAAGTGGCCCTATTTAAGCATTAGATGTGTGAAGAAAATTGAAAACTCCCATTTAGCTAGCTTGTTGGTGAGGCAAACTCAACCAAATACGAGTATTCAGTTTTATCCCATCAGCCACCGGTGGTGGTCGGTATTGTAATATACTGCTGAAAAGTACAATAATACTCGAGTGTGCTTTTAGTAGTAATACCATGTCTATAAGAAGAATCGCTGCTATTAAAACAAAAGTTGTTTTATATTGACACAATGGAGTGACGTTTGAGATGAATAATACGCCAAGTGTTTTGAAAAACGTCACTCCATTGTGTCAATATAAAATAATGTAAATTAAAACACGGTTTTATTGGAATAAAACAAAAGTTATTTAAAATCGGGGTGGCATTATTAAAGGTTGAAAAATACTAGCCATCTAGCTCTTAAATTTTTCAATTTTATAAAATATTTAAATGAAAAACGCATTAAAGATTAAAAAGTAAAGTAAATACTGCAAAAACTTTTTATTCCATGATGTATTAAGTTTTCTTCTGCAAACTCGGGGATCTCAACATCGTATTCACTAACCGTGCGGGTCTGCATAAAGCAGTTTGAAAACACAGTTACCTGAATTACCTTGGGTACACCAGATAGGAAAAATTTCTAGTGTTCAGCACTAATAATCAGTAATAATTTCTGCTTTTACAAAAGAAAAGTAATAAAATTTACATATATGCAAACTTAGTAAACATTATATTCAGATTTACATATTTTAAACTTCATTAAATATATAGGAAAATATCAAAAGTCGATAATTCATAATTTAAACAGAATAATCTAGACAAATTCACTTAGGAAACAATCTTGATATAAAAAATGTAGAACAAGAATGATATACTAATGTCATTTTAATCTTCCAAGAACTGTTTACAACACAAATGAATAACTTGACCAAGACACCTTTATTTACAATTGAGAATTTAGAAATGAATATATAGTTTAAAAGACACCAGTTTTGATGACAAATCATAAAAGCACTGTAAAAAATAACACCGATGAACAGTAGTTGGATGTCAGCAACATGACTTACTACAGACTGCAAACATTCTATCAGACAAATGAGATATGATGGTTTAGAAATGTGCAGGAATATCTCAAAACCAAATCTGAAGGGAAGCAGTTTTTGTAAGTTCTGAAAGTTTCTTATCTTAAATTGCATAAACTCAATTCTCTCATCCGTTGCTGCAAAATGTTTGTCTTGTCTTTCATCACCAATGCTGTTTTAAAGCTTTTATTAAATATAATTGTTCTGATACAGTTCAACACACTAATGCTTATGGGGAAGGTCCAGTACTTAACTAAAGAAATTATTCCTGCGGTGCCATAGCTTTGGCTTGAGCTCTCACTCTCTTCTCGTATTCCAATCGATTCTGACTACATATAAAGAAAATTACCAGTTTAACTTAAATATATAACATTATTTATATATTAAAGAATAATAAAGATATTTTACCAATATATAGTATATGCTTCTGCCTGGGCAGGATCTTTAATATTTGGTTCATTCAAAAGATCTTGTATTCCAAGCAGTATCTAAAAAGGAGGAGAATTTTTCAAATACTGTTGTTATATATAAGATAATCTCAAAATTTTCTGAAAATTCTACCTGTTTAATTGTAATGGCTGGTCTCCAATCTTTCTCTTCATCCAATAATGATAAACAAACAGTTCCAGAAGGATAGACATTTGGATGAAACAATGGTGGCTCAAATTTACCTAAATTTATTTAATCATGTTAAAATTTTTTATGGACAGAAGATATGTTCATACAAAGAAGAGTATTTAGACTGAATTCAAAGTTATTTCTTGACAATTGTATAAAAATCTTAAAATGTGTACATTTTTTAAAACAATAGTTTTATTACTAGCATTAAAATTTTATATTTAGATAACAAAAAATATATACAGTGGAGTGTCATTTATCCGAAAGCTTTCCAGTCGGACCGTGTCGTGCCGAATCGAACGTTTTTGATACTAGATTAACTTCTAAAGTATAATTTTTTTGTTTTTATATTTTTCAATATATTCATTTTGTTTGTACAAAATAAAGAAATAATTTGTAACGATACAATAGCCTCGATTATTATTATAAAAATTTCATTAGGCTTAAAATCGACGAAAATTCAACACGAAGCGACACGCGACGGAGAAAAATTTCAACATCGGACAGGTTAATATATTTTTTCGTACATAATCGGTTATCCAAACAACCCCAGTCCCCAATTGATTCGGATAAACGACTCTCTACTGTAATTAACATAAAAATTTAAAAATTCTAATTTTTTATATTCAAGGATTGAATGTTTTTGTAACAAATAATAAAAATAACACACAACTATAAAAGTCAGAATAAAAATATTTTTAACATTTTCTGAAAATCAAACTACAAGTATTTAAGATAAAATTCCAAAATTACTATTTTAAAAATGTATATATATATATATATATATATACATACATACATACATACATACATACACACACACACAAATCAATTTTAATAAATATAACATATAATCACTATATATTATTTATTTATCAACTAAGTATGAATAGTTTGTAAAACAATCAAGATTACTTAAATAAATTTTTGCAGCAATTTTTAATTATTACATAATATAGATAAGCATTTTGAAAACATTTGTTTTAATTATTATATAGACTGTGATAGTGACTATCTCTAAACGAGAATCAGCAATTCAGAAGACTGTTGATTCTATTAAAGGTAAAGAAAAAAAAAAAAAAAAAAAATTGTTTGGAAAGAGCAGTTAAGTTGAAGGAAGCAAGGAAAAGGTCTTGACAGATTGAGGAAAAAAAGTGTGTACACGCAAAGCAAGAGATGTTAATGTCCGTGTTAAACAAGATAGAGAATTTTCTATAGCACATAACATCTCAACGTATATACAACACAGACAAAAAAAAAAAAAAAAAATTACAGATTTCTATACTACCAACATTTAAGCCTGCTTTTTTAAGCACTGCACGATAAATCTCTGTTTTTTGAACCAGTTTTTTTGTGTGAACAGCCACATTTTTTCTCACTGTGACAAGGACAAAGCAGACGAGAATATCATCCAAAAGAGTGGTAATAAAATGTTTCGGATGATATTCTCGTCTGCTTAGTCCTCGTCACGGTGAGAAGAAATGTGGGCGTGCACATCAATTTTAAAAAATACATTCTTTAGTTCTCTGAATTTATGATTATTTCTAGAGTAATACATAATTAAGATTTTAAAAAACTCAAAACATATTGATGATTTGAATAACGTGAGATATACTCAGCTTAACTAATGCATCTCTTAGCAGCCCCCATCAAACTACCATTATTCAAGTTTGTTGATTCTGTTGTATATTTAAGTTTACCTAACGAGCCAAGTTTCAGAACAATAAATTGAAAACAGAAGATGTTTTTGCACCACTTGATAGAACATTTATTCATAGATCAGATTAAGTAATAAAAGTGTTGATTTTCTATAAGAATTGTAACATAGTAGCAAACAAAGATTTTACTTTTGAAGAGCAAACATTTGCAATTATGCAATTCAGACTATCTCCCTGATCAGAATCAGAAAAATCTGATCAAGTATCGTTGACCAACTTGTGACAAATTTCAGGTATTTCAAATATATTTTCTAACCTTAATGCAATTAATGTTATTCATTACAACTTCAGGGGAATATGGATCGAATTAATAACTTTACAGAAAATCAATTTTTTTTGCTGATTCTGATTAATCAGTGGGTGTTCTTTTAATTAGTACAAAACAAATTTTAACTGTTTGTAAATTACTCTGGAATTCTGCTTTTAAGTCAAATATAACTAAGAAGCGAATTGACTATTACATAGTAATAAATATTAGCTTTTCATATCTTACTTTATAATATAAAGAAGAAAAATAACACATTTCAAATTATATTTTTTAAGTGTGATAAACTATAATAAATTTTTAGCATAGTAGTTTCTGTTTTTGCTTTAAAGTTAAAATTACTTGCAATTACCGGTATAATTTCTTCTCAGAAAAATATATTCTTTAGAAAATAAATCCGAAGACTTGACATTTTACATGTCTAGCAAAATTTAATTATTCTACTTTTTGATAAAATGCAATATCAATTATATAAGCTCAAATGTACTTATTTTTGAATTAAATCATACATTTTGGAGGCGTTGAAGGATAGTCTTCTTTGAAAATCATTCTTAGTCTATATAGTCCACCTTCCCAAGGAGTCTAGATAAAATATTTTTTAAAAATATGTTAAGCATTAATTGAAATTTCCATAAAGATTTATTTTTAATAATTACACATACAGCTTTCTTCCCAGGAATTGCACATTCCCAATTCATAAGATTGAGTGTTCCATCATTATTCTTTGTTGGTCTTGCCACAAATCCCTGATAAATGAAAATAATTAAATCTAATCTGAAATAATAGTGTCAAATTACAACTTGTCTACTTACGAAAGGATGATCTTTTCGCCAAGCTTTTCTTTCTTCAGCTAATCGAGCAATTGCAATTCCAGACATTTTCTAAAAATACATTTAAAATTAATATATATTTTAAATTTTTAATTAATTTAAAGTGAATTATTATTATTATTATTGTAAATAAACAGGAATAATGACAACAAATGAAAAGAATTTGAATCAATCCCAAAACATAATGGAACTGAGAGTGAATTCTTTATTTTCAATCTCGCTAGTTTAATTTAAGTTATTCTAAATTGAGAAATATTAGTTAAGACCGATGACCAATGTAAATATGTATATTGTATTTAAAGAAGATATTTTACATTAATGATAATTTGGATGAATGAAGACTTTGCCAATAGGTCCCAAGGCCTGGCACGGGCTAGTGTTGTTCATTTTGAATGCTGCATGTTTTTATGAAGTGATACTTGCTGTGAAATAAAAACAACTGTGATTAAACATGATGCTTTATTAATACATGTTAATTATAATTTCATGCATCTGGATAAGATTAGATTCAAAAATTAGATTATCTAAAAAGAATTTTATCAGAAAATACTTTAATACTTAGAACGTCAATATTTTTGTAGTTCACAAATTCCTAGTAAAATCCCATTGTTTAGCAAAAGTCACTTTTGACCAGTGATGATTTGCATTTCTATCAAAAAAGGTCAGAACAACAGACAGGAGCACACCCACCTAATCCACCATTTTGAAAACATACACAGTATGTATCTTTTCATTTTTTTTTAGTGTTGCTATATAAGGAACAATCATGGCTAACAAGGGACTCATTGGTATGTTCTAGTCAAGAGTTACAAGCATATTTTCAGGGGATCTACTAGAAGTATCCATCGGTCTTTCATGTAGGACCTCCTTGTCTAATCTATGGTTGAGCAATTTTACTTCAAGATGTAAAAAGTAAATAACTTTTCTAAAAACTGCAATCAAGCAATAAGAGCAAATGTAAACTTAATTGTGAGTAGCAGCAACATTATGCAAGAAAAATAAAGGGCCATTCCACATCAAGTGATCAAGATCTCAACCGACCCTCTTAGATTTCAACAAAATTTGGCACAAAGGTACATAAGGACCTAAAACTAAGCCATGCAAAATATTAGCCCCAAAAAGTTGCATAGTTCCTGAGACATAAGCCAAAACATGAAGGTACCTCAAGCCACCTGTGTGTGCAGTGATTAAACAGTTGTCTTAATGATTCTTTGACAAAGAGCAATTACAACACAAAACTTTATAGGATACGACAGTTTCAAATGGAAAATTCAAGTATGCTAACAGAAGATTCTAACAAAATGTAATTATTCTATTTATAAATCTTCACCAAAGTTTGAGTAAAATTCATTCTCGTGGAACTGAACTACTTAAACTAATGACACAATACAATATGAAAGACATTCATTGGTCTTCAAATTCTTTGGCATCTTATCCATTTTGACATTGACATTCTGATGTTTCTTGGCATGAAACTTTGCTTTGTCATTTTTCTGATTTTGAACTGATTTTCAATCCAAAGGACTGAACTTGGAATCCAGAATGGAAATTGACTTCCTCAAGTGAGGATTAGTTCATGTTGTATCTTCTTTAGTCAAATGCACTTCTTTCATTCAGTTAAAACAGTTACATCTGTTTATAGCCATAAATTCAGTCTTTAAAATTAATTTTATAAGATATTGATTATAGAAAAATTTTACATTCTAAATAAACAGATCTCTGTACTGAGGATAAATCATCCCCCTTTTTTATTACTTTGTATTATTAATAAAACTGGTATCATTCATTAACCAAACAGTATCTTTTAGTATTTATTCTTAAGCCTTTGTGTCCTTATATAATTTTATTACTTAAATGTCTACTAGGACAGATCATATTACTAGGAACTTATTATACCGGTGTCCAAGTCCTGCAAAATTCGGAAATGTATCCAGAAAAAAAGGAAAAATCTTTATTGTTTGCCTGTTTACCTGTACACAATTTACACACTGTGTTTCGGATCATTCGGTCCAGAGTCCTTTTTCTCTGGATACAATTCCTCATTTTGTAGGACTTTGACACCGGTATAATAAGTCCTAGTAGACATTTAAATAATAAAATAGTATCTTTTAGTCCTTGTAAAAATTCACAAAAGCCAAAATATAATATTTATACACATACATGAGAGCTTTTCAAGAAAGACTTGTACTTTCGTGGTTTTTCCCCAAGTCAAAAGAACAAATCACTCATTTAATTCCAAACTTGATGGAAGTCCACCTTCCATTAAAAATAGATAACCCTAGCATCCTGTTTGGTGCTGTACAAAAACATGAGAAAGTGACATCTGCCTTCAATTGCCTATACAATCATGGACATTTTAATGGAGCAGTGCATGGCCTTAAAATTTTGCAATTACCTAGGGAAATCAGATGCCTAATACAATATCTTGAAGCAGTTATACAGTGAAATAATAACGTTCCCTTAGAACTGCACAGCAATTGTTAAAACAATCTTGAGACGACCATGAAATGTTCAAGAAAGAGAGAGGCCAAAGCATTTTGGAAACCTCAGTGACTAAGGGAGTAATTGGAACAGCAGCCATAATTGTCTGTGTGAAGGCTACTGGATGATGGTAAGAGAAGTAGCAGGACATTTGCAAATATCTGTTGAAAGTGCCCACATTGCAAAACAAAAGCAGGTTTGAAAAATGAACATGTGCAGGTTTTTGTAAGATGCAGTCTGTCATCAAGACTATCCGAAATCCATGATTACTGAAAACCAGATGTTTCTTCAACATTATGATCCAGAAGATAAGCAACAATTCTGTATGGAAATCTCCATCATTACCAACACCAACGAAAGCCAGAATTGTAAAGTCTGCTAGCAAAGTTATGATCATCTTTCTCATTAACTGACAAGGAATGGTGTATCAACAGGCAATCAGTATCAAAAAGAATGACTGTTAATACAATAGGGTTATTACTATCAGACAGTAATTAGCCATTTCAAATTTAAACTCTTTTAGTAGAGTTCTATAAAAGCTATTATGGAAATATTGCTTGGCAATATTAATACAAGTTTCTGCTGTCAGTAAATAATAAAGTATCAGATTTTTCTGTCCTTGCATGTAGCCAATAACTATACAATTTTGTAGTTTTGTAAAACAAGGTACATTTTGATTTAAACAATTGGAATTGAAATTTCAATTTTTTGGCTATTAAAAAAATGAATTTATTAGCAAGTATATTTCCTGATAATCTTTGTTATGTCATAGATTTTTTAAAAAGTTTCCTTAAGTGGCCAATGACTAACATAAGTAGCATTAACCCTACTATAAGTCAGTATTGAAAAATCTGGTAGAGCATATTTATAGGAACTGTCCATGCACTGGAATGGAAATTGTACCATGATAGCATTCATCCATATGTGGCACAGTGATAACCTTCTTGGGCAGAAAACAAATCATAACTGTTCCACATTCACCATATAGTCCAGATTTGGCTAAATATGATTTTGTTTTCCTTGAACAGCAACAATACTAAGACTCCAATTTCTGGATTGCTTCTGATAAGGAGTACTTTGATAAAGACCACAATAATATTTAAGTCAGTGAATACAATCTAACAAAACAAAAACTACCTTGTTATGAGGGATATGCAAGTCTTTCTTGAATATCCCTCATAAGAATAAAAACATTACAATATAAAAAAAAATATACAAAATCTAAGTTGCCTTCATTTCCATCATGTCTAATCAGCAGTCAGCAGGATCCTGTAAGCCAGGCGCTATCTCCCTGGCCACCAGCAAGACTTTGGCAATGAGAGTACGACTTCTCACCCTACTGGCTTTGGCATGCAGGCCACAGTGTGCAAAGCCCTGTTTTCCTCCTAGGAAACTGTTGTGGGAATGTGGAAGGAGTTTTATGTAGCTTGCACAGCCACACGCTTGGACAAGTGACTGCATTCATCCACCTGTAGTGTGTACAACCATTGACCTTGTGCCACCGAGAAGAATGGGGGAGCTCACAGAAGTGTGACTCAAGTTCCAGAGAGTAAGGATTGCCAGGTCCATGTCCTCCAGTTATGGTACTGATGCAGTGTTTGAATCCAGTGTTCCAGTATCCCCAGGCTCACAGAAGACACTGGGAACTTCACCCGCAATGCTAGTCCTCAAGAGACAATTACTTGATTGGTATTCTAGCAGCATAGAGCACCAGCATAATATTCAATTAAATAATACATTAAGTACAATATTTATTATATTTGGCTGTTCAAGTATGAACCTTTAATTACTTTCAAACAATGGAATACTTTTATAAAGTCATAAAAGTATTGCATTGTCATCTTAGCTCAAATACAATGTTCTTTCATTTAGAAAATTATAACTTGCATGGTGTCATTCATTATATCCAAAATATACCTGATTATCATGTACTTTATTCAAAGCCAAGGCTGTGGAGTCAGTAAAAATGGACAGACTCCAATGTTTTTTTTTTGTATTATGTACTTTATATTAAGTTCCTATTAGGAGCATTAACCTCCTACCTTGTATGATACCTCCTGTAATGAAAGATCTTATTTTTTGATGATTCCCTTACTTCATAATCTTTCTTTGCACATCACTAATTACTGGTGATTTTCTTTTCAGAAATTTATATTCAAATATATTGTGTCAAGAAGACCGAGTTTAATAGAGTGTTTTTGAATACTTTATTTTGTTGATATCACAGATGGAAAACATTGTGTGTGTCAATGTAAGATATGATAATGCATTAATAACAAACAATTATTTGTGACATCGTCACAATGCTGCCAAGCTGCAATTTTTAATTTATTTAATCTAAAATATATGCTCTCCACCTCAAATTAGTACTGTAGTGTCTTGCCCCTGTACATCATTCTTTTCCTTTAACAACAGTCGTGCCAGTCATCTATTAATGCTTTTGGGGGAAAAGTTTTGAATTGAAATAATGTGACTTCCAGTTTGCATGGAAATTTGTATATAGTTAATCAAGGTTTCCATATCTGATCTCGGATTTCACCTATCTAATGCCATTCTCGAGATTAAGGAAAGACAGACAGATGGACGGACGACAGTGGGAATTTATAGGCCTACAATTTTTTCAAATTGAGTCAAATGAAAAGCTCTGTGAAAAAAATAAGTACTTGAATGCTTTTACATAGAATCCACTTTTCAAGTGGTAGTGAAAATGCCATTCTGGTTTAATATAATCAAAGTATTTTTTAAATTATTATTTAGAAGTAAGAGTCAAAGTCAGATTTGTGAATTCTGAGTTGAAATCAGAGTGTTAATCTACTGATACTACAAGCCCTGTACAAAACACGCAAATATCTAATGAGAAGAAAAAGTTGAGTAATCTATTAAAAAATTATCCTTAATATTTTAACCTCATGTTTTATCACAATTTAAACTCTTTTAACATCAATTAAAAACTTTTTAATCATTTTAATATAAATTTTATTT
The DNA here is from genome assembly GCF_030686945.1 of Centruroides vittatus. Classification (NCBI taxonomy): domain Eukaryota; kingdom Metazoa; phylum Arthropoda; class Arachnida; order Scorpiones; family Buthidae; genus Centruroides; species Centruroides vittatus. Next base: position 1,317,453 of record NW_027122577.1, read on the forward strand.
CAGAAATTTAAAACAGGTTTTCTTTTAAACATATTTTGTGAAAATTTGCTTGCTCTTTCAGCATAAACTTTCATTAATCTATCTCAGTTCCCAAATTAATCAGAACTCATTTCCTTGACTTCCCAACCCTAAATTTCTTATTTCAGACTTTTTGTAGTCCAATTTTCTTCTCAACCTAATTTTTTCAATATACTGTATGTCACGGGCACATTTTAAACTATTTTTGTAAATGATAGAACATTCAAGTCAGATGAATTTTTACTTAATTTCTGGCTAAATAATTTTACTTTTCTTCCTCTCCTCATCCCCATATGACCATCATATTGCAACTATAGGGTAGTAACTTTCCAGTATGCAATATGATATCAAAGAGAAATAATAACTTGTAAAATAATTAGTTGCTAGTAATTAAGCTATTTTCTCATGTAAGCTATATAATATGTTTAATATAGAGTCTATCTGGATTGGTTGTAGTAGTGCACATTTTTACATCAATTTAGGCCTTACTCTCGAATTTTTCATGTTACAACTCCCAACATGTTGAAGGTGTCACATGGTACCATTTCATACTCTGACGTCAAATTGGTAGTCTCGAGTTATAACTGACATGCCTTCCCATTTCGCAATGTGTGTTCCTACTCAGTTTAAGTTCAGCATGTGAGATCTCTACACAAAAGTGAAAATGGCTGAGGAATATGCTATTCTGATTGCAATTGAAGAATTAGAAAGCACTGAAAAAGTTGTTTAAGAAGACAACAAATTTTTCGACTATGAGTAGATGCCATTTCTTTTCATGTCAAGTCAACACTAATAAAAAAATTTTAATTCATAATTGATAAAATTATACAGCAAATTTGACCAGAAATAAATAGTAGTATCTAATTCATCGAAAAAGAGAATTAAAATGATGATAATTTATACATATAATTTACTAAGAGCATAGACTCTATATTAAGATTACACTGCACAACAATGAAAATGTTTCGGGCTCAAAATTAGTGTATTCTTATGTATTTCCATCTGCTGAATTCAAAAATCATCATAAAAATGACCGATTAGCTCTCGCTTTGGAAATACAGTGACATGTCATTTTTTTAGAGTCTACATCTACATTTTGGAGAAAATTTATTTTTTGGGAGTTGTCACACCTCTCAACTGACATAGCAAAACATTCTCCATATGTTTATAGATTATAAACATAATAAATGTAGCTATGACTCTGAGTTTAATATTGCTTCTGTTTTTCTTGGTTAATATTCGTGGTTTTGGAATGCTTTTGAAGTGTAATACTGGTTATACCAAAATGCCATGAAAATGTTTAAATTTAGTGAACAATTTTTGTTATATTTGTAGTGAAATAACATTTTCGTCACAGATGCGCAATCTGACACCTCTTGTGAAGACTGCCTATCACCATTAGTTTGGTATGAAGGTAGGGGACCAGGATAAGTCATGGGCTCCATATATATGTGCAACTCTTGTTCACATTCATTCACAATAACATTTTCACAATTGTTCACAATAACGTTTGCATTATTAGAACAAAAAATTTTTTACTCCGGTTAGTAGGTTTGTGTGAAAGTTATTTTTAAACTCTTATTCGGTTATACTACGAGAATGGCTGAAAAATAAAAAATGATCTACGGCTTTTGCCGTGCCTAAGGTTTGGTGGGAGCCTACAAACCATACAGATGACTGTTATTTCTGCTTGACTCCACCTATAAAGGCAAGATTGTCAATGAAGATAAAAGGAACAGTTCAATACCCAAATCTTCTATCTGCTATTCGACCTATTCCATATTCAGATAGTTTACCAGTTCCTACTCCACCCCAACATTATGAGTTTAAAGTAGAAAATGAAGAAAGTGTGGAACACAACAAAGCCTTCCACATTCCATGACCCTGATTTTGAGGTAAAAGACAATATACACACAGACTGAGTCAAGCAGAATTGAGTGATCTCATTCAAGACCTAGACTTGTCAAAGAATAAGGCGAAACTTCTATGGTCAAGACTACAGCTTTGGAATCTTCTCCAATGTGATGTCAGGGTCTCACAGTACAGAGAACATCAGAGGAATCTGCTTCCTTTTTTTGAGAAGAAAAACAATCTGGTTGTTTGCTGTGACATTAATGGCTTGATGAATTCAAAAGCACTTTCAATGTTGTTAGCATGTGTAATTAAAATGTATTGTTTTCTCTTAAGCCATTAAAATAACATACTGCTACCCATTGTAAATCACAGAAACTAAAGCTAATAAACATTTTTCTTTGTCATATTTGATTTTCTCACCCCAAAATTTGTAAGATTTCACTCATGAAATAAAGGAAACATTCAAAAATATTTTGTTTGTTGTGTAGTATAATTTATAAATCAGAAGTGTTAAGTTTTGATTAATAAATAATATTAATAGACAAAACAATTTAGGAAATAGATCAAAGAAAACTATATGAAGAAAGAATTAAATTAAAATACTTTTTCCATCACACAACAGATTTTTAGCTCTGACACATGCAATTAATTTTTCAAGTAATTCTCTCCACAAATCGAATTGTCTTTTTTTTGTAAATTTGTTATTGAATTTTCCACTGTTCATTTTCTAATTATTTTCTATATATGTTACTAATATTTCATTTTGTTCTTTGCTTATTTTTTAAAATAAAACAGTGGAGGTTTCCATTTTGTTTCTGCGTACGATATTGCTATAAGACAACACATTTAACTGTAACACGTGTAAACTAATTCACATTGATTTGTTTACAACTTGTTACAGTTAAGTTGATTGGTCAAATCATTATAGCCAGAAACCCAGATTGTAAATAATCCTATAAGGCTTAACGACACACGTAACTAAGTAAGTATGACATATTTCCACTCGCCTTTCGAGTTTGCTTGATAGGTCTAACTTGAGACTACCAATTATGTGAGTCATAGTAACACGAGTGAGTTCAATGACGTCAATTCAAGTACAATATGAAAAATGAGACTAAGGGCCCTGATGTCATTACGCAAATTTTACAATGTAAAATTCTAAAAAATGACACCAAATTTACATAAAAATGTACGTTATCCCAATCAATCAAACAGACCCATAATATTTTAAACATTTATGTTAAGAGGAATGATTAGGCATTAACGCGTTAAAAAATATCAAACATTATTAGTATCAAACAGTAGTTAAATGTTTTAATACATAGTTTGGAATAGCTACAAATATGTTTATCTTTAAAAAAATATCTTACCACAAGTTACTGTCAGAAATCTATACTTTAAGTACTCACATATTTTTTGTAATGATAAAATAACTTTAAACCATCAACTACTAGAAAGTTTAAACTGAACTATATATATGTAAACATATTGTACTACAAAGTAAAATTAATGCAATCTACAGCAACTGTCACATGTACCATAGTACCTTGAAAATGATCACTCACTGATACTCTCTGCACTCGTTGGCCCTTGGTCTTGAGTTATGAATTACACAAAAGTATTGTGGATGCCATGCACTAGGATTGGGTTCATATGGACTGTTCAATGTACATGTTCCTATCATGTAATATCCTAAACAAGCTAGTGTTGGTACACACAATTTGAGAGTTGGCACTAACCCAGGGTTGAGACTAAGGGCCACAAGGGTTTGAAATAAACCTATTGTGGCAATTTGAACTAAGCTTTCTGTGAGAAAACAACACAGTAATACATTTTATCCAAAATTTAAATACGACATATAGCAATAAATAAAAATAAGAACCGATTACAGTATTTAGAAATGCTTAATATTCCCAACTTTTTTCCTATTTCCTGTCAGTCAGTTGGCATTGCAATAAAGTAAGAATTTGCTGCAGTGAGAGCTTCACTGCAGCAGAGATAACTAAACCCTCATAATTTTTCATTAATAGCACAGGTTAGGATATAATCTCTCACCAATGCTAACTGATACAATTACTGGTTAGGTTCATCCATAATCAATAATTAAGATGAACCTTAATTGAGATTGGATACACAGTTCACAAAATGTTCAGATTGAGTACATAGTCTCATGTTCACAAATTAAATCAGGAGGTACTTTTCGGTTAGCAGAACGCCATTCAGTCGACTATTATTTTTAGCAAAATTGAACTTTTATTTTGCAAACTTTCATCACACAAGCTGGAAATAGAAAAGGTTATTGACCATGTTGCTGAAAGGATGTTATATATCAATAGTTTAGTGGGTCCTAGGGTGGCAACCTAATGGATGCATCCCCCAACCTAAGTCCCCACGGAGGGGAGCAAGTGAAGTGAGCTCCCGTAACTGCTTCAAAACTCACTAACCATTTCTGCACTTACCAATTTGGGAAATGAACCCAACATATGTGAGTTAAATTGCATAAATTGACTGATGTCCTGCTAATCCAAAAGTATCAATCAGGATTTTCAAAGAAATCAATCTTTATATTAGTTCATTTCAAGTTGTATTATCTCAATATTAGTATCATATTGCTTGTAGTTATATCATTACAATGCTATTCAGAAAATTTGTCAATTTATTTTCATTTTTAATAACTTTTGTAAACAAACACATGGCTAAACTATGGCTCAGGAACCACATGCATCTCTTCTAGACAGCTTGTTACAGCTCCCATATACTTACAAAATTTCTTCTTATAAACTTGGTATATACTACAATGCAGTAAAAAAAATTACCAATCTCCCATTTTGTAAAATAACATAAAAATAAGTACGTGTGTCAACAAATCACATCCTGACACAAGACAGGGTGAATTGGGATGTGGTGGTGGCGACCAAAGTGATTATGTGTAAAAATCTACTGTTAAAAAAAAATTATAAACATGTTCATTGCAACAATTAATAAAGGAAGACCAGCATACAATAATCATCTTCACACTGTTGTTGTGAAGGTAAAGATAGCCACCGTTAGTGACCGAACTTAGCTCAACTTTTAAATAAATTTATGTGATACAGAAAAGCAAAAAGACTTTGACGAGTTTGAAAAAGACAAATATAAAATTAAATAAAAAATATTTCAGATTGATAATGAACAACTTAGAAGTTAAAATAGTACAGTAATCAAATAACAGTTTTAAATTATTTCATCAAATTATACATATAACAACCTTGTGATTTGGAAAATATAGTATCTCTAAATGACACAATCCAACCAAATCCTTTTTGGCTCGAACACAGCTCCGAATAAAGTAGTCGAGACCTCGTCGGTGCCACAGCAGACCGTGCCCGTAACCGGTCGTCGGGGGCCGCGTTTCTCGACCAACGGTCCCTCGCGGCGTGGGAGTTTCAGGGCTCCGCAGTCTAAGAAAGTTTAAAATTTTGGGTCCAAACCCTGCAATTTTATCATTCTTTTGACTACGGAATATAATTATTTTAGAATACGTAATCGTATATTCGACATACAATTACAATTTTTGCTTTTTAAAAAGTGACGGATATCTAACTTCACAGATAAGAACGTACGTCACTTTTAAAAAAGCCATTTAATTTATTATCTTTAAAACAATCAAATCTCCGAAAACAATGGCTAGTAACAGACGTGGAAACATTGCAAGCAAACAAACAATTATAAATCAACGTTAAAAATTATTTCGTTATTTAAACAGTTCGAATGATAAATTATTTCTTATCAAACGAATTACGTACAAATTAAAAGAATCGAGCCCAAAGAATTGTTTGAAGACGTTTTCCCACATTAATTCAAGACTTAGGCGAAAATGCGAAGTTTATATTAATTGACCCGTACTTTTTAAACAATATTCCTGTTTTAATTAAGTTATAAACACTTACGTATATTTCTAGTATAAATCTGTATGTATAATTTTATTTTGGTGTTTTACAAATAAAATTTGCCAAACTACAACTTTAGGCTTAAATTTAAGTAATTAATCTCAGAATCAAACACAACGAACTTTTACCTCCTCGAAACAGGATGTTCTTGATGACGTAACGACTTTTAAAATAAGTAGAAATTTTAAAAATTTTAATATATTAATTTAATACGTGTAAAAAAATAAATTAGTTTTGATTAAATTTTAGGTAATGTGGTTGAAATCGTAAAAATACTTAACGTTTCGAACGTAATAATTTAAAAACTCAATGTTGCCAGCTATGAAATTTAAATCATTGGTCGCATTGTTAATTTGTTTTTAATTTCTTTTTTAAAATATTGCTTCATTTATCAAAATTAATTAATTAAAACTATTTAGTATTATTATATTAAATGATTACAGTTTAAAGATTGTATATCTACTATATAAAGCTGAAAAAATGGGCAGTCTGTCTCTCTGTGACAGTATGCCAAAAATGGCCACTAGGGACGCCCTAGCTATTATTTAAATTACTTTAAATTAACAATATAAATTATTTTATATTTATTTTATATTTTTGCAGTATAATATTCAGTATATTATTATTTTTATTTGTAATTTAGTATGCCTCGATGCCTGCATCGGGTATATCTGCTACTTGTCTAGAGATAAAATAATCAGAAACTCGAAAAAGATTAAAATGATCGGATTGATCAATTTCATGTTCATAACTAGGGTTTCTCAAACGAGATCTCGGGATCCCGATTGTTTTTTTTTTAACCCGGGAAATATTCCGGGAAATCCCGTGAAATTCTTAAAAATTCACTTTTTTCTTATTTTATGTTAAGGTTGAAGAAATTTTGCAAATAGAAAGTATAATTAACTCAAAAACTGTCAGAATACATTTCTATTTATTAATTTTAAACCTACTTATTAGTTTTTTTTTAATTTTTGTTCGTTATGACACGTCACAAATGGTCAATAATCAATACGTAGCTTATTTGTGGCAGAACTCTCAAAATTTTTTACCAGTAATATCTGGAATAATTGTGTTTATGCTGTCTTAATTTTTAACCATGCCCAGTTGCTTCGATAAGTGCATAACGCCAAGTTGTTCATATTGGGCAAGGATACAAACGAGTACGAAGTCTGCAAGTATGAAGTTTTTTTTTTCATAACCTGATTATTAAAGACAAAAGAACTGCCGAATTATCAGGCTATGATGTTTCTATTAAAGCAGTCGAGGTAGACAAATCAAGAATACGTTTTTTTTTTTAATTCTTTCCGCCCTGTGGGCACTAAGAGGGCCTCTTTTAGTAGGCCCATTATGGGTTCGGCCAGGCCCATAACGGGGCGACCGGGTGGTGAGGGACGGGGCCCGACATATCCGAACGGACCACTTTCCGAAAAATTTCTGGGATTATTCGACCCGTTCGGATTCGATCCCGGGTCCCCCAGAGCGGTAGGCTGCCACCTTGACCGCTCGGCCATCCGGCCGTCTATCAAGAATACTAGAGAACAAAAGAAGTACTACAATCTCGAAAACGAACTAGAAATCTTTCAGGATACAGATGAAAAACACATATTTGTCTTCTCTTAAATGCATTAAACATGATTCCAATCACATCAATTGAATCGGAAAAGGCATTTTCGGTAGCAAGACTTTTCATTACTAAAGTAAGAATTAGATTGAGTGATCGGAGTAGTGACAATCTTTGCTTTTTAAAATCTTATAAAAATTCACAGTATTTTGTATTATATAAAAAAAAATTACCTTCTAAGTAAGGAGTTTGATCTAAGTTCTTTTTTTTTTTTTTTTTTTTTTAATTTTCAACTCAATTCAAAAGCATTTTTGTTGTTGTTGTATGCAGTTTCCAGCAAACTTTAATAAATTTTTTCTATTTGTGAAAATTTCTACGTAATTCAAAGGTAATTTAATTATATATCTTACACAGCATTATTAATATGATTTTGGAGGTTGCAGAACATATTAAATTACTTTAAAAAATGAAAAATAATTATATCATTTAATTTCAAGATATTTTGTATATCTTAAAAATAATTAATTTTGTCCCGGGATTCCGGGAAATCTCGGGAAACAGTTCACTTTTATCTCGGAATACCGGGACAAGCAAAAGACCGGGAAATGAGAAACCCTATACATAACTAAGAATCCCGAATCGATGGCGTTTTATATTTGCAAATTTCAACTTTGATAATTAGTTACAAAAAAAATAAATAAAATATGAAATATTAAATAATATTTCCTGAAAATGATTCACTATTTAAGAAGAGATAGAATAGGGGACTTGATTTTTACATACTGCACTTATCGGCCACGTTTCTTTATGCAGCGAGAGTGTGGCGAAATGACGTCACGAGCAGTGTTGGCCAATTAGAAACCAGTTCCAGTGTGTTCGCGCAAAGCGCTTCAATAATCCAATATGGCGATATAATGAGGGCGTTTCGAATCCGCGCAGTCGATTGAAACATACTGTACTGTACATTATCTGAATTCATTTCGATGGCAGTTTTTTCAGTTAACGAAGTAATTGTACATGTATAAGAATACTCCAGTTTACAGCAAAGAAATGTTTAATTAAGTTCGCAAGTAAGTCCTTTACACAAAGTTTTTATTTATTTATTTTGATTCATTATTGTGTTATGTATATGACAATCTATCGTCATATGCATAACCCTATAATAATTAATAATTTTTAATGAACCAATTACAGTTGACTCCAATCGATCCCCGACTGATTTTCGGACTGGGTCGACCACTTTAAGGACCCCTGATTACGGCCGGATGGCCGAGCGGTCAAGGTGGCAGCCTACCGCTCTGGGGGACCCGGGATCGAATCTGAACGGGTCGAAAATCCCCAGGAATTTTTCGGGGGTGGTCCGTTCGGATATGTCGGGCCCCGTCCCTCATTACCCGGTCGCCCCATTGTGGGCCTGGCCGAACCCATAATGGGCCTTCTAAAAGAGGCCCTCTTAGTGCCCACAGGGCGGAAAGAGTTAAAAAAAAGGACCCCTGATTTAGACAAAAGGACAAAGAAAGCGAAAACTAGGTAGCAATAAACAAAGGTAAATTCTAAATCGAATTTTGATTTAATATAAGCTATAAAAATCATTTAATAATATAGGCACAATGCTACAATTATTTTTAAGTATAGAAACATTTTGTAAATAAGTGTTAAAGTGTTAAAGTTAAGATTAGGGCATTCAGCTATCTATACAATATTTAGAAAACAGGTGGAAAAGTTAAAGATTGACACTAAGGGTACGTTTGTTAATAGCGGTCGCTCCGAGTCTCCGCCATTACGGGAATGCGCTGCTTTTTGTAGGCATGAAAAAAGAAAAAATGGCGGTGCCCGTACCTATCGACAGTATCGTGATGGACGGCCGGATGGCCGAGCGATTAGCCTACCTAAAAAATTCCGTCCGGATATGTCGGGCCCCGTCCATCACCACCCGGCCGTCACCGCCCCATTGTGGGCCTGGCCGAATCTTTAATAAGCTTCCTGAAAAAGGCCATCTTAGTGGCCAAAGGGAGAAAAAAGTTAAAAAAGTATCGTGATGGAGGAGTTTACGATTTTAAAATATGTGCTTTTAGAGACAAAAATTGAAAGAGGGGTTTCAATTGTAAAATTTAACAGTCAAATTGTGTTGCCGACAGAGCATCAAAAGGAGCTACGAAAAAATTAGATTGACGGTTGCCATTCGAAAAAAAATTCGAGAAGACACATCCAGCGGCGGCCTTAATCATTGTGAGGCTCCGGGCGGCAGATCTTTGCGAGGTCCTTGTCCTTTGTGCAAAGTATGTGAATTGAAAATAGATATTTCTGATGATTGAGGAGAAATGCAAAAGTTATAAATAAATAAATTTAGAGTTTTAAAATATTATACGTATTAGAAGATTTATAAAAGTTAACAATCATAAAGATTAAGGTACATAAATGCCTTAAAAGATATATGCAAGGATTTAAAAATGATGTTCGCGGCTTATAATTAATAGCTAAGGATAAAATAAAAAGTTTTAAATATCAACTTTTTTCTACTCGAGTTATTGCGCGAGGCCCCTGCAAGAGCGAGGCCCCGGGCGATTGCCCTGCTTGCCACCCCCTAAGGTTGCTACTGCTTACATCTCCGTACGCACTAATATACGCTTTCTCAACTTCTAAATTTTCATTCATAAAACTCGATAATGGATACTGAAACGGAACTATCCGAGCCAGGGAGGACGCCATGTTGCTTTCCACCGTAAGCTACTAGTACAAGCGGCCGTTTTTACCCTCCGACGTGCGCACTCCAGCCGGAATATAGAACGCATTACGCGTTACGCCGATCGTACGACATCTGTTTAAAACTTCTTGCGAAGTTTTAAACAGATGTCGTACGATCGGCGTAACGCGTAAAAGTAAAAAAGCGCACCCTAACTTACAAAATTATAAAACAACGAAAGACAAGTGTACTCACACGGCCGCTGTCAACCAAACAAGTTAACGTGTACATTGTAATGCAATTATAAGGAAATTATTGAATGATTTATTTATCTTTACAGTTTCAGGGAGCGCTTATTTTCATTTTACTTCTTCATTATAAGTCTGCTAATAAAATGAGTACAAGTGTACCTACATTACTTTGCGTTTTAAGAAATCTATCTACGATAGGTGAACTCAGCGAATGGCTATTGCAGTTTTGACCTTGATCGATGGGAGACTGTTCTATGTAATATTTACTCTGCTATAGACTAAATTTGTATTTCTCCTCCACTGATCTCCGGATCGGCATCGATCTATGAAGACTTTTTAACGGTTTGAGAAATTACAATTCAGAAAATTCTGATGATACCAAACATTTTAGAGTAAGCAATAATGGTCATAACGGGCACAAATTATTTGTATTCACGATAGCTATACTAAGATCGGAATTCAGCAACATTGAGCTTCATGACCACACACTTTTCAGTGTGTGGTCAAGAAGTTCTTGTTTCTCCGGGGTAAAGGAGCGCAAGAGATTCACTCTGAGATCTTGAAAACAGTAGGGCAGGGCTGTCCTAAAGTTTTCAACATCTCATAGTTCGAAACTGTTCTTGCAGTTGCACGTCCTAATCAAATTCATGATGGATAAGCAACAATACCTTGTTAGAGCTCTCAAGAAGGAAATAAGTTTTGTTCTGTCAGAGACTCCCATTTGGTACAAGAATCTACTTAAAATTTGGAAAACTTGTCTCAATTTCTGCGCCATTAGTAGGTACTCGTAATGCTGCAATTGTAAGTTTACTTAGCTGAGGAATATTCATATATTAATATATATAGGAATATTCATTGATATTCTCGAACCCAGAAACGAACAGTACTTCAGTTATTCACAGGTTTACTCCCTAATCTTTGAACAAGATAGCTTTTTAGTAAGCAATTTTAATATTTGAATTTTCTGATCCTGCACAATGTACAGGATCTGCACATTGTGGACACCTTACAATTACGTGCACATTACAAATTACACGTATCCTGAAAAATACAAAATATTTGAAACAAATTAATACATCAAGCTTAAATTTCTCGGCATTAGTAAGAAAAAACAATATTTTAGTCACGTTGAGGAAGATTTATTTTTTAAAGTAATTACTTATTGTTTAATTTTATTTATTATAATTTTTTTAAATATGTGCCTTTATAAATTCTATGCAAAAATATGCGATTTGTGGAAAATTATACAAGAAATTTCTTATTAGCTTGTACTAATACTATAATTGTGTTACAGATAACGACCGTAGGTACTTCAATCAATATGCAAAATATGCATTTTAAGTGATAAAGGTTACAAAGGTTAACTGAACACCTTGTTTCTAAGTGAGTCTGGCGTTTGTATTTATATTAATAAGTTAACTTTAGCATCTATTCAATTTAAAAAAGTTTATTGCATAATTCAAAGATTATCACGCCAAATAATTACAATTACACTTATTGTATCACACGTAATAAATAATTATACACGAACGATTTTTAAATACGAATTACATTTATAAAAAGTACCAGCTTTAAGAATTAATTATTGATTTTTTTTACAGTAAGTTGACATTGCAAGTTGATACATCGTTTCTTTTCTAAAAATGAAATGCAATTCTTGACAGAAGGATTGAATTTTGAAAACAAAAAAAATATATATTGAAAACGATGAAATAGGTTATATAAAAGATAAGATAGCTCTGTTATTACAATATTTGTCTATGGGAAACAAAAATATATGAACTTGTAAATCCGGTAAAGATATACACGTGAAAAATGATGAAAGAAAAGCCGTCGGACTGATGTCAAACCGATAGTTTCTTTTGTTTTAAATTTTCATACGTCAGACAAAACCTATATCCAACTTCAAAAAAAATATTCTTGAAACTTGAGAAGAATCAATTTTTTAGTAGTGACATTTAGTGACAAACTGTCATTGTTTCTTTCCTCTTTTCCTCCTTCTTCAACTTCTTATTTATCTCGTTTGTGAAAATATAATTATAGATCATCTCTGTTGATTTGAAAAATACTAATGTATAAATTATTCTCGAAACTTAAAATTTTCTTGCTGTGAAAATTGATTGTAAAATATTTTAATTATTTAAAAAAAAAAATTAATATGTTTTGTACAAGACATACTTAAAATATTCTAGTTTAGTTGGAAAAGAATGCAATGGAATGTCGTGATAGAGTTTGCCAATTAAATTGGGAGATAAATGATGAGCGTTAATTAATCAAATTTCTATGAAATTAACTATAAAGCCAATTATCTGAAAGTTATAAATAATTAATTATGGCATTTAAACACTAATTGAAGTTAATGTGAGTTGAAAGAAAAATAATTTATTTTTTCATATAAAATATAAGGATTTTTTTATTATTAATAACCAGATGAGTATGTCTGTAAAAAAGTTTAATTTTTATACAAATTATGTAAAATATTTAAATGAAGTAAATACACATATTAAAGTACAAATAAAAATTTTATCACAAAAATTAATTCATAATAATTAGGCATTTTTGATAATAATTAGCTACATTGGGCTGAAATATGAAAAAAATTGTAGACCTATAAATTCCCACAATGTTCGTCTGTCTGTCTGTCTTTCCTTAATCTCGATAATGGCATTAGATAGGTGAAATCCGAGACCAGATATTGAATCCTTAGGTAGACCCCGATTACCTATATACGAACTACGGAAGTCACGTTATTTCAGTTCAAAACTTTTCCCTGAAAGCAGTTAATAGATGATCGGCACGACTCTGTTGTTAAAGGAAAAGTATGGTGTACAGGGGCAAGACACTACAGTACTAACTTGAGGCGGAGAGCATATATTTTAAATGAAATAAATTAAAAATATGATTAAAAATTGCAGCCCGGCATTATGACGACGTCACAATAAATTATTGCTCGTTTAGTATAAATTTTGAATGTAGTGAAAAACATAAAATCTAATAATGTTTTGATAGAGTCAATAAATTATATAATTTTTATTTTAACTTTAAAAAACATGAAATTTTTTATTCTTGAAAATATTCAATTCTACTTTTTTATTATAATAATTTGATATATTAACGTAAAAGTGTATACAGTTTAGTATTATAAATTACATTAAAAATACGAAACAAAATCGAAAACATATGCTTAATAGCATATTGTTTAAATATGGACTGAAATAATGTTACAAAGCGGCAATTAGTTACGTAAAGGAATTTATATATTATTTATTTAAAAAAATAATAAACTCCATTTTATATCTTCACATTCATACATAAATTTCGTTGCTTCTACAGTATTTTTGTCTAACTTGATGTAATGAAACTCACTAGAAGTTGAGAAATTGTATATCTTAAAATCAATAGGAATAATTAATATTAATATATTTATAAGAACCAGGACTCAAACGGTTGTATTCACAAAGATCAAAAATTTGAGTTAAAAATTAACCAATGAACGTTTATGTATCAAAGTAAAGTCCCTTCCTTAATCTCGAGAACGGAGTTAGATAGATAAAAACCGAAACCTGATATGGTAAGCTTAGGGGCAGGAGGTCCCGATTAACTATAAACGAATCTTCCGATGAAAACCGGAAGTCGTGTTATTTCAATTCAAAATTTCTCCCTGAACCGAGTTAGATAGATGACCGGCATGACTCTATTGTTAACAGGAAAAGTATGATTTACAGGCGCAAGACATTAATAAAATTGAGAGCATTGTTACGAAAAATTGCAGCCCGGTATTGTGACGATGTCACAATAAATAATTGCTCGTATTTTAGAAACTTTTAATAATAAATAATTTTTTAGTTTTTTTTTAAATCTGTAAGAACATTACAGAAATGTTAATGTTAATGAAAGAGAAGAAAATAAAATTGGTGATCGAAACAATAATATTCATTCTAAAATATGTAATAATTTATACAATTGTTTTGTATAAATTAAATATTTTATATATAAAAATATTTGATTAGAAAATAATAAATTTTCAATTAAAAAAGTAAAGCAAATGATTTATCTCGTAGATTACTTTATGCTCTGGAGAACTGCACAACTGACTTTAATGAAAATGAAAGGATTAGAATAAATTTAAAGAATAATGCTAGAATAAGTTTGAGGACGTAAGACAGACAATAAAATTATATAAGATTATTCTGTAATGAGCAAGTCAAGAAAGTTTTAACTTTAAAAGGTGAAAAATGAAATGAAAAGAGTACACTCTAACAGGTGAATAGGAGAAATTACATTAAAAAATCATAAAAGGAAGTAATTAAATATAAAATAAAATACATAATTGTACGTACTGTACATACAGTTTACAAGTAAAATAAATATCGAACTATATAATGAATAAGATGATAATTTTTTTTTAATTAAAGAAAGAATGCATCTTCCTGTTCCCTTCGAAGATGCTTAGAATAGTCATCTGACTAAAGAATAAAATTGGAGTTATTGCCTAGAAATTCAAAGAAGTTATCTTTCCGTCCCTTTAAAATTTACTTTTACGAGAATAAAGAATAAAGTAAAATATCTTAAATCTATACAATTAATTTTTTCTTTAATACAAATATTTAATGATTTGAATTACCTTTATAAATATATGAATAAGTCATCGATTAAATTTAAATACATTTATTATTTATCTTTAAAACTATGCATGCTATAAAGTTTTCGATTTTAAATATGATTAAATATTTAATTATTTCATTCCTAATTATATATACACTTAATTATATTTAATTAAGAATTATTTATTTAATTATTACAGCATCGGGACTATGGAACTTAATTAAAAATACTATTCATAATGTCAAATTATTCAACGTTTGTTTATATAAGTTGAGTTTTAATATTGTCTGATTAATATTACATATACATGATTTTTAAGGAATTTTTAATTAATAAAATTAAATAGATTTTTAAACCTTAATAAGAAGAAAAATCGTGATGTAAATAATTCCAATTGTATAAAATATTTTGATAAATGACACTTTTAAAAACCTAAATTTTTCAAATCTATTCAAACTGTTGGATTTATGTCAGTATGAAAAATTGAAATGGCTGCCATATTATTTATTTAGGATGTTGGTAAACAGTTTATAACGTATATATATAACGTTGACTGACGAAGAAATTTGGTTAAAGTTGATTTGAATTGTTGGTTGACAAATTAGCTTATAGAAATAAACATTTACACTTTAAATTATTTGTTTATTTTAATTAAAATGTAAGTGGAAAATTCGAAATTCTTAATACTGACCTTTAAAGATAATTTTTAAATGACGTTTAAAAGTTTGATTGTTAAAGAGTTTAAAAAAAAACTATCCAATAAGCTTTACATGATTTATATTCTTAGTGATTTACAGACCTATCATAGAGAGACTAATAAGGCCATTTAACTCGAACGACATCATATTTATGGGTCCTCACAAATATTTATTACAAATTATTTATTCTACCGAATTTCTTGTGTTAAAAAATCTTCATTCTTTGTTAAATTTTATTATTTGAAAAAATATAACATGATTTTTAATGCTATTTATCTACATAATTCAGAAAAACTTAAAGAAGACGTGTGGACTTTCGTGTCTTTTAGTAAGGCCTAATCAAATATGAAATATTGTATAAAGTTTTATTTTACTGTCGTAAATTATGAAAAAGTGTATATAATTTTTTAATAAATACAGCTATCTACGTACTGTACGTTTTTTGTTTTAACCCATACACCGAATGCATCCTAAACATTTACACAGTAGGTCTATGCAACCTGAAACGAGATGTGGTGTTCTGATTAAAAAAACGGTTATGTTACTTATGGTTCCAAAATGGCAGCTCGTCTCTGATTCCAGCAAATAGAAGGAAGGAAACAGTGGGTCTTCTATTTGCCGGAATCAGAGACGAGCCGCCATTTTGGAACCATAGGTAACATTAACCAAAAAAAAATTTATCAATTAGTTTGATTTGTTTTAAAAACCTTCACGAATTTATATATTATCTTTTTATTTTAGATATTTTCTAAGATCGATTTATTTGTTAAATAATATAGAATATTAAAAAAAAGTAAAATAAAAATTATTTTGCGAACATAACTTATGTTTAAGAATTTGTAGTAGGATAGTTCATTTCAGAATAATGGTTTTCTATTTCCGAGGTTTTAATTTAAAACCAAATCATGCGTTTTAAAAATCAGATCAAGAAGACTATTAACAGATGGAATAGAAATTCCATACTTACGAGTTTCTTTCCAGAATATACTGTATATAGGACTAATGTTTTTACAAAAGCTAAGATATAGATCTAGAATATTAGTGTTCAGATTACATTTCTTATTGAATTGAGTCTCTTCGATTCTACTTTGCCTTAAGCTGTAAAGTGGATGTTTCTCGATAAAAATGATTCAGCTGTGTTAAATTTATAAGGACAAGAAGAAAGAAACGCGTGTTTTATTTTCTGGAAAGTAGATTTAAAATAAAATTTAAGAATACAGTTTTATAGTTACTGAAACATGATTCAATAATAGGAAAATAAACTGATTCTTCTTCCGATAGTAAACTAGTTTGAGTTCTTTTATAAAATCATGAAGAAAATTTTGAATTATATTATTCTTAGTATTTTTTTTATTATTATTATCCTCTTTCTCTCTCGCTCTTTTTTAAAAATTATTATTATTATTTTTTTTTTAAAGATTAGGCTCATTTGATTTGTTGCAGTGACTAGCCCTAGGCGTGCACGCTCTTTCGAGGTCCTATTTATGTAAGTTTATGTAATATACAGCTTATTCCTTACGGTATGTCTATTCTGATATTGTACAAGGTCTAGGACAGAGACGGAGGGCCTGTTTTAAAAATGCAAGTCTCTACACAAAAGCCGAAAATCATCACTAATTATTGAATAACATAAAGTAAAAAATTTATTTATTGAAAACGATTATTTAAAATGCAATGTGTACGAATTAAATTTTATTTTGTTTTAATTAAAAGTGATATAAATTATGATAAATTAATTATTTAGAACTAGAAATAAATGTTTTAGTATTGAAATAACACATTCGAAATGTTATTAAATATTTAGAATTAATTTATAAATAAATAAAATGATTTTGCTCATTAAATTTTGAATTCTTATTTTTTATTATTATTATTTTTTTAAATAACAATTTAATTGTAAAATAACAAAAGGTTGAACCTGTTTGAAAATGAATTGTAAATAATTCTACTTTCATTAAAAAATAAAGATATAAGTGGAAAGTCTTTGAGATGAAAAAAGAAAATGAATAGAACTACACTTTCTGACAAATTTTTCTTATCTAATACATTTTATTTAGACTTTTAACAGCAATAAAATTGTCTCCTATAAATAGTATTTTTGAATAAACTAAAATGAAATGACTATTTGATTCTAATTATATTTTATACTAACTTTGAATTCTTTATTAAAATATTAATATAATTTTGAATTACTTTATTAGGAAAATTATAAATTATCAAACTTATTATTAAGTTAAAAAACAGTGATTTTTAAATTTAATTTATATTTTTCTTAATTAATGAGAATTTAATTAAAAAGTTATAAATTTATATTGGTTTTGTAATTATTAAATTTAATAAATACACTTTAAAATCGTAATACAGCGAAATCTATTTAAAACGGAACAAGATGGCACCGGCCAGAATTTTTCGTTTTATATATGGTTGTTTATATTATATATATATATATTTGATTTGTTCTGTCTTATAGACACTAAGTAGACCTTTTTCCAGACTCATCGCTTGTTTGGCCAAACCCTTAATGGGATGGCGAAGTGATGAACAACGGGATCCATAAAAAATTCCTGGGGTTCTTCGCTCTCCTGGATTCTAAGAAGACAGCCTACCGGTCTGGGGAGCCACCCGAAAGCGGTAAGCTGACTTCTTAATTGGGCTGCAATTTTAAAAAATTGTAGATCTATAAATGCCCACTGTCGCCCGTCTGTCCGTCTTTCCTTAATCTCGAGAAGGGAATTAGATAGATAAAAGACGAGACCAGATATGGTAAGCATAGAGACAGAAGGCCCGATTAACTGTATAAGAACTTCCTATTCAAACCGAAAGTTGCGTTATTTCAATAAAAAATTTCCCCCTGGAAGAAATTATATAATGACGGGCATTACTCCATTGCTAACAGAGGAAGTATGATGTACAGGGGCAAGTTATTACTAACTTGAGATGGAAAGTATGTTAGCTGTTGTTCTTCTTTACTCAGATTATATTACACAATTTTAAAAACAATATAAAAATATAAGGTATAACGTTTAAATTTTATTTATGAACCATATAAGTGTATGTGAACATTAAATTTGCATTTATTTTGCTTTTAGACTTCATCAATTTTAATTTAAAAAAATATTAGTAAATTTTTAAATTTTAACCTTTTATTTTATATAATTTCTAATTTGCGATCATAACGCTTATATAATTGTTATTAATAAATCTTTTTTAAGTAGTTAAACAGAGGTAGAAGGCGTTGACGGTGTCAAATAATCCGAACTAACATGACAAGGTTAAGCTTAATCTTGTTTGATCAGGCATCAACGATTACAGAGACAATCCTCTTTTATATTTTCCGGGATTAACTTTGGCGAGATTGCAGAGAAAGCGTATCTTTTGGGAACAGTCGTTTAAATTGACTTCAAAGGAATTGAACACGAGATAAATGATGTAAGCTGCACACAACCCTTCCTACTCTTAACATTGAATTGAATAGATACTGATAATTTAATCTGTTAAGATTGATATAATTACACGTATTGTAGCAATTGAATTTCATCTTTCGTTTCTCTCATTTAAAGGGAGAATTGTGTTTCCGCTTTTGAGATCAAGAAAATTTTATTTTTCTTGTCTCAATAGAATAAAACTGCATTTTCTATTTTAAGGAAGGAAATTTCATTTATACTAAAAGTAAAATAAAATTTTTTCCTTTGTTTCCTAAAGACATACAAAAAAGCCAAGACTAAAATATTCATTATATATTTTTTATAATTAGTTTCTTTTAATACATTAAAATTCTCTAATTACAGTTTTTTAATTTAGGAAATTTTATTTTTAAGATTATTAAAAGTAGTTAAAGTATAATATAGAAATTGAAGCCGTATGTAAATGAGCTTTAGATTCTTAAATACTCGAGACAATTGCCTTGAGTATTTAAGAATCTAAAGCTCATTATATAAACTATTACATTTTATAAGAAATAAAATAAATATTTTTGTTATGCAAGTTTCTTACAGTAATTTTTAACATAATTTTTTTGAATATTTAATACTAATTAGCCTCAATAGACTGTATATCATGCTTGATTTAACAAGTGGCTTATTAACAGTTTATTCTATGTATTATAATCATTATCTTATTAATTTTTTAAAAAAATAAAACAATACAATTGAATAAAGTATCGATTTTCCCGTATTAATTCGTAGATTGTTCGGTTAACGTTACCTGTGGTTCCAAAATGGCGGCTCGTCTCTGATTCCAGCAAATGAATCCCAACCTGAAATTGTGACGTGCAGCCGGAGTCAACTACGTATCGAGCTATTGCACACATTGCAAAGACAACAAGTTTTTAATTGTGTTGGCTTCAGGTTAAGTGTGTTTCGTTAGCTCTTCTCTTCGTACAGGCTGTGTTTTTATGTTTTTTAATTAATATTTTTATATACCGTTGCCCTACGCCCTTTAATTTTAATATAAAGGATTACAGACATCACGAAGATGTTATGAAAACAAGCGGTTCCTTTTCGAGATCACAGAAATGAATCGGCATACACTCTGGATAATAAGATTCTGAATCATGGCAATTTTTTAGCTACAGTGTAGTTAAAAAGAAAATATGACCCCCATTATGGCAGCTCACGTATCTGCAGTACAAGACAAGTCTATATAAAGAATCAAACGATTAGAACAATAAAGAAAGGCTCAAAGTAAAGACCGTGGTAAATTTATTACATACCTGACAACTATTAACATGTTCTTAATATTGATCTCAAAATGTTTATCTGATAATACAGACAAAACTGCAAGCTACCATAATCAGTATAATGGTTTGCAAAATGAAATTACTGATGTGGCTTATCGACATGTTCATATATGATGCTGACATCATGTCTTGAATTTGGTAATAACTGAAACAACAAAACGTTGCGTGCCTGAAGTTTCTTATTTCAAATTGTTCCAGAATTTAGGAACTTTTGTGAAAACATCATACAAGGGAATATCTGTATGGATATTTGTTGTTGGAAGACATCTAAGACAAGAAAAATAAAACGATTAAAGCTAATTGGCAAAGACAAGATTGTCAGGAAAATCCAATGCAGCAGCAGCTATATTTGGAAGTTTTGATGCAGTTGTCAATGCTTTTGTAAATCTATTCACATGCTAATCAATGTAAAAGATTCAGACATGTTTAATATAAAAACCAAACAAGAAGAAAATGTTTTACTTCGAGTCTTCTAAAGTTTGAAAGAATATTTACAGCATTTACTTACTTGTATTTATTTGAAACCACAGCTTCCTTATCAAGTTATTTACAGACAAATGGTTTAGATGTGTTTACTGCATAGAGTTTAGTAGATTCAGTAACAACAAAGCAGTTGTTCAGTTGTTGCGCTTGGCAGTTGTTCGGGGGGCCTCATGTACAGACAAACTTCAACACTAATTTTTCCATCACCCTCCGGTTGTGTAGGCAGGACCCAGTGCATTGCGTTTTCCAGGGCGTAAAATGCTTTTAAGACGGTCTTACAAGAAAGTTGAAAGAACAGACAAGAACATTTGATAATGTTCAGAGCAAGGCATTAGAATTTGCATATCGATTTATCCTGCTGGGACCCAGAAAGAGTTGCAGAGAAGGGCCTTGAAGATGAACCATTGAAAGCTATCTTCAAATCAGCAAAGATCAAGTAATATTGGAATTGGTTTCATTTGCTTCGAACTTTGATGTGTTGTGATTCTAATCATTATGAAGCAATAGCTTCATAATGATTAGAATAAGGATTCCAGTTGTAACAAATGTAAAATTCATAGCAATTGATTATCTTGTGTACTAAAAATTCTGGTATCCAACAGATTTCATGAACAGGCGTATGATAATCTTTAAAAACTTTATAAAGTCATCTGCACATTATCTGGTACTCGAGTCCATAATAAAGATGTAATAAATGATAAAGACAAAACTAAGAATTCACTGTTTGGGAAGAATTTGGAATCATAAATGTTTCTATCTATTGAAAAGAAATTGTTAGATGAATTGGATGAGAAGCAGTTATTGACAATCATCTAGTGAATTCAAACGATTGCTTCTAATAGTGGACCGCGTGAAATATGCCTTTGACCTATCTGTTAATGTGTACATTGTTTAGTACAAGCGAACTATTTAAATATTTTCACCATTTATATAAAATAAAAAAATGTTTTAATAATCTGTATTTACATTTAGTATCTACTGCGTATTGCCAGTAATATGTACAGTACAATCAATACAATCAATACACTGTAATTACTAAAAATATACGTTTTATTAGCAAAACTTTTAATTGCACCTTTCCTCCATTTATGTATTATTTGAAATTTTATTTATCTCTTATAAAAGTTAAATAATATCCTTATAGTTGTCAGCGGGTCCGTTTTATCTCCTGACAACTCAATATTTTCAGACTCAGCCAATGTAAATGATGTCCAGAAGAACGTGGGAAAGAAATCTGTGAGAAGAATGGAGGGGAGCTTACTAACTAGCATGCACAGTGACTTTGTGACCGTTATATAAAATAAATGAAGTTATTATAAAGTTCTGAAAGTGTAATATTTTACAAAGTAAAATAAGCACTATTAAGTGAAATTATTATGGATATAGAAGGGTTTGCCATCAATTATCTCAGTTATTGATATCACAATTTACATAAAAACATTAAACGAGCAATTATTTATTGTGAAATCGTCACAATTTCGGACTGCAATTTTTCGTCACAACGTTCTCAATTTTTTAAATTAATTAAGTAACGTTTTCCCCTGTACATCATACTTTCCCTGTTAGCAAAGGAATCGTGTCGGTCATCTATCTAACTCCGTTCAGGGAAGACCGTTCTCTCGATTAAGGAAGGACAGATAAACAAGCAGATTATCAAAGATTATCAATAATTTAAGTTAAAAAAAAAAATATTATTTTAGGTCCCATTATCTGCGTCATTGTCCTCATAGTAAGCTGGCCAAACCTACGATGTGTCCGATAAAAGGTTAACTTATGAAAGTAAACTGTATAAATCTCCGTAACGTCATGATAAAATTTAATATTTTTATTTTACCGCCTGAGATAAAGAAGAGAAACAAAATAATTTTATTTTGTATTAACGCGAACAATAAATGTCAAAGCGAAGCTTGAAATAAAGTACTATTTAAAAGCTAAAAAAAGCGAAGCTGACAAGAGTAAATAGAGTAAAATAAATAGGATTAAGTGAGATTAAAACAGAAATAATCTTGTAGGAAATCGTAAGCACTCGACAAGAGCTACAGCCTCAATCATTTGATCGACAGTTTTTAAAACTAATAAGTATTAATACGCTGTATTAGAATTTAAATAAATTATAAAGTTTGTAATTCAAAGAATATTACGCTTCTGTCGCCATTTAACTATCGGTTTATAGATTCATTTTACAACAGTGCCGTTAAAATTCTTAATTTCCAACCCAGTGAAAAAATCGCATGTATAATTCTACGTAAACACCTCGAGAAACTTTCAAACAGTTTAATGGTTATAGCTTTCTACGCGAAGATTAGTGTCAAGCAAGATTGCACAATTACGCTAAAATTCTGCACGTCGAATAACGAAATGCTTGGAAAAAGGAAACGTGCAGTTACAACCAGAATCGATTTTAACTTTTAAACTAATAATGTGCATTCATTTCACCAAGTTAGCTCATTTGTGAGCTATTTTAAGCTTAAATTTAAATATTGGTGTAATATCGGATGGATTTAAACTAATATAGATAAAATTTTATATTTAGATAGTGTTTAAGAGAATTTAAGCCGATATTTTAATTATTATTATGTTAAAGTATAACAAATAAGTTATTTTAATGGCATCCAAAATGATTACCAAAGAAATAATTAGCCGAATAATACGAAACACTCTCTATTGTTCCCTGAACTGTAAATTGTATTTATTATCGATACAGTTAAAATGCGAATATAATGCAAATATTTACTCAATTATCATTTAATTCAATAGTATCTATATCGTTAAGAAATCATATATTATTCATAAAGAAGCACAATTCACTTAAATGACATTACTAATCATTATAAAATTAAAATTAAAATTTTCTAAGCATTCGTTTATTCTTTAAATATATTGACGCCATTGCTATTATTAGATACTATCAATATTTAATGTAAATTCTTTCGGTTGAAGTTAACGATTACTTTAAAAGTATTTTCTAATAAAGAGCTTAAGAATTCTTATGGAGAAATTATTTCTCCACACTTAAAAGGAGAAAAGTTGAATCACCCCATCAAATTCTTCGAGTTTAGAATATTAGAAGACTTTTTTTTCGATTCCAGAGCAAATTTTACTATAATTCTCTTTTAAATAAATGTAATTATATAGAATTTTTATTGATATAATACTATAAAAAATGCTAATGAGATGCGGAGAATGAAATATTTAAAATCGATCGGACGAACTGATTGATCACATTAAGATTGAACCACATCTCTTCATTGTTGATGGTAATGTTACTCGATTAATATTGTACATCTTGATATTGATTTTAAATATATTTACTTTAGTTTTTAGTAGGAATTTTGATCGAATTTTGAGTGTTCTTCTCTGTCAAGATTTTATTATATATTCAATTATTCGTACGCCTGTCTGATGAGTACTGTATATTTTTCCAAATATAAACCAGCAAAACTTAAATTAATAATTAAATAGTTCCAAATTAAGGTTCGGTGCTTATATCGACGAATATTTCCCGTATAAATATAATATCTTAAATATATGTTTAGAATTATATACGCTCAAGTTCAACAATAAAAGTAAACAACTAGATATATAAGGCTGTAGTATAGACCTATATGTAAGTTGCATCAATTTTTTCCTCATATCATTCACATAAAAACTGTTATTGACTTATCGAACGTTATTTTTCTTCTTCTTTAACCGGGAATTTGATCAACAGACAAAAATAGTGTGTCGAGGTATGCTATTTTTATTCAATGAATGACACTCTTTTTTTTCTTCTTCTTCCATTGAAAAATTCAATAAATTTTTCATCTATTCTATTTATTTATGATGTGTATCTGTCCACCTGTCGCTTATGATGCATGTAAGGTATCTAAAACATTTTTTGAATATGTAAGATATAATTTACTATAGAAGAACATATATTTTTGAAATAGGGAAAAGTTTTTCATATCGATACTTTGCTGTATTTGGCAACGATTTAGAAAATAAATCAACAACGTTCAAGAAAGGTATTGTATACGCTATTTAATAAGTTAAAGAATAGAGTTACGAACTAATTTACATAAATTTAAGCTCTTTTATAATTGTATGTCATATTATCCTACGTATAAAATCTGGGATTATAGTGTTATGGTCAACAGGACGTTCACACAATTAGATACATTCTTATCGTTGTGAAGATCAAATCAAACGTGTAAATCTGAATTTTAAATCTAAATCAAATCTGCACGCTCCTGAACTTCTATTTTAATACTTTAAAAACAAACATAAAATACAGTGTATATTAATTTGTTTAAAGAATATAATCGGGGGAGGAGTTGGGTGTCGAGTTTTTTACTAGCCTGTATTTTTCTTAGGGTTCTATAGAGTAACTATGAAAAATTTGGTCCAGCTCGGTCAAATAGTTTGGAAGTTAATAGAGGGATGAAGTGGGAATGTGTGTCGAACTCTAACAGTAGCCTACGGGCACGTCTACATGGCACGTAGCTAAATGAACAATCCGTTTTAAACGAAACGAACTAAGTTATTGGCTTCCTCAGTTGCTTGCCGCCTAGGTTTTTCTGTATTTTCTTAAGGATTCTAGAGATTAACTATTAAAAAAATGTGATGCATATCGGTCAGTTTAGAAGTATATAAAGTGAGGGTTATTTCGATCTGCTCATATCTAAAACGTTGGCAGTTTGTGCATCACCTGTTCTATGCTGATCTGTAGCGGAGACACCTTTAACACTTGGAAAAAATTAGGACACAAGAAAAGAATTATAAGAATGGTGGAACAAACGATAATAATTACCACATTATAAGAAAGCATAGGTTTTACTTATTAGTTACGTCAGGGTTAGACTATGTCAGAGGTCGCATAACCGCAACCAAAACAGTGCTAACTAATTTCTAACGTGGAATTTTGGGGTAACGATTCGATCACCGATCACCGATCACCACCGATCGGAATTGCATAGGAAGATTTTGAGTCCGAAGAACTTTGTGATGACGACGGATGTGACGATATCGAATCTTCCATGCTCATTTCATATCACATATTTATCTAATGCAGCGAGGGCGTGACAATGATACATGTGTATTGTATTCAAATTAGGCTGGTTTTCAATAGCCGCACTCACGTGTCAGCTGAAATCCAAGATTACCGAAGAGAAATATCTAGATTTATTTAAAAAGTAGTTTCAATTTTAATAGAAGGTTTTTTTTTGTTTTCAATATTCTGGCTACATTTAGAAAAGGATGTATTATTAAAGTTGTATCATTTACTACTGTTAACTGACCAATGCTATAGCGTAAAGATTAACTACTTTGCTACCGAAGTTTTATTTCTCATCTAATCCGGATTAATCTTGGCCGAGAAGGATTACTGTCACATTATTCTAGATAGACTATTCGTTCGTTGTTGCTAAGAATAATTATTCGGCCAACTAAAAATAATATAGAAATCGTCTGAAGAAGATTTTAAATTTGTATTTATGGTATTTCAGGTATACTCGAAGATTCCTCTAAAGCCGAGTAGCTACGCGAGTGATTTCGCCGCACGATTTCAACGTTTTCGTCACTAAAAACAGCGTGGTTAAGCGAAAAATTAAGATTATTTTCACGTTACACCTCTACCACAAATTAATTAAATTCACCTTCATTCGCTATTTCCACAAAACCAGAATACCGCGAGCAAAGTTAGGTAGTCTCTAATAGTCTTCTTTAGATTGACATTATTATATTGTTTGTTTATTTTAATATAAAGGAAAGAACACTCGATGTCGTCCGTAATTTAAAGTAATCAAACAGCACTATCGTCAATCGAATCTGTATCAATCAATTCTGTACCTTCAATTTTGTAATATAGATATCAATGAAATCGAAGCAAAGAAATGCAGATACGAGGAAACAAGGAAATTTTTTTTCAATATCTATAAAAAAAAAAAACAGTAGCAGAAATTCACTATTCTGCGCAGGAAGAGGATTTAAATTATTATATAAGTAATCGATAATATATCGTTGTGATTTTGCTTTCGGAATAAAATATATATACTGTATATATAAAATTCTTTCACTTTTTAATAATACAAGGAAAGAAATTTTGATGCACCTGAAACAATTCTAGGTCAAAAGTCCAGAAAGGTGACGAAACAAACTATTTAAGTGTTTCTCGAATTTCCTATTTCCATCGGAATTTCCCGTTGGTGTCACACAACGAGAAGCACTCAATCAACGACTGAATATAAGTCATGAACCTAGGAAAGAAATGAAAGCGAAGTGAAAAGAAATTTCAGAAATGCTAGAAATCTCGAAATAATTCACTTCGCTTCTATTCTTCGTCCATTAATTTTTAGAAGTAATTAATAAAAAAAACTTTATTTTTATGTAAAATAACAAATAATACGAAAAAGAATTATTAGAAAAGACATATTTAAATATATAAAGTCTTTGTTGATTTTTTAAATAAACATTGAATATAATAAATTTTTTTTTGGTATGTTCTCTAACTTTATACAATACTTCGAATGTAATAAAAAATATTAAATGGTTAAAATAAGATAAAAATATAGAATCATAACCGAGAAATTGATGTGTAATCTTAAAACAAATGTAAAAGACGTGGAAGACATCGTAATTCGTTAAAATAGACAAATAACAATACTCGACGTCTATGAATGTAACTATGAATGGAGCTGCTAGATAAAGAACGGCGATACGAGTGTGACTGACTCTCCACAATCCTGCTGTCTGCAACGTGTCATATCCCAGGTGATTGCTATTATAAATGAGCAAGTTTTCAAGACTGATGCTATAAAAGAACTAGCCGAGCTCTTGTTAACATCTCGTCTGCTTTTAAAAATTTATGAACATATATAATCTTATTTTTTATTTATCGCTATATTATCGAACTTATTTTTTAAACGTAACATCAAATATTCTTATAATCTAATCAAATGCATTTAAGTTTTCATTGGTTACATTTCCGGTGTCATCTCTTACCGACATAATCCAGGATTTATATACGTAGAATCTATTATTTTCTCTGTATAATTTTTATTTTAAATGTTTAATATCTTAAATATATTAAGGTAAAGTATGTTTATAAAATGCAAAATTATTTATTACTGAAAATAATGTAATTTTATATAATACTTCTATATAACTTATTTATTGTATTTTATTTTAGGATACAGAAAGAGTTCAAGATCGTTAAGTACAGAAAATAGAATCTCTGAACAAATATTTTATTTAAGCTGATTAAACTACATTGATCCGGATGATAGCAATTCTTTACCGTATTCAGTCGATACAACCTTGGAAACCAAACGGAAAAAAATAGTCTGTAATCTAATACCTTTAAACCCGTTATTGTCAGATTTCTTTAGTTATACAACGTTTAGATATTTCTGTTCCATCTGTTCCTATCTCTGATTCCATTATTTTTCTAAACTAAATCCTATCTACAACGTCTTCGATCAATCCTTGTCAGTCGATTAAAGAACATATGGAAGTACTCCTGTAAAGGATAAATACAAGCATTTTAGAATACATAAATTTCTAACAGGCCTTTTTTTAATTTTACAAACCAATCTCTCGACAAAATCACATAAAATTAAACTCGATTAAAGGATTATAAAATTAATTATATTATTTTATACTCTCAATATGTTTAATAGGATTCTCTATCGATAGTTACTTGTAAGAACACGATAATTATTAACAACAGAATGAGGGATTCGGGTTTGAATTTTGATCTGAATTCTCATAACTTTTCATTGTATTTTGGATCAGGATGTCGATCTTTATTCCTCATTCCTTTTTGCCGATTTTATTGTGAAACTGGAATACAATTCTTCAACATGTTTAGTCTTCGTAGTGAATTAATTGGAGGATGATAATATTACATCTTTAAATTCGATATTCTATAATTGTTTTATGCAATCTTTCGCATATTCTTTAAATCAAGAGACAGCCATTTTTCGCTGTAAATATTATGATACATTTTTAAAATTATTTTTTAAATATTTATAACAGCAATGATTTAAAATTTAAATAAGAACAGAAGAATTTGTCGGCAAAATTCGGGTGGTCTTTCACAAGATTTAAAAAACCTCATCACTGATCGTATCACCATACGTAGGCTGTTGTTTTTCGAGCTACTCCGATGGTCCATAAAAAAAGAAAAAGACAAGTGTAAATAACAAAATGAATTTATTATCAAAAGTTAGGTACAGACATGGTTACTTTTTGGTGAACGATTGAGGCATTTATCATATCTGTGGACATATATTGTTTTAAAACAAAATAAAGCCTGCTTTCCTTACACAGTAAGTTGACAGCCTTAAGTGCCCAGATCACGTAAAGATGCTTCACACGCTTTCTTTTTAAGTACATTAATTGGACCAAAACATTTTGTACTGATCTTGATCTACTCCACATTTAATTTTGTAATTTAAATTATGACGTTTATCTTTCATATGACCCGAGATAGGATTTGTTCTCTGCCGAGAAGTTGAGCCCACTACCGATTACTAATACTCCAGTGTAACTGCATTCAGTTATTACATAGAAGAAACGAGATATAGCTTGTGTATAACCCAGTGTTTCCTCAAATTATATAAAAGAAAATAAATAAGTTTAGGTATAGTTTGACTAATAAACGTTGAGAATTCGCTACGTAACAGTGACTCGAGATTTTTTCTTGAGCGACAAAACTGCAGACATAAGCTCTAGGGCTGATTTATTTTTCTCATCTATTCGCTAAATATTCGTTACTCAAATACGTTAATTTACTTTTTATTTTCAATTGTGATCAATGCTCACCATTTTATATATAAGAAATGGTGAGCGTAATTTAAATAATACCAAGTTGTAAGTCTTTCATCTTTCTTTTCCACGTTACTCGTGTGTACACGTAGTCTATAACTATTTTGATTTGATGTACAAGATTTGTAATAAAGCAGGTTTTAATTAACTCTGTGACTAAAAGAACCTCAAGGGTATGTCCTTGTTCATTAATTCAATTTAAATAATATAAAACGACAGCGTAATCGGATGAAACTCTATTTGTAAATGAGTGAAACCTTATTGATAATAAGACTGAAGTTAATTGGTTAATCGAGCTTTTAGGAACCTTTTCAAAACGTATTACGAGTAATGTTACCATGTTATCTATTATGATTAGTTAACAGTACTTTCTTAAGTACAAATATCTCGTATACTCTACTGAAAAATCGACTTAAACATAATTCTCAAAATTATTTTCGTAAATAATAAAGAGGAAATTATTATTATAAAATATTAATAAATTATTACAGTCAAAATGTGGAATATTCTGTTAAATGTTTAAACATGTTTTCGTCTTGTTAATATTTCATTATTTACAGAAGGATAACTTAATTAGCGGTATGCTTATATTAATATACGATAGATTATATTTGATATTTTAAAATAGCCCGAAGACCAATTTAACTAACTTATAAAGCCGTGAAGAATATAAATTTGTATAGAATAATGATGTGTGTAGTACGTTTTAATTGTTATGTCAACCGTACACGAACCCATGACCAGTGTTCAGCGGTTTTATCCATTCGGTCATTGGTAGGCGATTATACAGTAACACTTTATATACTAATGAATAAAATAAATTCATATATTTTAAATCAAATAGATTAAAAATTACTAACCGGCATTGCGACGACGTCACAATAAATAATTGTTCCTCTCAAATAAAAAATCATTTCATCTCAGTTAAATGACAATTTATAAGGTTGGTATGTGGTCGGTATCATCACTTTAAGAAACTCGAGCTTAAAATTGCAACTTTAAATAAGTTTACGTGCCAAAAATGTTATATATGAAACACGTGACCTTGACCTTTATGTACCTTTCGGTATACTTGTTTAATAATTTCTAACAATTTAATTAATTATTTCCTAAATGTATTATGCACTGCACTGTACCGTACAGTACAGTACATGTATTGGTTGGCAGAAAAACTGTTAAGCTTATGCGCTGTTACTTGTTCACGTGTTATGTAAGTTCCGGTATCCGGTGTAAGTTGCGCTCAATCTTCTTTTCTTTGGTGACTTTTGCTGCTTTTTGAAATTGTCTGGCAATGTTGATCTGAGTATCGTGAACTACTTTAAACGACTGGTTAACAGACGTGCCTCCTCTGACAGCTCGAAAGGCAGCAGTCAAACTACTTGCATCTAGCTACGCTTTGATGCGTATGCCCTTTCTTTTGTTTTCATTGTAAATCTGAAATAAATACGTTTATTTCAAAATTAATTACTCTCTTACGCAAAAGCATGGGCAATAGTGCTATAGTGTTTCTGATAAACTAGAACTGGAACAGGAGAGCTACTAAAACGTTTTCATTAAGTTACATTGAATAAGAAATGATATTACATGGGCATTTTCTAATATATAATATAAACCGTATATATACATATAATCCAATATCACCATAAAGATATTGAGAACACAGAAGTTTCCGGAATCTCCCTTCTCTCTCATTAAACCTAACACATGAAATGTACTGTACAGTACAGTACACCGGAAACTAACTTACACTTTAAGACTACAAACATGCTTCCTAACAAATAACAGCGATAAAAAAAACTACATTAAATTCAAAATAATTTGATAGCAAAACCTTCCTAGTGTTATATCGAGGGTGCTGAATTGTTACTTGACGACACGTGTCTATCAAAATTCTATTATTTCTTTTTATATCTTTTACAAAAAATATTTTCGAATAATTTAATTAATGTTTCGTCGTGTAATTTTTGACTTAGGAATTTTTTTTGGCAAGCAGAAGTATAAATTCGGAATGTAATAAACACGAACTTTTAAACTTGTCTAATCAAGTGTATGTTTTTAATTAGAACATTTCTATTCCTTTTTATACAAGAAAACAAGAATAATTTCGTTAACAACTCTGTCATTAAACAGTTACAATTCCATAACGTAACGTATTATCCGTTTGATACTTAATGATCTCTGAGTGTCTATTTAGAAAATTGTCTTACAGACTGATATGCAATTTCAGTTTGCCATTAGTCATTATTTACTTGCCATCGGTAACTAACATACTCTGTGCTGTACAGTACATTAGCATTGTCCCGAATGCCTGAAAGTAAAGCTTGGAATAGCTTTCAAACAATATGAAAATGCTTATTAGCTTTCATGAGAACTTTCCAAATGTGTACTAAAAATAAACATATTTTATTTATAGTAAATCAGAAAAAGTTCCTGAAAGGTAATTTCTAATTGTAAATAAGTTCATTTTACTTTAATTACCTGCTAAAATGGTGACCTATTTATTGAAAAAGTTTTGCTGAAGTTATGCAGGAAACATTAAAAAAATAAATCGCTGCTTGTATAAAATACATTTTTAAGGACTTATTTATCAATTTAGATAAGGCTATATTTATAAAAATGAAAAATAATTACGATCACGAAGCAGAAGGATCCTCAATTGGCTCTCGTAATTGATTTTATCAAACTAATAATCTAACAGTTAGATTATTAGTTTAGTTATTTAGTCACTATCACTGTAGGCCTTTGTGATAGTGCTCGCATCTGTTGTGCCTAGCAGGGCCTCACATTTACGGAGGCCTCAAAAACACTTGTTATAAAATATTTATTCCATCGCACATTTCTCGTGCATTAAGAAACCTCTATTGTTACTATTTAAAAGTATAATGAAGCATCAATGTAACGTAATGGGGCATCAAAACGTTAAATAGCCCAGACCTCTCTTAAGCCTCTGATATTGGTAGAATCTCGCTAATCCTGTCTCTCAATTATCCGGCATATCCTCCAGTGTGATGCCTATACACTTGCATTTTCAAGGAAATGTTAGTCATATCACACGACCTCTTTTCCCGTCTGTCTCCAAAAAAGAATCAGAACCGAAGGATGACAGGTCATATCTTTCATTGCCTTTAGGCAGGTTTCAGGCCTATACTCTCTTAGTTGTCTGGCTAACGAGGCATCCCTCCGTGCAAGGAATAGCTAGATTAGCAAAAGTCTACAGTACAGTACAAAATACAGAAACTATAAGCTCAGTTTCTTTATAAACTTCCTGATATATAAGATATATTTTAAAAAAGTAAGCATCTTCGTATAATTTCATATATTGGATATAAATTATACGAGTAACTATTGCTGTAAGTATAGTTTCTTTTATCATTAATTTTTGTTTAAGAAAAGAAAAAACTATCAAATTATAATATTCAACAGTAAAAACCAAGTTAAAGTTATAGTGTAATTTACTAAATGAACTTCATAAATCGTATTTGTATTAAGTGAAATTAAATTCAATCAAATAAATTAACAGACAAACTGCTGTGCAATTCACAGTACAATTACTTCTCCGTTAGCCTGTAAAGATTTTTAATGCGAACAAATGTTTAATATTGAATTTATAAAGCTTCGATAAGTTTATTTATTTAAAAATATGGTTAATGTAACCCTTGGTGCCAAGATGGCGGCTCGTCTCTGATTCCAGCAAGAAAACAGTGGGACGAACGTTCTAACCTAACTTAACCTATTCTAATAAATTACCATAATTATTAGCAACCAAATCATTAGAATAGGTTAGGTTAGGTTAGAACGTTCGTCCCACTGTTTCCTTGCTGGAATCAGAGACGAGCCGCCATCTTGGCACCAAGGGTTACATTAACCAAAAATATAATTACATATTAATTATAGAAATTTATAAATTTATACTTTCCGCACGTATGCTATAAAATCGCATATTATTCAGGTCATAAACAGGCGTATGTCATAATGTTTCAATGTGTTTTAAAACTAAATGTTACAGAATGATAATTTATTCATAATTTTAAAATATTTATATTAACTCAACCAAAATTATTTTATAAAAATAAATATAATAAAAATTTTAATATTTTATTTTACAAACATAGTTTAAAAATAATGTAGATTAATACAGTTACAGTAAGTTTTTAAAGTAAATTTTAAGTTATAAATAAAAAATACGAATAAATTATAAATAAAAGCAAGTGTTTATGTACTGTACTGTACAAGATAAATAGCAAGATGTACAGTACAGTACGGCACAACGAGTCGTAGAAAATTTATAGTGATATACCGAATTATTAATATGAAATGATATTTTTATATAAATAAACTTATTGAAGCTTCAAATTCGATGTAAAATTTATACAGTGATATACAATGTAGCGAATCGGGAAGATTTCAGATAAAACTGTTTATGCATCACCTTTTAAATAATTAGACATATATAATTTAATTATTGATATCGGTAAAATGTTTTTTTTTATTTTATTTTTTATTATCATAAAGTTTCAACCAACTGTTAAAAATTGCCTACGCACTCGTGAAATTTGATGACCCTTTGGGAATTTCTAGGTTTTAATACAGCAAATTTCTTTTTCTTTGTTTTGGTTCATACGTATGCTGTCTCCAGTTTGCATGTTGTTATTTCATCACAAAAAATTTACGTAAATATTTAAAAAACCTTCTATATTTTTTCAATTATTATTATTATTTTTTCATTCTTTCCAATTAAGTATTATAAATATTTTTCCGAATAGCCTTAGGTTTACTCTAATATACGTGCATCTAAAAAAATACAGAATATTACTACATTTAATTTTATTAATTATAAGAAATATTGGTTAATGTAACCCATGGTGCCAAGATGGCGGCTCGTCTCTGATTCCAGCAAGAAAACAGTGGGACGCACGTTCTAACCTAACCTAACCTATTCTAATAAATTACCATAATTATTAGCAACCGAATTATTAGAATAGGTTTAGGTTAGAACGTGCATCCCACTTGCTGGAATCAGAGACGAGCCGCCATCTTGGCACCATGAGTTACATAAACCGAAATGTTGAATACAATGTTAAAAAAAAGAAAAACAAAATACGTTAAGAAAAAGTAAAGATTAATCATTTTCTTCCTGTTTTATTACAATACACATATTTAAATAAAAAAAAGTATTATTGTTTGTATATTATAATGTAAAATGAGTAGAAATATATAAATAAAAATAGTAATAATAAGTTTCGTAAGATGATAAAAAATGTTCTTTTACTTCCTCGGCTTGTTATGCATATAATACGGGAAAGTATTGGAATCGTGTCAAATTTGGCCTTCCGGGTTTCTGTATATCTTCGTGTTTGAAACCCCTAAAGCCGAAAAAAAAGTAAAAAAAGAGGGAAATTTCGTGGACATGTATGTATTTATGTGTGTGTTTGTATAGATAGCATCTATTTCGTTTAATATATAAAGATTAAAAAAACGAAATTTTGTATTAAAACTTATATATAAGGGGGATTGATGCTATTGTGTTTTCGTGGTTAAAGGTCGAGAGAATGGGGAGATGGAGGGGTGTCACGAGTAACATCTCTAGTAGCATCTGACTTAACGAAGACTTTACTTGTTATTTTTTATTTTATTATTATGTTTATTGTTTTTAATAAATTGTTGATGATGCCAACAAAGTGTTGGTGTACTCGAAAAATTTATATAGAAACTTAATACAGATTTAAATTTCCAAGGAAATTGCATTTTATTATTTTCCACAAAATAAAAGAGGAATTCTAAGGTAAATTAGCGGTGCTCAAACTCGTTATACGTACTTATTTTCTCTATTTAAACACGTTTATGATCCAGCGGGATTAAAAGAGATAATAAAGAAGTAAAGTTTTATTAGGCAGAAAATATGTAAAAGAATAAAAAGATAACTTTTATCTTATAAATTCGAAGATTCTGATGAAAATTCATTATTAAATATTATGCATGATAAACTAACATAATATAGTAATCTTATAATTAGATTATAGACCTAAGTATATAATATTAGGATAGAAACATTTTAAAAAATGAAATATTTATATAATTTAATAAATTTATTTCCTTTTTCCTACATAAATATAGAATAACCTAGTATATAAAGAAGAAAGTGAGTTTGTTCTTTATATTCTTTATACATTTCAACAGGAGAAAATACTTTGAAACTTTTCAGGGACATCCCTCATCCAAGAAGAGGTCAACGATTACTTTGATTGAATTGACTTCAACCTCATCCTCTTGCAACACGCTCTCTTCTCTATCTAACAAACTTAATACAAAGTTAAAGCACAAAATATGTTTTTAGCGCTGTCGAGTTTAAACATTTGGTCCATTTTTCGCGAAATTTCCTTATCGTTCAAGAATACTAAAAATGAGAATTTGTTGAAGAAGCTACTCATACAGCGTGTTTAATATTTTAAAGTGAGCTTGGGGAGTTCTGTATATTGGAACACGTGTTTATTTAACAAGTATTTCACTTAAAGGAGAATAATTTAATATATCTTAGAGTATTACTCGTCATGATTAATCGATCCACGGTTTCACTACCAGCGGATCATCCTAACGACATTTCTGCTTTAAGTGACGATAAAACAAAATAAATAAATAAAAAAATCCTTTAAACACATGAAAAAAACACAAACTGTTTTGTTAATATCTGCAGAAATAAAAATTAATTAAGTGTTAATAAATATTAAAGAGCGGGACCATTACGAAAAACAATGAACTATAGAAGTATTTTTAGACTTTTTTAGTTAATGACATTTACTGAACAATACAATTCGTAACACTCGTAACATCGTAATCCACTCGTTTGAGGAATTCAGAAATGAGATGAGAAGAAATGCCTTATTTTTCTGAGGAAATTCAAACATTAAAAGTTAAATAATATATGTAATGTTC
Organism: Centruroides vittatus; assembly: GCF_030686945.1. Taxonomy (NCBI): domain Eukaryota; kingdom Metazoa; phylum Arthropoda; class Arachnida; order Scorpiones; family Buthidae; genus Centruroides; species Centruroides vittatus. Next base: position 1,354,008 of record NW_027122577.1, read on the forward strand.
TGTCAAAAATAAAAAAATAATAATTTAAAGTATTTTAACAAGTAGATAGATAGATTTGTCCAAACATAATTGTATAAAAAAAAGGAAAAATAAGTATTGAGTATTTTTACATATACAATTTAATTAAATAAGTCTATTTAAAATTTTTTTTAATTATCGTTCTTATATTTATAACTTGTATGCAAAACGCAAAACACAATTAACTTCATAATCAGTTATTTCCATTTTAAAAGTAGTAAATTAGTAAACTAATTTAATTATAAAGTACAATAAGATTGGATAAGAAATTTAATATTAATTATTAAAATAATTATAAAGTACACGTTATCGAAATAATGACGTGCAACTGCCTGAAATTTGCTAAGCGGTGTCGTTACCATTTAATCGATCTCCCTTCACCCAAATACCGGTAATTTACTTTATCGCTTCCGACGTAAAATCTAATGATTCGTAAATATTGTGAAAACATTTAAAAAAAATTCTTACTAATATTGTTTCCCATCAACTTTTAATGTTACTTTGAAATATAATTATAGCGTCTTGAAATTTATCACTTTGTTACAGACTGATTACTTTGCTAACAATTATTTTTTTCGCCATTTGACAGAAATTTTATCCGTGAAAATCTCATGGATGCTATCCTACGGATACATATCGTAGGATAGCATTCATAGAGAATTGGATAAGATCTTTTTTGTTGACCTTTTCAAGGTCAACAAAATCCAATTCTTATCCAATTCTTGTTTTCCAGTTCTTATCCAATTCTTGTTTTCCAGTTCTTATCCAATTCTTGTTTTCCAGTTCTTATCCAATTCTTGTTTTCCAGTTCTTATCCAATTCTTGTTTTCCAGTTCTTATCCAATTCTTGTTTTCCAATTCTTATCCAATTCTTGTTTTCCAGTTCTTATCCAATTCTTGTTTTCCAATTCTTATCCAATTCTTGTTTTCCAGTTCTTATCCAATTCTTGTTTTCCAATTCTTATCCAATTCTTATTTTCCAATTCTTATCCAATTCTTGTTTTCCAATTCTTATCCAATTCTTATTTTCCAATTCTTATCCAATTCTTATTTTCCAATTCTTATCCAATTCTTATTTTCCAATTCTTATCCAATTCTTGTTTTCCAATTCTTATCCAATTCTTATTTTCCAATTCTTATCCAATTCTTATTTTCCAATTCTTATCAAATTCTCATTTTCCAGTTCTTATCCAATTCTTGTTTTCCAATTCTTATCCAATTCTTGTTTTCCAGTTCTTATCCAATTCTTGTTTTCCAATTCTTATCCAATTCTTGTTTTCCAGTTCTTATCCAATTCTTGTTTTCCAGTTCTTATCCAATTCTTGTTTTCCAATTCTTATCCAATTCTTGTTTTCCAGTTCTTATCCAATTCTTGTTTTCCAATTCTTATCCAATTCTTGTTTTCCAGTTCTTATCCAATTCTTGTTTTCCAGTTCTTATCCAATTCTTGTTTTCCAATTCTTATCCAATTCTTGTTTTCCAATTCTTATCCAATTCTTATTTTCCAATTCTTATCCAATTCTTGTTTTCCAATTCTTATCCAATTCTTATTTTCCAATTCTTATCCAATTCTTATTTTCCAATTCTTATCCAATTCTTATTTTCCAATTCTTATCCAATTCTCATTTTTCAATTCTTATCCAATTCTTATTTTCCAATTCTTATCCAATTCTTATTTTCCAATTCTTATCCAATTCTTATTTTCCAATTCTTATCCAATTCTTGTTTTCCAATTCTTATCCAATTCTTATTTTCCAATTCTTATCCAATTCTCATTTTCCAATTCTTATCCAATTCTTATTTTCCAATTCTTATCCAATTCTTGTTTTCCAATTCTTATCCAATTCTTATTTTCCAATTCTTATCCAATTCTTGTTTTCCAATTCTTATCCAATTCTTGTTTTTCAATTCTCATCCAATTCTTATTTTCCAATTCTTATTTAATTCTTGTCTTCCAATTCTTATCCAATTCTTGTTTTTCAATTGTTATCCAATTTTTGTTTTCCAATTCCTATTCCAATTCTTATTCAAAAAAGATCTTATCCAATTCAATTCTTATCCAAAGATCTTAAGAAAGCTACTATCGGATTCTCCATGCATAATTTCCCAAGTAACTACATAAACGAAATTAATATATCTTCGTTACTTCGTTACTTTCGGAATGAAGAGGATGCAAGAGAGCTTTGAATCATCCTGTATATATAAAGTGATGTATATAAAGATATTTGATACGATTCTAATTAAAGGCAAAAGATTTACAAATGATTTTTTTATTGTTTAATTGATCGATTAACGAAACCTTTATCCTGTTTATATTGTTCAAATCTGGATTCTGAGCAAGCCCGAATTCGAACCTGAGTCCTCCAGAATTTTAAAAATTTGTTAATTTATAATAAACAATTTAAAAAAAAATCAATTTTAACTATTCGTGTCCTGAAGATTCCACCATATTTCTCTCGATTAAATAGCCTTATTATTATTTATAGTATTATATACAATATTTAATTGGACGTTGTAATTAATATAATTGCGTATTTAATTCATTTTATTAATCGTAAATTAAATATATCGAGTGGTTCTTTAATTTTTATGAAGTATTTGATATATGATATTAAATAAATTCAAATATTTATTCAATGATTAGATATTTTCTGATCAGGCCTAGTGATTTCAATATATAAAATATGTTAAAATAATAAGTCTAAATTTTAATTAATTTAAATAAATATTTAACGAGCAATTTTTAATTGTGATAGCGTTAAAATGCTTTCAATTTTAGTAACGTCCTGTCCCTGTACATCACACTTTTCCTGTTAACAACGTAGTCATGCCGGTCATCTATTTAACTCCATTCAGGAAAAAACTTTTGAATTAAATAACGTAACTTCCGGTCCAAATCAGGAGTTTCTATATAGTTAATCGAGGTCTCTTCTCCTTAGCTTTCCATATCTGGCCTCGACTTTCGTATATCTAACTCCATTCTCGAGATTAAGGAAGGACAGACAGATAGACGGACACCCGGAAATTTATTGGTCTACAATTTTAAAGTGATATAAACTGCATCAGCTCGATCATGTTAATGTATACTTTAAACAATTTATTTTTGAAAAATGTAAAGAACAGATTTAAAAAGCCTTTCAAACGGATTTAAAGGTAATTTTTTGATTCTTTCAAACGTATAAATACATTATTTTAAAGAATAACAAAATTGAATGTGCAATTTTATTTATAATTCAGTATTGCATAAAGTATAATTTTCGTAAAAAATCGTTATATTTAATCAATATTATATAAAAAATTTATGCACTGAAATGATATAAAATAGCTTTTTTCCACTTAACTTTATTAGTAAGATAAAAGCAAATATTGTTATATAATAAATTCAATTTTATATCGTCGTTATTATCATTATTATTACACTAAGTTTATTCTTTAACAGAATTAAAACTTTTATTGTTACTTTTTATTGTTTCTGTCGACATTTTTATACTCCAGAAGTTTGTAGATTAATATGTAATAAATTTAAAATTCTTTTAATATACATTTTTTAAAAAAAAATTTTCTATTCTTTCTTTCTATTTTTTAACATTGACACTTTGACATTTTATAAAAGCTTTTTCGATTTAAATATCTAAATAAATCTATGGATTAAATTTGTGTATCCTCACGCAAAATGGGCAAATTTCATGCATATTTTTATATAAATAAATTATATTTAGTATCGATACGCAGCCTATTTACTGTGTATAAATGGATCTTAGGCATATTGAAATGTCTATCCCATAATAAGGACCAAAGTAAGACTCGTAGTGCGAGGCCCTAAACTGTGCCAATGGTTTAGGGCCTCGTGCTAACAGTCTACAGCTAAACTCGCCTATCTTATATTTTTATTTCATATATATTTATTGATGATCTTATATATAATAAAATTAATAATAGGCTTGTATCTGACTTTCTGTATTGTTTAAATTAAAATTGAAACTGTATATTATCTATAAAAGTATAGATCGAATTGATAGCTTGATTTTTATTGGCTTTTTACAGGTCCTTACTAGAAATTCAAGTAATATATATATCTAGGTCTATGGAGGAATGACGTTTTCTTTTTAAATAGTAGTGAAATATCAATTTTAATTACGTTAAGATAATAAATAAATAGAATTTAGCATAGAATATATTTAAATTATAATAGTAATTTATTCTATAGTCATCGTTTTAATGTATCTGTACAATACAATACAGCATAACTCCCAGAGGTTATACAAAAGACTATATATAAAAAGTCTTAGTTATGCAACTTTTTAATATATTTAGAAATATTTAATCAATATAAAACTTTAAATTTTAATATAAAACTTTATAATGTTTTTTTTTTAAAGTAAAGAGTGAAACGAGCGTTAGATAATACCCATTATTAAAAGATGCAATTATTTACAGCAGAAAAACAAGCTATTTCATAAAATAAACGAACGAAAAGATAAAGATGATGATTATCAGCTATCTAGACAAAAATTAATGTAGTTATATCTACACTATTATTTCATTAACTATATCTATAGTGTTTATTATCTCTTAAAAAGCTCTCTCAAACAGCATCCTCAATCTTCTCCAGACAATAATATATTTAGTTATCTTTTTACCTTTCCTGTATAAAATGATGTAGCTTGAGTAAGTCAAAACATATTTTATCCTTTTTTTAATAGGCCAAAATTAAAAAAAAGGTCACTTTAAACAACGATTTAAATCCTTTATACTTTTGTTATTTGTTTAAAAAAATATAAATACAGTAAATCTAAGCCAAATTTTGAATCGAATATTTAAAATGAATCTATTTATACCACTTATTTTCTTAATATAATAAATAACACAATTATATTTAATTAGTATTTACAAAAAAAAATATTGTTAAAAATTATATAAAATTAAATAAAATAGGAAAATCAATAAATATATTTTCCTCAATTTTTAAAAAGAAAATAAACTTATTATCATACAAGAAGCTAAATAATATTATATTATTATTAGAAAACCAATCGTTTAACGTTGCTATATATGTCTTTATATTAGAATAGATAGACCATCATCATTATAATCACCTTCTCCATCATCATTTAAAAACGTCCTTATCATTTTTTTTCCTAAAAAAACCATTTTAAAAATCCAGAAATTAAATTTAAAACACAAAAAATTTACATTAAAATAATTTCAAGTTACATAATATATGTTATTATCTACATAATGGTTTTATCAGGATAACAATCTAATATATTAAATATCATTTCTTAAAGTTAATTATTTTACATTTGTTATATAAAACCATTAACATTATATTTAAAATAATAAATATTTGTATATATAATTTACAAATTATTAAAAATATGAATATAAATGGCTTTTATCTTTGATTAAAATACAATTAAAAGTAAATAATTAAATTAGATAAAGATAATAATTTTATACGATATATTTTACAAGAAACGTTTTATTAATATAAAGTAGACAAAAAAATAAAAATTATTTAAAATTCCAACAAAAATTTCTCTTTTTACAACATTTTTAAGACAATAATTCAAGGTTATATCTTCAAAAATATTTATTAAAAGAAACCCGAATAAATACATTTTTTTTTTTTTTTTAAATTTAATCAATCGATTTTTCTAATATTAAAATAAACAAGAAGTTGGGTCCAACGTACTGTACATTATACAATTGCCCCCCTCCCTTTCGTCTCCAGAGAGATTTAGAAAAGCAAACACGTTCGATATATAATTAAGGAAAAATTTGCATGTTATATTTCTCTTACGTGTTTATTCTAAGCTGAACTATTTAAAAATAGAATAAATATCATTTGTTGAATTTTTTCACCTAAACGTTTTCCTTCGTTGGCTTGTTTCACACTTTACTGTTTTAATTGAACAGCCGAGTTTATTTCTACCTCTTCGATACTGGTCAGTTAGTTTAATCGGTTAATGTTACCTATGGTTCCAAAATGGCGGCTCGTCTCTGATTCCAGCAAATAGAAGAAAGGAAACAGTGGAAACGCACGTTCTAACGTAACCTATTCTAATAATTTTGTTGGTAATAATTATGGTAATTTATTAGAATAGGTTAGGTTAGGTTAGAACGTGCGTCCCCACTGTTTTCTTTCTTCTATTTGCTGGAATCAGAGACGAGCCGCCATTTTGGAACCATAAGTAACATTAACCAAGCAAACATAATATGATAAGACCTCTTAATCTCTGAAATAAACCTCATCATTATTAAGCAATGAAGAAATTAATGATTAAGACACACTTCCTCATTTCTGTAATGTCTGATATTTCCGAATCTATTTATATTATTATTGTGTATTTATTAAATTACTTTCTTTTATAATTCATAAATTTTAATTATTATACATTTTTAAAACAATGTTATAAATTTAAAATACGTGGAAAGAAAATAATTAATCAAAAATTTAATATTTAACATAAGATATAAGCACATGATAAATTTTGATTTAAATGAAATTTACTGTTCCAATAGGATTAATAAAGACACATTTTTCCATGTTCGTTTACAGTTTGATATAATGATATATATCATTTAATTGTAAATATTTCCTTTAGGAAATAAAACAATACATTATTTGTTCTCTTGATATAATTCCCAGGGATTCAAAAAAACCCCCTCTTTTTCAAAGTTAAAATTTTTAATGATTATATATTTATATGACAGAAAATAAAATAATATTTTACAGCTTTGAATATTTATTCGATTTTCTAGTGTCAAGCGACTATATTCATACATCATTCTATTCCTGACAATAAAATATCATTACTCAGCTTTTATAGTTTCTGCTCGAAAGTTTAATTACGTTTTCAAATGAATAACTTCGAGAGAAGTTAAGAGAACTTATGGACATTTGTGGCATTCAAATGTCTTTTCTCGAGACAATACCGTCCAAATCCTGTGTAATCAAAATCTATAATTATAGTAAAGAACCACATACGATGCAGAACGAACGAGCTCCAGTTCAAAATCGTAAGAAACTTCGATAAAGTTCATTCCGGACTTATTTATTTTTAGTTATAATCTATGCATAAATTAGAATTTGAATAGAGAGAGAGAGAGAGAGAGAGAGGTTACTTTTATATGTAAATTTATAATTTAAAATCTAAAAACTTCGAGAGAAAAAAAAGAAAATAAAAATCAATACTGATAAACACAGTTGTAACTTTACACTAAGTCAAGGTGTCTTAATAATTAAAAGAAGCTTGGTCATTTATCATTTTGAAGTCCTCTTGTAGGCTTATTTGAAAAAAAGCGTTAAAAATTGTATTATTGTACATTTTTTAAATAAAAAGACTTTTTTTGGTTGTTAATGTTACCTATGGTTCCAAAATGGCGGCTCGTTTCTGATTCCAGCAAATAGAAGAATGGAAACAGTGGGGACGCTCGTTCTAACCTAACCTAACCTATTCTAATAATTTTGTTGGTAATAATTATGGTAATTTATTAGAATAGATAGGTTAGGTTAGGTTAGAACGTGCGTCCCCACTGTTTCCCTTCTTCTATTTGCTGGAATCAGAGACGAGCCGCCATTTTGGAACAATAGGTAACATTAACCCTTTTTTTTAAATACACGACAAAGTAGTAAGTAATTTGTGACAAATTTTCTTGCGAGGCCCGGTCAAATGGCCTTCTGTCCTACCTGTAAGAGTGTAATAAATTAATTTCTCGTAATAAATTTAATAGTGCCATCTGTTAGTCACATTTTTAACTATATACACTTTTCAATTAATTTATTTAAGTATCGAACGAATGTATATATATATATATATATATAAACTATACCGATGACTCTTAAAATTTTCGAAACAAATAAGGAAATAGAGATTATATTTTATTAGTGAAATATATCTAGAATTCGGATCTGTTTCGAAATAAAAATTTCGCAAGTTTCCGTACTGTTTTAACGTCGTAAATCACTAAAATCACGTTGATAAATTTAATTTAGCAATCATAAATCCACTCAGACTTGGCTAATTTTAATTTATTTTAAATTTAATTATAATTTTCTCAAAAAAAGGTTGCATTATTTAAAAAAAAACAAGAAGGATATTACATAAGATTCTGTTGAAAATTGATTATAAAGTTATTTTTATAACGAAACGTCATCAATAATCGATTCCCGATCAAACACCAATTACACAATTCCTACTGTTTAAGTGAGCATTTAATTATATACGTTAACGCGATTCAACGCTCCCAATTTAGCCTCAGATTGTGGCATTTTACATATTATTAAGACGAGTTTAAAGGAAAAGAAGTTTTAACCTCGTCAAAATTCGGTGTAAATAGAAAATTAAACTAATTAAAAATCTATTAAATGTAGAAAAATTAGAGACGAGAAAGCCGGTCGTTTAAAATAAACGTTTCGAGTCTTCTAGGTTATCACTACTAACCTCCTCCCGGGTTTTATTGATTTTTTCCCTCTCCCCTCTTTTCTCATTGGTTGATTCGGGCGCACGCGCCGTTATATACGTCACACTATCCGATGTCTGCTACTAAGAACGATACGTCTGCTTGCCTAACCGTCAAGCTTTAAATTGTGAGTCGGGTTGTCGCAGTCTAAAAGTGAAGCCGATAACCGGAAGAAGGTTCCCCCCTCGTCGCAATCTAAATCGCGGCGCGTAAGATCTACCAAAATCTAAATCCTCCTTCATCCTCCCCGTAGTTTCGCTAGTTATTTTCGTGTGAACAGGTGCTATCGAGCTCGAATACGGTAAGTTTTTTTTTTTTCCCCGCATATCGGCTTTTGTAATTGTAAAAAAAGAAATCTTTTAAAACTAATATAGTGTCTCATTTCGCGTGAAGTTTAATAATTGGCATTTTACGTTTCGCTGTATCGAGACTTGTTCTATTCATAGGAGATAGTTAAATATGCGCTCTGTAATGAGGTTTTTCTAAAAATAATGCGTTTTTTTCCGTCTTAAACACCGCCGTTTCTTTATAAAAGAGTCGTTACTATTTTTTTTTAACGCGTCATTCGTCATTAAATAAGTGTAATTCGGCACGATATTCGTTAGAAAACTCGTATTTAAGCAGCTTCCCCCCACGTTTATTTCGTTGTTTGTCTTAGGAAAAATAAAGAAAAATATATTCTTGTACAGAAGTAGATGTTTTTAAATAATAAAACATTATATTAGATTATAAAATAATACATTACGTTACATTAACCGGCTTCGGGAGTGTATTTATTAACAGGTAAAAAGATAAGAACGTATAGAGTAACATTTCGGTTTATATATCGAACGACCGCTTGTTGAATCTCTCTTCGATCAACAAAACATTGTGGCGAATAATTCGATATCTAAAACGATAAATCTGTTGAAGAAACGAATCATTTTTTAAAACTTATTACTATTATGAACAAGGGGGGGGGGTGGAAATAAAACTTCAAACGGAATGATGTTCTAAGGAGGGGGGAAAACTGCATTCGTTAGCGATAAAGAAGTGTGATTTAAAATCTTCAGATCTAAATTGATTTCTATTTTTAGATTCTGTTTGTTTATGCTGAAGTATGGATATTAATTGGAGATTTAAATGTATAAATGTGTTTTCCTTTTCGCCATTTTATAAAATCTCTTTCCTATTCGTTTCGATTTTATTAATTCGCCATTTATTTTTTCGTTAACTCTTTATTGTGATAATGCTTTAAACTTAATACATTTTTCTTAATTAACTTAAAGTGCATAAAAACGATGCTTTATTTTTTTTAAATGCGTATTAAAGTAAGTTATATGTAAACGTACACGACTATACATAAAGCATTATACAAGCTTAAAAGCGTAGCTTTATGCTCGTGTATGCTTTTGTTAAATGTATGTCTTTTCTTTAAAATGCTTAAACATATACGAGGAACTTAAAAAAGTACAGATTATGCTTTGTATTAAATTCGTATTTTTTTCTTTTTTAAATTTTAAGCCTTTAATAGTATTTTAATAATGATATTTAATAATAATTTTAATTACTATTAATATATATATAATCAAATCATCAAGTAAAATGGTTTAAAACGTATTTCGATTACTGAAAATGTTAAATTACTCTAAACCACTTAATTTATATTTTAAGCCCTTAATTGTAATCTAAATGGATACATTTATAAATCCAATAATTTCCCGTATAAAATTAATTATATTATGTTTTATATTTAAGACTTTTAAGCTGTAAATAATTTTAAATTATTTTTATTTTTAACTCGCAGGAATATATATTAAAAAATATTTTAAAGTCAATGTTATTATTATAAATAGTGGGCCTTAATACGTGTTATATACAGGGTAGAAAGTCGATTAAATTTCATATACACTTTTAAATACGAATAGTTAACTGGGTTTACAGCAACGTGTTTTTCTTGTACAGTACAACTGTAGAGAACACTGCACAGAATTGCTATTGTTCTTCACTAAATTGGTACAAAACTAATACAGAATTTATAGATTTTTTTTTTTTCCAGCTAATACAGAACGGTATAACATTTCACTAATTAATACAGAACTGTACTAATAAGGTACCAATTAAAGAGAATTGTATCAATAATTAATTATATATTAAAATTGACTACAACTAGTCGGTTTTTGTTACAGAATTGTACAGTTCTGTATCAATTATGCCACAATTGTTTACAGATTAAAGAAACAACTTAGCCATTACAATATTTAAATAATCTTTGGGCCATCCTATATATTATTATTATTATTATTATTAAATGAAATTAATATATTAATAACTTGACAAAAATTCCATTAAGTTTAAGTTTTATTACACAATTCCCTTTGAAAATATTTCATATTTTCGTGATTTATGAATATCGGGTCTACAAATGGCTCTTCTGCTCGAATTATTGCTTCTCTGAAGTTAACTCGAGTTCTGATAATTAATGATATCTCATAGTAAACATTAAAATCTTATTAATGTAATAATAACATACAAAATCCCTTATACAACAAACGTTACTGCAATAGCATTATGTGAAAACTTAATTATAAATTCAGTTTTTCGTAGTTATTTGAACGTTTGGATGTCTGACTGTACAACAAATCGATTTTCGATTATTTTAAATTACAATTTCCCCCCCCCCTTGGAGCTTAAAATTGATTTACGGCTTTTAAAAACTATTAAGGAAATTTAATGCAAAGCGAATATTAAACTTTTTATAAGTATACCTAGTATAATATTATGTAAATTTTGACTTAAAAACTTAAATTTTTATTGTTTAAAAAGTTAATATAGGCCCTATATATTGACTTTTTGTACATATGCGTAATATATACATATATTTAATATAAACTATTACATATTATGTAATTACATAACATAAAATGGTTATGTTACCTATGGTTCCAATATGGCGGCTCGTCTGATTCCAGCAAGGAAACAGTGGGGACGCACGTTCTAACCTAACCTAACCCATTCTAATAATTTCGTTGGTAATAATTATGGTAATTTATTAGAATAGGTTAAAACGTGCATCTCCTCTGTTTTCTTTTCTTCTATTTGCTGGAATCGGAGACGAGCCGCCATCTTGGAACCATAGGTAACATTAACCCATAAAATGTGTGATTAAAACGCTTAATAGAAATTTTAAAGAATTTATTAAAGTAAATTAATGAAATAATATCAAAATTTAAGGTAAAATTCGTCGAAAATAAAATAAATCAAGAACTACGAAATGATTTCAAATATTTGAAGTCAGATGAACGAACTACATTAATGGAAAAATTTCCTCGAAACATGAATGTAATTTTATAAATTGAATACTCGATAAAATATTATTGGACAAAAGTCTCTGGGATTTGGAAAAAGCATTTTTTTTTTTCACTTCAATTTAATATATATATATATATATATATATATATATATATATATTTTATAATACAGATAAAAAAAGGGGGAGGAGGAAAAACACTCTTTTCCCGATTAGAAATTATTTACATGCCTACGAATTTTACGTATAAAATTTTAAATCATTCACGAAGAAGTAGAATAAAATTTTGATCGTATCCTTAAGTTAATTCTTGCAAAATTGAATAGAATATCTGTAAATTCCATACACGATTTGGCAAAAGACCCGTTACAATAAAATTGACGAGTGTGTCGGGGAATCGTGCGTCTGACGACGATTTTAAAATCATTTCGAATGAAAAATGAAAAAAAAAAACAAAAAAAAAATTAGAATTTAACACAAAATTTATTTTTCATACAAGAAATTATATTCTTTTATCGTTTGTATTGATTTGATAAAAATATATTATATTACATTATACCTAAGCTTACCAGATCGGTTTAAAAATGTCATTAAGCTTGTACAGTAAATGTAAATTTGTATATGGAAAGATTTATATATTATGTAATTTGAATGGATGACGTCAAATCGATTGGGAATTCCATATTGACATTGTCTTCTATTGAAGGGGGAAAATGAAAACTCATCTTTACGTCGTATGCTTTTGCATGGCTGCTTTCGATCACTCGTAAAATACGAACGAATAATACACGATATTTCGCATGCTTTCATTTTATTACGCTAGACAGTATTAAAATATCGTTAGACCTGTACCTTATTTTAAAAATAAAATAAAATAAAAAAGTTCGCTTCACATGTTAATGCATTAAACAGCTGTATTTGGCTCATCTCCACCTAGATATCTGACTAATGCTGTTGGTTATAAAATGGAAAGGGTCAAGGACGTGCTTCTATCATTCTAGGTAACGGTGGTGTCTTTACGTTCGTGACATGTGACATGATTTCAATAAGGAAAACAATCGTCTCGCTGTTTGCTTATTTTGTTTAATTAATTAAATTAACAAACCTACCATTTTAGAAAGACCGAACGGATGTTTGTATTTGATAATTGCTTAAAAGGTATTGTTGCATTTTAATACTATTTGTTTTAAAAGACGCGTATAAATCGAATATTCGACTTTTAAAATTAGTATTCGAGAATGCAACTCGTTACGCTATAATCGTTCTATTTATGGTTTTTCTTGACATAATCGCTCGCTTATCTAATTTCTATTTCTCGTTAATGTACAATTAGGAGTGTATAGAGGCATTATCTGATAAAATTCGAACGATTTTAACGCTCGGTTTCACGCAAATTTATAAATTTATTTATACACCGCTTATATAAGTTATATACGTGTTTTTTTTCCGTATTTTAAATATATAAATGAAAACAATAGTTACATTTTTAACGCTTAAAACCTACGTTAACGGTTAAAGTGGGTGTGGGTACACCAAATAGATTTATCTATAGATATTGGCAAATCTATTTTCTACGATTGTTCTTACGATCAATGTTCGGTTGTGCTTCAGCACACGTTTCCTTTCTGTGCATCCGGACACCTTTCACATCTCAACATTCCTGTTAAACGGACTCCCTACTAAACAGAGAAGTCGTGCAGAGAAGTTTTTTTTTTTTTTTTATTTGTATCTCATTTCGGGATAGAATAACTTATTAAGTAGAGGTAAATACGTTATTTTCCGTAATATTTTCAGTTATAATCGATATATTTTTTTAATTTAAAGAGGTTTTAATATCACCAATCGAACACGATAATAAATTTTACACTCGCTACAGAATGGATTATGTAAATTTGTTTATATATCATCCTCTTGTAAACGTTGATGTTTATTTAGGTCAGATTATGCATATTTAAATTATAATTATTCGTAGACGTCATTATTCCGTTTTAATTTCGTAAATCAATTAATTCGAAGAAGTATTTAGAAAATCTGAATTTGAAAATAGAATTCGACACTATAAAAATATACAATTTCTAATTAATAATGGTAATTAATCTAAGATTTATCACCGAGTCTCGCTCGCGAAATATAAACTTTTACTCGTGTTAAGGCCTTATATCTTTTACAGTATCGAGAAGTCTGTGATAGAAGTTAACGCTATATAAATTTATATAAAAGAAACCTTTCGAGTTAAGGCTTTACCTAGGGCGATGCCTTATCGTATAGAGAACCGGCAGATCTATTTAGTCCGGGTCTCTCTTCAAAAACATCTGTTAAGTATGATTAAATTTTGTGCATTAAATATTTTATATTTTGTCAAATTTTATTATTAAAAAAAATACAATACAATTTTTTAAAGCATCTTTCTTTTTCTTGACGTAAAAAAAAATATATATATAGTCGAAGATCACCGCTGATTGTTGAACAAATTACAACGATTATACAAATCATCGCGCCTTAATAATGCTTGACGTAATTAACACGGCTTATTTATGAATAAAAAAAAAAGAAAAATAAACGGCGGTTTCGTCCAGAAATCTAATTTACAAATGACAATGAGATCTTATTCGGGTCCTTCTTCTACGTTAGATCTAATCTTCACACACAGCTAGCTCTGTTGTTCGTGATATCACACGAGTTGTATTGGAGCAGTCGTGACATTCTTATTGTGTTGAGAAGCTCCGGAGATAAAATTACTTGCGAAAGAATTTATTGTCCGGTTGCATTTATTTGTAAAATAACTTGAAGATATATATAAATTCGTTTCTAAAATGTTTTCGGCAATTTTACCTTAATTATTCGAGTATGAATACGATCGAATTACACTCTCGTTCAAGCTTAAAAAAGGTGATAACGAGAGCTTTGAAAAGCGTTTTCCCCCCTCCTTTTTTCGTATGTGTGAGAATAATTAGATTTTTCAACACTTTACTAAAGATGTGAGCTTTCAAAGGAATGTGTTGATGTGTATTTCCCCTTTTACGTAAGCAGTAAAAAAAGTGCTTAGAACGTTATTCAATAAGCAACAGCAGAAAAAGTAAATTTATACGGGAATTTCGCTTAAATCTTTATAAATTTATTAAGTTGGTGTAAATTTGAAATGTTATATTACGTCTCAGGACGTTTTTGTTTAAAAAATTGTAAGAAGATTTTTCTAATTAAGCGGTAATTAAATTTTGCCAGTTAATGTTAAATCGATTAGGTGTTAGTGGTAGGTGTTTATTGAAATATCATTGGCTACATCCGTTTCACCTATCCTAACTAAAACATTTATTAAGCGTAAAATGTTATTACATTGATAAAATATCTTTTCTTATTAATCTATTTTGTATATCGAATTTAAAATATTTGCTTAATTTAAATAAATTATGTATACGCCTTTAAGTTTTAAATGTAATTATCAACAATTTAAATGTTAATTAACATATTTGAAACTTTTCTTAATTATATTTAAAGTTATTTATTCGTCACTCGACTGAATTTAAAGTGATTTAAATTCGATTCGGCACGGCTTATCAATCACCCAATAATATTATTAAATCATCTCTTGTAGATTATATAATTATAATTAATGTTATACGAGTTATATTTTTAATAAATTAATTATAAAATTTTAAAGTTTCGTATGTTTTAATATATTTTATTTTTCTTCTTATTATTTTTAATAGATCTGTTATGAAGCCATTAGACAATATTCGCACCCAAATGTGCACTGTTAGTAAGATTTGATCATTAGCAGGATGACTCTCGGACAAGATACAATGGATCAGCAATTAGGGAAAGACGATGCCATTCGTGATCCTGCCTTTGTCAAAGTAAGCCTTTTTTTAAAAAAAAATAATTCAAAATATCGATTAATATTTAGTTAAAAACTTCTACACTCGACATAAGTTATAAATAAAGCGGTACAGATGTTGCACACGGGTCCGAATTTAAACTTACGTTGGACCCAACTATAATATACAAAGGCTCTTTTTGTTAAATAACTGTAAATTTAAAGGCACGAGGCCTTTAAATATGAAAGACTCCTCCCCATTACTAAAGTAATGATATTTTAAAAGTATGATAAAGGTCTCGAAAGGCCTTCGATTGTAGCTTGTTTAACACATACCGGTATGTAAATCCGGACATATTGGCATATCTTCAAAATTCTCTTATTTAAAATTGATTTAATTGTTGATCGTGAACCTTTAAATTAATTTTTTTGTGTGAAGTAATCTTTAAAGGAAGGGCTTTTCGTATTGCTATGTACAGTACAGTACATCGTCTCTGATAACTGAAATAAGATAGTTATCCCGTTGCGTAGCAACTAGAGAATAACTGTGACGGTTCTATTACGTCAGTGGTTTAATAACTGAAAATGTATTATATTTTATCAACGTAATTCATCCATAGAAAATTTAAAGCAGATAACACGTATGAAATAAAGTCGTGTATTTTTGTTTTAGTAAATTCTATTGAAGTTTTTAACACTTTTTGTATAAATTGATAAAAAGTTCTTGGATACAACTATTTTAATATTTTCTAAAAATATTATTTATTATATTGGCTATATGTTTTAATTTATAGGCGTGTTAATATTTTGGGTTAATGTTACCTATGGTTCCAAGATGGCGGCTCGTCTCCGATTCCAGCAAATAGAAGAAGGGAAACAGTGGGGACGCACGTTCTAACCTAACCTAACCTATTCTTATAAATGACCCTAATGATTACCAACAAAATTATTAGAATAGGTTAGGTTAGGTTAGGTTAGAACGTGCATCCCCACTGTTTCCTTGTTGGAAACAGACGAGCCGCCATCTTGGTACCATAGGTAACATTAACCATATTTTGTAGTAATTTAAAAAATAAATATATAACTTATAATATTTTTTGAGAAAAAGAATTATTAATAAATACTTAAGCATACAAATTCAAAATAATAAATGACGAATGCAACGTATAGAGTTTACTAATTGGCAATTTTGTGTGAAAATTTATATTATTTTTCCTCATTTAGTAATGTAATTAAAGCAACCAAATTCAGTTGGCGGGCATTTTTTTTTTTTACTATTTACTAGTCGTAGTTTTCATTATATTAACAGAAAATATGGTTCTATCATCAATCAGTTTCTTATTGAAATTCATTTTTATCGGAAAGTCGTCGATCTACGGAAAATAAACGTGGCAGTTAGTTGTTAACTTTCGCCAAAGGCTAGTATCTCGCTAATACTTTACTTTAATCCTTAATACGTTGGCCGAAGGCGAAGAACAAGTCAGAAGTTTAGCTTTTAATACACGGCATTCAGTTTTAAAAGCCCGAAGTCAAATGAAAACTTGATAAAACTTTTCCTGGTAAAAAATTAAAATAAAATAAAATTAAACAAACTGCATGCAAGAAATTTTTAAACCCAACTTTAATCAAAGAATTTTACATTTTAAATTGGTTAAATTCTTTTCATTTATATTTGAATTTAAGTTCAAAACGAACGTATATAAAAAAAAACATGTAAAAATTTAAATCCGTTTAATTATATTTTAAAAGAATTATTTAAAATTCTGTTTATTTTGCATGATTTAATACATTTTCTCCCCCTTTTCTGATAGTCACATCGAAGAAAAATTGCGTGTAAGAAAAAATAATACGCTTAGGATTTTTCTTTATCTTCGAATGTATTTTTCTTATAAAACATGTGAACAAATAAAAGATTTATAAAAAGTAAACAACAAAAATAAACAAAGATGAATTGATTATTTCTTTATATAAATATATGTATATTTAAATATTCTTTATTCGCATTTACTTCATAATTTCGAAAATTTCGTATGTGCAATTCGTTTTTCTTTTTATTGTAAATCACTTTCTTGCATTTTTACGTGGAAAAATTCTGTTTTAAATGTGTTTAGTTTAAGTCCACATGATAAAATTTATCTTATCGTTATTTAAATAATAAACAGAAAATGTCTTTTAAATAAATGAGCAAAAAAACAAAAAAATTTACTATGCAAATTTAATGAAAGATGTAGAATTTTTATATGAAATTCTACACCTATATAAGAATTGGCGTGCCGAGCACGTACTTAGTGTAGAGGTGTTAATCACATACACGATACGATTGTGTCAAGATTTTTAGAAGCTATACAATTATATTTTCTGCATTGTTTGAGTAGGAGACGTATTTATAGTGCTTCTAAATCTCTAGAACACGTGGCAAGAATAATAGTCTTTCCTTTTTTCTAAAGACAACTTTATTTTATAGTTTCTTCATTTTTTCACTCCACATCTTCCAAAATTTAAGCCATATTTTTAAACGTAGACGAATGAAAAAAGCGATTCTATCGCTGTTATACATTTATCGTAAAGATTTTTCTCATTATCTATCACTTTTTCTGTAATTTATGATATAGATACAGAAAGATATATATTAAATTAATTATTCAAAATCAGTCGTGTAATATTGGACTAGTTCGGACTGTTTTGAAGTTATTTACATAATTAGTAAAATTATTTATGTATGTAAAACAGTTAACGGAATCGATGTTATAGATTTAAAGTCCACAATCGATAGTATTGATCCGTTAGGGAGATAATTGTAATAATTATCGATGAAATGATTTCACCGAAAAACATTCGGTGCCACATCATTACGATAAAAATACTCATACGCTCTTAGAAGAACTTTTTCTATATTTCTGGTAAACAATTTTCTAGTTTTCTTTCTTTTTTTTAATTCTTAAAAGTATTTTAAAGGTCTTAAAGTTTCGTCGAGAGAAATTTTCGATTGCGTTACGCTAGTAATCAGTTTTGTCCATACGAATCGTATGGACAAAATTTGATGATAGGGACTGTATTTAGTCTTTAGAATGCAATTCGTTATAATCGTTATATTTACAAATAAAAACGATTTATTTTAAATATAAAGATAATAACCGGTGGTCTACCGCTCTAAGGGTTCGAATATGATGAAAGAATTTATTATGGGGAGTTTGGTCCGGATTTTTCGGGCCTAGTCACTCTCGTGCGTCTGATTCGACTAATGTTTGATATGGGGGAAAAATGGTTTTAGTGACCTCGAAAAGAAGTAAAAATACGGTATGTAAATCTCAGAGAAATACGTTAGATATATACAGGATGAAAATTTAATTCGATTTAACAAAAATTTATGCGACAAGCTATCAATTTTTCTTGCTTTAACTATTAATAGGAGATTAATTAGAAAAACGGTGATTATTACTATTTAACTATGACCGTATTCAAGACATTCGTATTTTCGAATAATCGAAATTGTTGACGTTTTATTTACCACGCATAGCAAACACGAACATGTTTACGAATCAATTAAATGTCACGTGTACTGTACTGTACGCGTTTTTCCTAAAAATATACGGACACATATTCAAGAAACATTTTTCTATTTTTGCCTCCTCTTCTGCTGCTTTTCAAGTTAATTTATTCATTATTCCAACCGGAAATACATTTAGTTTTTTCCCCTTTCTTTTTTAAAAACATTCTTCAAAATAAATGTTTAAAAAAAATAATAATAATAATAAAGTTGATCCGCTTCTAAGAAACTGGAATCCAAATTATTGACACTGAAATTAAATGCATATTTAAAATGTTTCAAAGATCGATTATTAAAAAAATATAAATTTCATTCAATACTTTTATTTATATAATGTCTTATTCGGATATTATATCGATGTCAAAGTGTAAACAATGCCGTCAAAGTAACAAAGTTAAACGTAGAAATGATATTAAAATCATGACATTTGTATGTTTAGATGTTCATTCTCGTCAACCTTTTGCTGGATTTTTTTAAAATTTGGGATACCATTTTATATATTAAAGATTTATTATAGATTATTACTAAATATCGAAAATCAAAACTTAAAAAATATTTGATTTCGGGATCAATGCAAACGGAATACAACACGAAATTTTCTCATTAATCTACACGTTGAATTAAGTGTTTCGCGTGAAATATAATTCGTCAATTCAGACGAAACAAATAAGATTTACCGGAAAAAGCCGAGGATGACGACGTGTTAAAGCATTCACCTGTAACAATGGGTACTCGAGATCGATTTTGCTCCGGATCCTCGGTTTTCTATCAGTAATCTTGGAATAGATCTTCCGCTTTCGAAAACACTTCCTTTCGATTTCAGGCATTTTAACTTTCATTTTGCTCTTCCGAAGCTTCGAGAAACGAGAAGAGAAAAGGAAAACGCGTATTAAAATAATAACTTTTCTTGAAATATTTAAAATCAAACTCTTTTATTGATAAGAACTGTCACGTTTCTAAATATACGTGTTTCGTAATCAATACCGATAGCGGCCATTACAGTAAGTCAACGCGTTCTTTTGTTCTTTCATCAGCATGAACAATAGACTATCGAATTAGCTAAGCATCGATTAAATTTAGTACGAGCGAATTTGATCGAAAACTTTTTAAATTCGTTCACAATAGATTTGTTGCCGTGAACGAAATTTAAAAAAGTTTCCGATAATTTCTTGTTCGGATTCACTGGCATTCGAGAAAATTCGTGGAAAATAGCTTCTTTTGTAGTAATTGAAAATTTGGAAATATTTAGCATATTTAAAAATTAAATTCTCTAAAATAAAAGAAGTTTGAAAAAATCCGAAAACCCTATGTAAAAATTCATGCAAAGTTTTCCTTAATATGCAATATACAATTTATATTTAAAAAATACATAAATCATCTTCATTTTAATTAGTATAATTATACTAATTAATAAATAAATATTTTAATTTAGTAATAAATTTCAGGGCATTTAGCCAATCGAATCGAACGTGATATAACGATTGAAAACATACTTGTTTTTAAATACATAATGCGTGTATCGAATTATTTAACACTTTTTTTAAGAATCGAAACACGAAATGAAGAAATAAACAATTAAAATTTTAATATTTCAAGTATTTTGGGGTATTATGAATAACTTACTTGTATATCAAATGCAAAACAATGCTACGAGCGCTTATATCTCGACTTCTTTAACAAATTAGTTTTAAAATCCGACTTTTGTAAGCCCGAATACAATTCGAATTAGCGAAGAACTTTATTTATTTTCCATTCAAATTACCAGAATTATATATAATAAATCTGAAATATCCGTTTAGAGTCATCTCCATTTCATTCTTCTCCCGTACCATTCTGTGTAATGGCATACCGAGACACGCCGGGCCATTTTCCATTTCTTCCATTCCTCACAAACAGAGATTGACGAGTTCAAACATTTCCCAGAAAATTACAAGAGAAAGTTGTAAACAACACTTAATACTCTCGTGTTGCTCTATACATTTACTATTGCGCTATTCTGTATTGATTCTAACTACAGTAATTAACTAACAGATAAGATTTATTTTATAATTAATAAAATTTGAAGGATTTTCGCATCTAAAACTTTTAATATTTAAAGTATTTATATTGCTTTATCTTTTACGTTTAAATTAGATTTTAAAAGTTTAATATAAGCTACGATTTTATATAGTTTATTTATATATTTCAATGCTTTATATATATAGCGAAATAAATTTGTAAAGTTCATACATGTTTTTTGATTTTGTAGTCGTGCAGAATTTTATGAAAATTATAGCAGTAGTGAGTAAGCCAAGAGAAGTAATAATCTCGGTAAACGTAGCGAATGATCGATTAAAGAAGAATTTATTTTTAAAAAAAATGAATACACTTCTGTGTAAAACTTCGCTATAAATTACTCCTTGTTTATCTTGTGGATAATATCAGAAATGTCGGTGTTTTTATCATTTTTCTTATTTATTTAGAAAAGAGTTTATTTATTCTACCTAACATCTATTTACTCTCGGATTTTAAAAGAACTTTGTGAAAAAATATATAATTAAGAAGGTTTTTAAATAAGTTTATTTCGGTGTTTAATCCGAAATTTCGTGGGCAAAAAAGAATTATTTCCTTGCTTAAATGTATTAAAAAAAATTAATAATAATATATTTAAAGGGAAATGTACTGTTCGAGTTTAAAGAAAAATTGCAGGCGTTTGAAGCAAAAGAAGTTTAGTAAATAAAGTAACGTGATGTAAAGGAGAGGAAAATAATAATAATAATGAAAGTGGATAGAAATTTTAAAAGATTTAAAGTTTAAAATAATTGAAAACTAGCGAATGAATAGGAAAATAAATTATTTAATCATTCGTGTACCGTGTTACTTCGAATTTAAGAGATACACTCCTCCCTTTTGAAAAGGAATTTTCAGGAAAAAGAATAGAATGATGATTATAAAACGTAATTTAAATAAATTCTATTGAAGAGTAAAAACAATATTAATGAATTTAAAATAAAATAAATAGAAAATTATATATATAAATCGAAATGAATTTTATAATTTCGAGTAAATTAATGATAAAAAGTTAAAATATATTAATTAATTCAGAAATCCAATGCTATTTTAAAAGAAATACAAATTAATAAACAGTAATTTTATATTTTAAGAAAGTAAGTAGGAGTATATTTAAATAAATTAAATATTTTTTTAAAATAAACATTTCTGTTTGTATACTCATATTAAAAGTTTTTAACTAATTAAAACTGTATGGTAACGTCGCATATGTTTTGAAAATTAAAATATAGTCTAAGTGTACAACAAAATTGTTAATTAATTTTGGAATGTAAATTCTTATATACAAATTATCTGCACCTTGTTTCCTGTAAAAATAGCATTGAACCTACAAGGCAGTTAATAGAGGCAAAGGAAATTTAATTTACCATTTTTTCCCCCCCTGTAATTTTAACAATGTAATTACACAGATATTAAGTTTTATTAAATATTTTTAAATTTAATAACTTTATATAAAATTAAAATGTATATAAACTATTATAATATAAATTGATTTGTAATATTATTTAAATAATTTTGTTATTATAATAAATCTTACACTTAAAAATAAATTTATTTTTCTTTAACATCTTATATCATTACTTGTACTTGTCACGGCTTAAATTCATCATTCAGAAAGTACTGATGTGATGTAATGAAAGCGAATAGTTAAATTTAGAAAACTTTAAATATCTTTAAAAACATTCCTCAAACAAATAGCAATTTATCAATATTTTATATCGAATAATATATATATAGCGTGTCGAGAGGTGCTCCAAAATATATATACACAGCGAGTCTATAACTTTATAATTTATTAAAATATACAACATAAATCTAAATTAAATTAGGGATTTTAGGGAAATAATTAATTAATAGCCTTATTCTTTAATGATGTGTTTTAAAATAATATAGAAAAGCAGGGAAATATCTTCTTTACTTACGAACGTTTGAAGAGTGGCAGAGAATACCTCGATTTAGGAGGCATTTCAATTTTAAATTCGTTTACTTCCGGGTCCCTTCGAAGTAAAACTGTGTATTTACAGCTTTAAATGTGTACTTGAACATAAATCTTATAAGAAATCGAACTCGCATTTCGTAAAGGATAAATAATTTTATTTTAAAATTATTAATTAAAAATCAAAATATTTTAAAGGAATAAAATAGTAAATAAATAAAAGATGTATAAAAATTATTAAGTTGAAAACTTTATTTACATTACACGTCCGAATGGCTGTTACATATAATAAATAACTTCGAGAGTTGGTAGATAAGATGGAATTAAAAAGTTTCTTAAACGTAGGTGGCTCGCTACTAAATATAGAAAGTGAAAATGATCTAACCGACGATCAATGACATTAAATGATCGTTCACGCAACTATAAATATTTGAATATAAAGAATAATGATGAAAGAAACGATCCGTTTTACTATTGAGGCCCTATCGTTTTGTTAGGGCCCAGTGTTCTAGAGTTATCAAGAACACTGGCCCGATTTAGCTCAAACTACCGCTTCTCTGATTCATCTTATTAAGCTTTGTATTATATTTTTGATTAGAGAATCTTTAATAAATTTTCTTTCTTTACAAAGTTATCTTTATATCGATTAATTCTACGGAATTTTTAAATTTACTGGAAAACAAAAACAAAAAATAAAGTTTTAACAATCTGTAACAGCTGTTGTGTTCAAATGACAATTCAACTGACTGCTATAAAAAGAAATTGGCATTGAAGATCATTTTCTATTAAACATAATTAAAATATAATAAAAATTTTCGAATAAGTACTAATTAAAGTGGCATCTTATAACTTATTTAGGCTCATTTGTACTTTAGAGTAAGAGATAAAATATTAAGTAAATTCAAAGAAAGAAGTGATTTTTTAACTCGAATTTCTCTCTTTTAGAGAGTAATAAGCTGATTTTTCGCCTTTCTACACAATACACTTGACAGATAAAGATTTTTTTTCTTTCGCTTCTTTCTACGTATAAATATCAACAAGACAAACAGTTTAATATTAAAATAGCAACATATATTTGCCGTCCTATAGCGATATGAAGTCGCGAGTGTTCGAAATAAACAGGATACAATAAGACTGGATATTTTGAAGGCGGAATATTTTGCTTATAATGTACTCGTTTGTCCATTCTTAAATGTTATTTATAGATAAACAAATTGGCAAACGAATACACTAATTTCTATGGATATTTTAAAAAATTAATCGTAATTTTTTTTACTCAATTTATATGTACTGTATATGAATTTTAATTATTAAATAGATTATTTATTTATTTAAATATTCATAAAATAAAACTAAATGTTGCTTATGTACATAATTTTAAATTTGAAAAATTCATTAAATGTTATGACCCGACGAAAGTTATTTATAAAAATGGTTATAGGCTATATTAATCATTAGAATTTCTATTAAGGAATTTAAATTTTAAACGTAGACGTAGATTAATCGTTCTAAAATGAGGCATTGCTTAATGTTTCGAAGGTGTTCTGCAGTTAAATTTGGAGATGAAAGGTCACGTTTTTATATAAAATTCGTTTCAAAACAAAAATCGATGACAAATATATCAACGTTTTACATGCTAGAAGGTATTATTGCTATAGAATAATAACAATGTAGGTTAATGTTAGCCTAGGTATACAAAATGGCGGCTCGTCTCCGATTCCAGCAATCAGAAGACGGAACAGGGAATAGTGGGGACGCACGTTTTAACCTAATCTAACCTATTCTAATAATTTTGTTGCTAATAATTACGGTAATTTATTAGAATAGGTTAGGTTAGGTTAGAACGTGCATCTCCACTGTTCCGTCTTCTGATTGCTGGAATCGGAGACGAGCCGCCATTTTGTATACCTAGGGTAACATTAACCACAATGGAATAGCAAAGGCAGCGAATTCTAATATTAAAGTTTGCTGTATAAATGCAGAGACAAAAATCAAACACGTCATTAAACAAAGTTTATACCTAACTATATATTAGATGGATATAAAAAAAGTCTGAAGTTGGATGATGATAAAGATGTCACAAGTCTGTTCTATATTATGATGATTTTCATTTATTCATTTAATTTTCATTGATGAAATAGGAGGGTCATTAAGAATAGACAGTCTGCCTAGAATCAGGCATAGCAAGACATTCCAATTAAGATATAAAATATCTCAATTATAATAAATCGAATATTTTTCCTAGTAGATATTAAATGATAATTGTAAAAAAAAGTCAAAATGATCATTTTTTTGTTTTCATATATTTATAAATAATGCAAAATAAATGATTAATTTTTAAACAACTAGATATAGATTATAATCATTAACGTTTATATGAATTTTTCACGAATTTCGTACATGTACAGCACAAATACTGTACACGTACAGAACGTCTTTTAAGTCTTAATCGTTGCTTTTTTTTGTATGTCTCAATATTTTCTTATTTTAACAACGCCTCAGTAATAAAGAGATTAAATTATTGTCAATTAATTATATGACTAATGAGGTATAGATTGTTTTTAATTTATATATGTAATAGCTCGTCGATTTTGGAAAACAAATTAATTAATTAATTAGAGAAAAAACTAATTATAATGATAATCGTATTTAAAAAATTTTTACCTGTTAATTTTCTTTTTATAGAATTCTCTTATTGTTTCACTTTGAGATCAGTTTCATCATTGAATTCTCTATCAAAGAAGGCTTTATACGATAAGGCTTTTCTGCTAGAGAACTTAATTAAGCATTATTTATTTATTTTCCGAATTTTAATTGTAGTTTACTGAATTTTTACGTACTGTACATCACACTGACTTTTGGTCTACCTAGTATACTTGTTTATAAATTACTACAACTATTAGTTTATTTATATATCTAATAAACATTAACAAAAAAATTTCGTCTGGAGTTAGGCCGCGACTCCACTAGCCGTAAAAGGGCCGTAAAACCCCTCACCGTAAAAGCTTTTAATCACGTGATCATGATATTTTACGCCTGAGCAGGTCGTAAAATATCATGATCACGTGATTAAAAGCTTTTACGGTGAGGGGTTTTACGGCCCTTTTACGGCTAGTGGAGTCGCGGCCTTAGATGGATGAAAGACGAGACCAAATATGGAAACCAAAAGGGCAGGAAGCCCCGATTAACTATATACGAACGTTCCAATACAAACTGGAAGTCATGTTATTTCAATTCAAAAATTTTCCCCCGAAAAGTGTTAGATAAATGACCGGCACGACTCTACTGTTAAAGGAAAAGTATGATGTACAGGGGCAAGCCACTACTAATTTGAGGTGGAGAGCATATATTTTAAATTAAATAAATTAAAAACACAATTGAAAATTGCAGCCCGGCATCGTGAAAGATGTCACAATAAATAATTGCTCGTTTATAATGATATTCTCACCAAGAAAGACTCCTCTATAGACTAAAACTTTATTAAACTGTTACACTAATTCAATATAAAATTTATTTTAAAATTTTTTTCCTTTTTTTTCCCCTCTTCTAAATTTATTTCACAGTAATATTCTATTTTACATCTGGGCTTATAGTTACAATAATAAGCTTATACATTTGAATAATTAAAGATTTATAATGTTTTAAAATATAGAAAGTCATTACAATTTCTTATGAGGAATTTCAGCGATATTAATGATAGAAATCTCGGCTTTTGAATTTACGTACGATTCTGTAATTATAAAAATATTGTGTATATAATGAATTAATATATAATTATTTAATTACAATAATTTTATTACAAATTCTGTTCTATATATTACAAAATATATTACATTACAGAAGGAAATATGTCGTTTAATTAAATATCTTACGTTATAGTCTAAGTTAGAGTAACTTAACACAAGATAAGATTTTATTCGGGATTTTACGTAAAATAGTATAATTAATAATTTAATTAAAAAACGATTTCATTGACATAAAAATTTAGTAATGCAAATTAACAATATCAATTATATTATTATTCGATAAATTATAGTTTTGGATATTTGTATTATTTTTGAAAATCATAAACGGATCCTTTAAAATAATTTGTTTATAATATTAAAAGTAAAAGTTTTTATGTTATTTTTTTAATATTTAAAAAAAATGTATTTATCTTTAAATTTTATTTATTAAATTAAAACAAAGAGTATAAAAAATAGTGACACGTTAGTCTATACATTTTTTTTTCTCTAGATACAATCTAGACTTTGTCTTCATCAGTTCTCTTTTAATTCTTTCTTCTCTCCGTAGTTATCAACCTTATCTAATTTAATTTATACATATTTATATATAAATAAATCAACCTATCGCTGTTTACGTGTAATTAGCTATCATCATTTTTATCATATAATATTTTTTTTAAACATTTATCACTTAAGTTGAGGAAAATCAATTCAGAAATCGATTTTAAGAACTTTCTAAAATTCAACTCGTACTGTTACCATTGAGTTTTTGCTTCTTCTGTACTTTTCTAAGCATCTATTCAGTTTCTTTTTTCATTTTTCTCTCCCTTTCTTCTATACTCCTCCATCTTACTGCTATGAAATACTTCTCAGTTCTTTGAATAATTCAACAAGTTATATTTTATATAACACATTAACATTAGACATTTATGAAATAATAGCTCTTTTGGTATCGTTCTGTATTGTATAAATGATTTAATAAAAAAAAAATTCGAAAAGTTAAAAACCCTTTTTAAAAAAATATTTAACATTTTGAAGAGGAAACCATCGCCTGAAGTTGACAGAAATATAAATAATTCTACCATCCTTTTTCTTAAAATTCGTTATTCTATAAACAATTTTAAATGGTTTCTTTTCCGTATTAATATCATACGAGCCGCTTAATAATTCTCATCGTTCATTTATTATTAAGTGAAAATTATTTTAATAGAGTTTCTATAAAGGTTGCTCATCACATTAATTACTTCTGTAGTATTTCAGTTAACTTTTTGACACACCCACTTCAACATTAAACTTTACTTTTTCATTTTCCGTGATTAAATAACAATTTTAATAACAACATAAAACATTCTTGTTGAATTACAATTAAGAATTAAACTGAATTAAAAAATAGAATTGATGCTTAGTTTTAAAGTAGAATTAAGACTTAATTTTAATAATAATAGCATTGATGATGTACATAAATTTTTCATTATAATCTATCAAAAGTATTGATATATAGAGTGGTATATCAGACAAAGGCTCGTAGCCTTTGTCTTATATAATAATTTCCTGAAAAATAACGCTTAAAATTGCGTGTGGCACTACCTCGAATGAGATTTTATTTAAAAATATATTTTATATTATTAATTATAATAACAAGGGTAGACTAATAGTACATAATAACAATTAACTTTGAGGGTAGAGATGAGTTTCTAAAAATATTGTAAATGCCAATAACGATTAAAATTTTCATGAAGTCTGACCATAAAAATACATTAATAAAATACACTAGATTTTTCTATAACAAGTAATCTATATATATTTAAAAATTTTAATTACTTTTAATGCAAATAAATATTCTTGTAGTCTATATTGTAAACGTTCCTGAAAGTTCTTTTTACCTATTACGTCTTTTTTTTATTATAAGAAAGAAAGTTCACTATCTTCTTGTTATAAATAACCCATAGTAAGACAGCTGATTGGAGATCTATCTATAGAATGATATACAACAACAGTTGCTATTCTACTCACATCGTGCAACAAAAAATATGAGAGAACTTTTCTTCCCACGTGGACCTTAACGCTGTACGGACGTAACTAATTCATAAAATCACTACGCTACAATTTATCTGTACAATCACGTAAATTTGTCTTAGCAAAATACAATTATGAGAGCCGAATCGTATTAAAAATAATAGGAATTTATGAATTTCTTTTAAATATCGAAGTTGTCACGTCATTAGACGAGCGATTAATCATACCTCTTTGGTATTACGAACATTACACGCTTCGTATTACGAGCGTGGATCTACCTTATAATCATTTCAACTGTTTAAATAAATCTTTCGTGTTTTTATAATCTCTTCTACCGTCAGATTAAAGCTACCATTCATGAAAATTATAGATTAAACAATACAGAACGGTCAAAAGTCATTTAACCGCTGTAAAGACTAAATTCTTCTTATTCGAGTGCTTTATTACTTATAAACTTTATAAAAATTGTTCAAAATATTTGTTATATATACAAATTATAACACGCTAGCTGTACATTAAAAGATAAGTATGATGTACAGGGACAAACCGCTACTAATTTGAGGTGGAGAGCATATATTTTTAATTTATTTAATTTAAATTGTAGCCCTGCATCGTGACGATGTCACAATCGACAATTCGTTAATTGCCATTGATTTTATACCAGGCCATTTATGGAAAAGTATTTGTTTGTTTTTGTTTTCTGAGATTCATTATTATCAATATTTATTATTAAAATATTTGAGAAATTCTGTATTCCGTTAGTTGTAAACAATGAATATAAATCTAAGCTAGATTAGAAAGAGAATAATTTGATACTTTGTACCTGAAAGAAAATAAACAACAGTTTGTCTCTTGTGGTAATTGCTCACTTGTTATAATTAGTTTAATTTTGGTAATGAAGTAGAGATAACTCTATAATCTAATCAAAGTTATAATATACACAAGAATTTTAAAATATTTTGATATAATTATAATACACCCGCTATTATACTTCGTCGAACTCGAGTAAATGGGGTGCTTTAATTAAAACCGATGTTCTTCATATTCTCGAAATTGAGTCGGGTTAATAAAATAAGTTATGTCGTCTTTAATTTGAAGATTGAGCGTGGCTTTTTCAAAATCCTCTTTTATTGATCGAGAAACAAACATGTTTACCCATTTACATGCAGCATAACCTATGAATACTAAATACGACGTGGTTCTCCGATAGCAAAATATACGAATGAAAAATTAAATATATAAGCTTTATACATCAATTATTAAAAGAAAATTTCCTTTTTTTCATGTCCGATTTTATTGATACAGGAAATTGAACAAACTGATTTGTCACGAAAGTAATTCACCGGCTGACATATTAATATTCAGGTAATGTCTCCCGGATGACCGTGAATGATTCGGACTTACTTCCTGAATGTTCTTTGAAAATACAATAGTAGAGATTAGAAATGGATAAAAAAAAATAAGTAGATAATAATAGAATATTGTCTAAATAATGGTAAACTCATATATATATTAATATAAATTCTTATTTAACACCGTATGGCTACAAAACGATCATTTTATACTTCCTCCAGGAGGATCCAAATTCGATTTCCGTTTAAGACACTATTTTTATTTATATTTTATATAAATAAAAAAGAGGAAAAGGAGGTCAATGACTAAAAAAGAAAAATAACTAAATAAATAGTTTACTTAAATCTCTGCTAGTCCTTCCTAATTTCGAGAAAACAAATTCAAATAAATTCTCATTTGGGACTACATTTACCTACTTTTATGGGACAAGAATGTAATTTTATTAATATTCTGTATATTATCGGTTTATTAAAGCACAGTTACAGAATAAATACATAACTTTGTTATCATTAATGCATTTATTTATATAAAACAATATTTTATTTTTATATTATTTATTAACTGTATAACTTTACTTTATTGAGGATATTTTTGATACCACTGTTATTATTTCGTCACAAATTATTTGCTCAACCCGTATTGAGTACGGGAAAAAAGAAATTTAATTGTATTTCAAAATCGAAATTAAACATCTTTCTAATTATTTTTTTTTATAAATGTAATGTAATATATAATGTTATTGTATTATATCATTTTTATTTTTTTAATTGGAGAAAAACAAATGGTGATAATTCAAATTTTAACCTTTACATTTCTCGAAAATCAGGCAAAATATTTCGATTTCTGTATATATATATTTTTTAGAGAGAGAGAAAGTCAATATATTTACTACGAATGTCTATCCTATTTCTAATTTTATATCTTAATATAAAATTTATATTTATGTACGAATGTAATTTTAAGATAATTTACATAATATTAAAAATACAATGTGAAATCATTCAGCATTTATGTAGTGTTTAGAAATACTTTTTCTTAAAAAGTATTTCTAAAGTATATCGGCTCAAAAATCTGTTAATTATGTTTTATTTCTGTGTTTTTCAGTTACAGTACATTAAATTTACATTTATGATTAAGTTATTCTTTTGTTCAAATATTTAGTCTTTGCAATTGATTTTTGGGCACTGCGTTATAAAAACAGAAATGATAACAGATCCGAAGAGATAATTTTAAAAAATAAAAAGAATAAAATGAACTTAAAGTCGACTTAGAAGAATATGAAAGGTTTATATCATTAATTAAACAATCCAAACTCTGCAAGTTGAATGTTAATATTTCCTCAAAGTGATATTGGATCTTTCTCCCAGGAGAATATTTTAAATCTTCTAATATTTATTTACATTTATCTCAAATAGAATTAATATTGCCGTACTCTATATACATGTCATTTTGCACAAAACTAGTGAAATTAAATTTTTTTTAAATGTAATGATTCCAAATTTTCTTTATATTTCGAATTACAGAGAATCTACTCGATATTATCAGATATTTAATGTTAACAGATTAGCGAGTCTTAAAATAATATAAATTTTCTCTTATTGTAATCAAAGTTTGGTTAATGTTACCTTAGGTGCCAAGATGGCGGCTCGTCTCTGATTCCAGCAAGGAAACAGTGGGACTCACGTTCTAACCTAACCTAACATATTCTAATAATTAGGTTGGTAATAATTATGGTAATTTATTAGAATAGGTTAGGTTAGGTTAGAACGTGCGTCCCACGTTTCCTTGCTGGAATCAGACGAGCCGCCATCTTGGCACCTAAAGTAACATTAACCCAAAGTTTTATTTATAGTTACTAGCATTTTTAAATTGTCAGCTTCGACTTGGAGTTGATAAGGAACTGTTTCCAGTTATAGTTATCAGTTTCAACTAGTGTTTTAAATGTTTTAATTGTTATTTGTTCTTGAAGTATAATAGCTTAAGCAAATGGAATTAATTAGCTGTTGTTAAAAACGTTACTGTGTAAAAAATACAGAAGAAAAAGAAAAAAGGCAAAATACTGGACGAATTACTAGTAATTACCATAATAATAATAATAATGATTTATAATTAATAAATAATCAATAAGATTTTAATGACAGAGCCAAATTTCTATTAAAAATAAATAAATTATTTTTAAAATATTCTTATGAATTTTTGCTGATGAATTATGCTCTTTAATGTTAGCGTAATTATATTAATATTCTGCATTAGTTTATAATAGGTATTATTATTACGACATTGTTTCCATTCATTGCTCCATAATTGGCACATTACGATAAACAAATGGATATGAGTTATAATTACGTGTTACGATAAGAGAGAATATAAACCAGAACTTCAAACATTTTATTTTATCAGTCTAAGAAAGCAAGGCGAGACATACAAGGGATACATTTTAATTTCGACTAAATAAAAACTATTCTGATTGGCTTCGTTTTGTAATAAGTTTATATTATCTTAAATCTAATTTTATATTTAAATTCAATTTCAGTTGGCAAGAAATGATTGATTAAGAGCCATCAAAGTCTCGTTTGTGGAGTCAAGGACCTGAAAAATCTATAGATTTTTCAGGTCCTTGACTTTAGAACAAAAACTTCGCAACGTGTTATATATTACTTTATACCTATATACACCATGTTTATATTTATCAGTTAAATTCTGTCTTCTTAAGCAATGGTTATTTACCATTATTTTGATTTAGTCTTTTCCTATAATATGCAGAATGGCTCAATTATTTTAATCACTTAATCATTAGTAGTAAAACATTGTAATAAAATAACACTGTTAAGAAATTAGCATGTCAAACTATCGTATATATATATATATAAATATATATATATATATTTTATTTTTTTAATTGCTTATTTTATAAATATGAAACATAAAATATTCATTTTGGAATGGTAAAATATATATAATATCAAATGAAATAGACTCATGCTTTCGATTTCCATTCCCTGGCGAATATACCTATTCTGTATGTATAATGTAAACGAAAAAAAAAAAAAAAATACATAGCGTGTAAGGAAAAATCGATTTTTAGAATAAGCAAATTTTTCTATAATTTCAAATAAATATAATTATTATTATATCCGATAACTCCCTCATAAAATTCTAAGAGATAATATAAAAGTAATGAGAGTAGTAACAATTTCATTAAATATTTTTCTGAGAACAATTCCTTCGATTACAAAAAATATGAGTAATGCTTTAAATGTTAATTTGTTGTAATTATTGTTGTAATTGGTTGCTAATAATTATGGTAATTTATTAGAATAGGTTAGGTTAGGTTAGAACGCGCGTCCCACTGTTTCCTTGCTGGAATCAGAGACGAGCCGCCATCTTGGCACCTAAGGTAACATTAACCCAAAGTTTTATTTATAGTTACCAGCATTACCAGCATACAGTAAAATAATTTGTTCGGATTAGCACGCTTGACTATTTTTTTATTTTATTTTTTTAATTTAACAAATATTTATAAGTAAAAACATAAAAAAAAATTTTTGCGTAAAGAAATTAAATACAACTTTATATTTTGTGGTTTATTTATTAAATTTATCTTATTTAATAAAATTATCAAAATTTGTATATACGAACGAATGTGAGGTTGCATAAGAATTGCTAATTATTTCCCGTCGAATATTTAAAGTTTTTCAAATTAAAATTTAAAAGTGTAAAGAATGGTAATTGAGATTTCCTCATTAAATATAGTTGAAATTGTTTCTTTTTTAACGCCATATTACGACTTTACTACGCGTAATCTTTATTAACGACAAATTTTATAATCAAAATTTTATAATTATTAAATATTATACAGAGTTAATTTGTAAATAGTACTATAGAAAATGTATCTTTATAACGAGAACATAAAAAATTAATACGTTTTGTCTCACTTATCGGAAACTTTTACATACAGTTTTTCGATAATACAAACTCAAAATCAATAAACTTATTTATACACCTTTATAAAAAATAAAAAAAATTCTTGATTACTACATACTTTTGATCAAAAATAATTAACAAGAAGAGAGAGACAATAGACAGGAAGCAAGAAAGTTTTTTAATTAGCCCATTTTTCTTCTCGATTTTAATTAATTTTTCCAAGTATAAGAATGTCTAAAACACTCAAAATCTTTTTGATATAAATAAAATTATTTTAAAGAAATCCGTATAAATATACTTTAAACATTAAGATATAATAGTGTATACATGTATATTAACGTGTAGAATATAATTTATAAAGTATATATGCCTTGTTGTTTTATTATTGAAAAAGGATAGGCCTATTTATAATTTAGACTGAGTTCAGTTATAAATGTCTCATCTAGTTTATAGTTTGGAACGTTAATCTATCATTTATGTATAGAAATTTATATACATTTGTATATCAGATTGTTATTTTTATCTAAATTCATAAGGGGAAAAAAATGGAATAAATACAGAATTTGCTTTTATCAATATTGTTAAAGATAAATAAAATATTGATAAATAACTTAAATAAATAATACATATGTTATTTGAAGGATGCTACGAGATATTCTTTTTAATTCTGTAAAAATCTGTAACAAGAAAGGAAAAAAATTTCCCGAAGTGATCCTTAGTAAATAAGAGAGGATCTGATGTAGTAGTGGCTATCGAGACTTTCTTCAAGTATCCAATGCTCTTTCCACTAATACACTTCTAAAAAATAATCCAAAATTTTCCAATTTTTTAAAAATCCTCTACACTTTTTTAAATTAAAAATGACTTTTAGAGTAAATTAAAATTTGTAAGACTTTAATTTTGATATTTTTAATTAGATGATGATGCTTACAATTAAAGGCAGATAAACACATAAACTACTCGCGCTTTTAACTTTAATTATTGTTTGGTAGAAGTGAGAAAGTCTCATACGTTACAACTTAGGGGGTCTAAATCCGGGCCTGCTTATAATATATATATATATATATATAAATTATAACTTATTTTAAAATGTTCTTAATATCTACCTAACGTGTATTTTTATTTAATTTAATTTATATTTAGGAAAGACTTTTATACAGTTTAACTGATTAAAAATGTATTGCGACTCATCTTAAAAAAATAGTTTTAATAACTTCGTTTTTAATAATTTTCACACGTTCTATAGACCATAAGAATTAATAAGCCATCTTCATTCATTGTAAACTTCATTAT
This sequence comes from Centruroides vittatus, assembly GCF_030686945.1. Classification (NCBI taxonomy): domain Eukaryota; kingdom Metazoa; phylum Arthropoda; class Arachnida; order Scorpiones; family Buthidae; genus Centruroides; species Centruroides vittatus. The sequence continues at coordinate 1,389,438 of NW_027122577.1, forward strand.
TGAAAAGTGTTTTGCATGACAAAGAATTTAGGACATTTCTGCATGCATAAAAATATTTGTATCCCTGGAAAATAAAATGTCAATCTATAAACAATTTTGAATTTAAAATTCAATTTATTCAATTCGGCGGGTAGATAAATTTTGTTGCTATTTAGCATAAAAATTTCCATTGACCAGTTTCTAACAAAATAACATACAAATTTTTTTTTTTGGCAGTAATCTAAACAGTATTTTGTTAATACTGTATTTTAAAGATAATTTAGACAGATAATTTGTTGTTCTGATGGATCCGGGTTCGAGTTCGGATCGGAAAATCAGAAATTTGATTGGGATAAGTCAGGCTCACCGTGTCCAGGCTTGCAATGGATGGCGAGAAGGGCCTGGTTTATATTCCAACCATACCAGAATAGTTTAGGGCCTTAATTTTTAAAAATTTATTATTATTGGGGGAGATGATCTCTTGTATTCTGATTTGGTTAATGTTACCCTAGGTATACAAAATGGCGGCTCGTCTCTGATTCCAGCAAGGAAACAGTAGGACGCAGGTTCTAACCTAACCTATTCTAATAAATTACCATAATTATTAGCAACCAAATTATTAGAATAGGTTAGGTTAGGTTAGAACGTGCGTCCTACTGTTTCCTTGCTGGAATCGGAGACGAGCCGCCATTTTGTATACCTAGGGTAACATTAACCTATGATTTAAAACACAGATTTAAATCTGACCTTGATAAACTATTCCTATGGCGGGACTGGTTCATCCATGATGTGTATGCAAAAGAGAGGCCCTCTTAACACTTGCAGTACAAAATGAAATGATTAGAATATAAAATTAATGTAAAAATGCATCATTCTATATAAATTAATATTAAAAAAATTTAAATTATAAAGAAATGCATTCAATATTAATTTAGTAAGAAATTAAATTAAATCTATTATTGATTTTAAAGTAGAAATTTTTTTTTTTTTGCTTAATTGATCAAAACTAAATAAAATGAATGATTAATTTCTATTTATAATATGTAAATATAAATTATAAAATTATTTAATACGTATTAGATTTAAACAGAATTTAATAATCGTTATATAAATAATGTTTAATAATTTTATTTTAAAATAAAAATGTTTATAATTATAAATCTATTTAAAGTAATTACAATTAAAAAAAAATTATTTATAAAATGCAATTATCATTCAGTGCCATCTGGTAAAATATTCAGTAGATTTAGTTTGTATTTTTTCAAAAATGTTATAAATAATTGAAATGTATACGTTTTTATAATTAAAATTTCATCATTTTAAAGTAGTATAAAATGTCATTAAATCAAACTTTGAATTTTAATAAGCATTTAAATGAACCATTGAAATAAAATTATACAAATTATTAATATTTAAAATAAAATTAATTAAAGTTTTAATCGTTTTTCTTCTAAATGTTTAAGCCGAAGGCAGCAAATTATTGATTACTTTTTAAATTTAAAAAAAAAAGAAATTTTAAAAAGCCAACTAAAACGATAAAGTTGTAAAATTAATATGTACCGGTATTGCACATTATAATCTAAATTTATGTATGAAATAGAATATAATACTTTTAAAATAATCACATTTATCTGTAGTCCTCTTTGATCTCCCGTTCTACTCCTCTAATCCAAACATTTTTACTAATCCGAACAACCCCATAATTAGTTCGGATTAGCGAGAGTGCCCTGTATTTACACAGTTTTTCAGAAGCTCACGTTACTTATCTTTTTGATGCCTCTAGCGTGTGTATATATATATATATATATAATTATATATGTACAGTACACATGGTGTCTCGCGAGGATTTCGCCAGAATGTTCTAGGGGATTCAAAAATGACCCTTTAAACGCATTTTTTTTTTAACGTTAAAATGAATTAAAGTTTAGACTAGCTACCACTTAAAATCTGCTTTGCAGCACTGCTAAACGCTGCATAAAAACCCCAATATCATTGTTCTTCGGCTTCTGTGTTGTACTAAAGTGCCAACAAATGTAAGCGAACCTTAAGATGCTATTCTGCAGCTTCTTAAGAGGTAGCTAGTTTGAACTTTAAACACTTCTAGAGCTGAAGCAATGCGTTTGAAGGGTTGTGTTTATAAAACATTTTGGATTCCCTGAACCTTTACAACATGCTGTAAAAATATTGCCACTTACTCGCGAAACATCCTGTATATATATAAATAATAAAACGTTAAAAAAATTGCGTTATATTTTAGATAATGAAACTTGAAAAAAAAATTAAAAGGTTCCTTTTTTAATACACAAGAAATATAATGGAATGAATAATTTGTAGTCTTTTGAAACCCACGTCAATGCGATACCTGAGCCAAATGACCATGCTGGCCTATCTCAATTTAGATATAACGTATAGTCACAAAATCCCTTATGTATACAGTAATTAGCTATTATCAAGCATATCATACGTATTCACCTGGTATTAAATATTATAGTATCACTAATGGCTTTCGAAGTTGCAAGATTCGTTTTCGTTTACCACACTCTTCACAAATAATACAAAAGATGAACGAAGCCGGTAGCATTCTTTATTACGAAAATGATGGAAAACATACTGGTATATTGAATTATTAAATCTGTTGTTTCTTTGTTTGTATTGCAATAAATAAAATTTATGTCGCAGGAGTGCTAAATGATATTTATTTACCAATTTCATATAGGAGTAATGGAACTTTGTGATACTATATAACCAAGTATAGATACAGATAAAATAATATATGTATAGATAATTTATTATTTACATGTACACTGACACTTGTACCGGTATATATTTTCATAATACACCATTTATAATTTTGAAGTTCACTGTGATATGTCTCCAATATGGCGTTCTCTAGATCAGTGGTGCCCAAACTTTTCGATTGGCAAGTGGCCCAAAAATATTTTGTATATTCCATATATTCAAAAAGCAGGACTATAGTTGTTTCTACCATTGTGTCGAAGACACAATGATAGAAACAACTATAGTCCTGCTTTTTGAATTAAGGTGAATAGATTTTAAAGTTTCAGAAACTGAAATATTTATCGAACAGGGATTCGAACACTTTCAATATAACAAGCAAACGTATAACATGTGACTGCAATAAAATTCCTTCACCACTATTTATTGCCTTCATGTAATATATCACGAAAAGTATTACAAATAATTTAAATTTAAAACGATTTTCTGTAGCAGCAGAATAACATTTATTGATAAACAATTTCGGTAAAATTTATATGATTTACGTATTTAGAGTACAGTGCAATAAAGGTAACAAAGTTCAGTATTTGTGGGTATTCGAATTCATTTATGAAATTAAAAAAAATGATGGGTAAAATAATAATTTTTCTAATATTAAACATTGCATATAACGAGACTGTACAAGTTGAAATTAATTGGGACCATTTATAATACAACTCCTGTATCAATCGCATGTATCCAATGATTGTTAGCCCCTATTAAAAAAATGTAATTAATTAATTAGATTTTTATAATACATGATTATATCATTTATATTTATTTCGCATAATTTTAATTGTTTACTTGATAAATGATTTGAATATATTAATATTAATTTCCTATTAAAAATTAGAATAATTTTAATTCTTTTAATTGATTTTTAAAATTCAATTAAAATTTTAAAAAGTATAAACAATTAGAAATGTATTTTATTCATATGTTTCTATGTATAGTAATTATTATTTCTTTAACTACAAATGTGTATATAAAGAGTTATTCATTGTTTTATTTCTCTGGAACGATAGCGGAAGACATATTTACGTTATTTGACATAATTAGAATACGCCAATCGATGTAGCTATTTTAATAAAAATATGTCTAAAAAAAGATTTTTTTTTCAAATAATTTTTTATTACATAAATAAAATTTTTCTCGTAAAAAATTCTTTTGAAGTTCAAGTACTATAGGATCCACTACAACACTTTCTTATTAATATCTTTGGTTATTGAAGGTTCAGAAATTTGTTTACCCCAAGCAAAATATGAAATAATGTTCAGTGTATGCGAATTTCCTAAATTACAATGTGAAATAATTATATTTTATTTCTTTTTCGATGTCACTTACTGTGACTTTGGTTATCTCCTAACACGACTCTCCGGAACAAGAGCTCGAGTTTATTTTCCTAGATTTCGGCGTGAAAAAATATAAACTACACTATAAAGTATCATATTCTCACTTTATATCGTTATAAATGAAAAAATATATATATCATATGTAGCATATAATTTGTAAAATGGGTTAACAGTAGAGTTATTACGTTATGCTAACGTGGAACCCATGCTCTCCGGTTACGACACTGACACTGCTTTTGAATAATTATTGGTCCATTATTGGTTAGAATTTCATACGAATCGATAATAAACCAATAATTATTTCAAAAGCAGTGATCATTTTCAATTATCCACGAGTATTGATTAAAAATTTCAATTATAATCAATATTGTAACTTACGTAACTCTAACCAATTATGCAATTGAATTAATTAAAAATTGGTTACATTTTATTTGATCGATTTACCAAATTAGAATTTTTACTAATTGGTTTTATAATCTGGTGGTTATTAAACGTCTGTTTGAAATCTAAATAATAGCATTTAATTCAATTTTTCCATGTATTAAGCTGACAAACGTAATAACAATTAAAAATACAATTATTTAATTATTTCATCTGTCTCGTTTTAATACTTAATTATAGTACGAAAAGACAGTTTGCGCGGGTGTATCCAGGAATTAGCGTGTGGGTGGGGGCCAAATAAATATACTGTACATTAATCGTGTACAGTATGTTCTTATATTTTAATTTATTAACAATAATTTAATAATAATGATCTTAATGAATAATTTTTAAGATTGCTTCCTTCTAAAAAACAAATTAAAATTAATAATTATTTTTAAAAATTCAAGTTTTATTTATTTTTTATTTAGTTATATAGTTTCCTACACTCTCATGCTAATGGTAGCTTATCTAATAAATTATTTCTTATCAAAACTACTGGATAAGTTATTTGCTTTGTAACTTTTCAAAATTAGTTCAGGAATTTAATTAAAATACCGTATTAATTAAAAGAGTTTTTTTTATTTCGTTCTCAAAATCTCATTTCCAAAATGTGTGTGTAGGATTTCTATTTACAGCAAAACCTGGCTGATTCGAACTTCATTAACTCGAAACTGTCTACAGGTCGCAGGCACAGTGTATAGGGTTTTCCATATAATATGATTTCATTAAGTCGAAATTGTCGGTACTTTTAACTCGAACCAATTTTCCCGTATACTCTCCAGCCTTTGATAGATCCATTTTCTTTTATGTTCCGTGTGAAAACAGACGAGTAACATAAACATACATTACGGCTTCTTGCTAAACATAAACATTACGCCATTAAAATCTCACATTCGTATCCTTTTACTGATATAGTATATTACCAGCTTTCTGAGTGGAACACAAGGGATTCACACCTCTTCTGTTCCACTAAAATGCGACAGAAACTGTATACAATTTTGTAATCATTCTGTGAACAGATTCTTGATAATGGAAAATTTATAACCACAGAAGAATTTGAGAAAATCGGATATTGAAATCGTTAAATCGAAGTCGGAATTTTTCTCTCTTAAACTATGATTAACAAGGTTTTACTGTAATGTATTCTCGTAGTTTATTTGTTATAGCAATTCAAACGATTCAATATTTAAAATAATTATTTTAATGTATTTTTATCTCTTCTCTGGTATAAATTGCCAATTTTAAACCGTTCTTTTTAAACACTTTTCGTCCTGTGGCCACAAAGACGGCTTTTTCCGTATCCTCGCGGAATGGGCCATCCTCAACCCGGGTAATGGGGACGATGGGATGAGAGTTAGATTCTACATATCCGGGTCAAACTGGCCACACGAAAAGTTAAGCTTCCTGGAAGCAAACTCAAATCTCCCAGATTTTGCCTTTCGGTCATGCGATTGTCAATTTACAAATGATTATAATCAGATGTACATAAAAAATAAAGTTTTACCTTTTCATTTTATGCGAGTATTTATTTTGGATTGTTGTTTTTACATACGACATTTCTTTCCGACTGCCGGATGGCCGAGCGGTTTAGATGGCAACCTACCGCTCGGGGGATCCGTGATCGAATCCGGACGGGTTCCCGTAGCGATAGGCTTAAATGTTTTGGGGGTAGTTCATTGTGGGCATGGTCGACCCATACGGGGCTTGCTAAAACAGGGTTTTCTTATTGCCCACAGAGCGAAGATTTAAAAAATAAAAGAATTTCTTTCTTCGCTGCAGTTTTTCTTTTCCCCTCAACTCTAAATTCTTTTCAGTAAATTTATTTTTTGACATTGTTTCCATTATATTTTATATTCTAAAAGATTACTTATTTATTTCGTTAAAATTGTATATTGTATATTCAAACTTTTATACAGGTATTTGTTGTTAAAATAAATTATCGTTGATTAAAAATATTAATCTTATGAGTCTGTTAGAAGTCGTTAATTGGCTCCTCCAAGTTAACCATAGAATAGAATCAATGATTTCAGAATTAAAATATTCTTTTACTTCAATTCAACAGCTCTGTCTTATTGTTTTCAATATGTTTTTTTATTCTGGCAGATAAATTTTTGAAAATGGTAAAAGATTTCGAAGCTGGTCAGAGATAAAGATATATTGCAATAAAGGAATTCTCTGGAATTTTATTTGTTTCAAAACCCTCAAATTGAAAATTTGTGAAAATAAAATTTATACTTATAGATTAAAGCAAAACTGCCAGTGGCAACAAATATTTCAGAGTTTTTCTAAATTAAAATTCTGAATTTTTCTTATTGCGTTACTTGTAATATACGTGAAATAATTTTTAAAACATTTAATAGATCAAACTCAACCAAATTTTGTATGCTGGCGTATGGAATTGATTTTCAAGGAAGAAAAATTTAATTTCAAACTCATCACTGCGGAACTTTTGGCGCTGCGAGCGAAAAATACACGTAGCAATTGTGTAATGCGCACGTGCTATAGTCAGTTTCTGAATAAAAAACTATCTACGGTATGTGAAATATCATTATCTCCTGCAGCGCCACAAATCCTTCAGTAGTGAGTCTCGAAAGTACATTTTCCCCGTGGAAATCACTTCCGCATTTCCCGGAACGTTGGCATACAAAATTTAATCGAGTTTGTAGCGCTGAATAATACTTTAATTACGATTACCGTGTATTAATTATTAAAAGTATTTATTTTAGGAGACTCTAAACACGCTACTGAATTATTTATGAATATATTTATATGTTCAGAAGCGCATCCAAATGTTGATAAAAAAAAACAACGAAATCTGACTATATCGAGATTCAAACATCCATTTTTATTCTTATAACTCTGTATGCCAGTAGATGCTCAAATTTCACATTAACTGTATGTTTATATCTATTTTCTGCGTTATTTGAGCTTTTAATGTTACCTAACTTTGGAATACCAAATCTGTAGTAAAGTATTTTTCATTTTCTAAATGGAAATATCCTTCTGAAGTTATTAAAAACATATTTTTCTTTAAATAATCTTTAAATAACAAGGGGAAAAAATGATTGGTAAAACATTTAGGTTATATAAAACTAAGGTTAATAATTCTGAATTTTGAATTCAAAGTTTAATATTTTATACAGGGTGTTAAAAAAAATAACATTCGTCATTTATATGGTAGATATACACATCGTACCGAGTAAAAAATCCTTAGTAAAACTTATCTGTTTATGAGGTATTGACAATTTTATATGTTGGTGTCATGGCTGACTTATTGGCTTCTACGTGTGGCTAGCGACATGAAAAGATAAGATAATCTTGCCAAATCTTTACTTCGATATTTACGGTAGGTGCTCTACGTGTCTTCCTTTCATTTCCATGCATGCTTGGCATCTTCTTACAGAGTCACAAACTCTCTCGAAAATTCCCAGTCTTTTGTCGGATTATATATTTCAGAAATGGCTCTTTACTACAAAGTTTTTTCACTAGTTATGAAGTGTATTGTCTATTATAGAAAATGCTTGCCTTTTTAACATCCTAAATATCTCATAATAATCAATTAAATTTTCAAAATTCTTCATTTGAACGATTTTTTTTTTTTTAACAAACTTAGCCTAACTTTTCTAGCAAATACATCCATAAAGAACGCTGGGTTAATGTACCTATGGTTCCAAAATGGCGGCTCGTCTCTGATTCCAGCAAATAGAAGAAAGGAAACAGTGGGGACTCACGTTCTAACTTAACCTAACCTATTCTAATAAATGACCCTAATTATTACCAACAAAATTATTAGAATAGATTAGGTTAGATTAGAACGTGTGACCCCACTGTTTCCTTTCTTCCATTTGCTGGAATCAGAGACGAGCCGCCATTTTGGAACCCTGGGTAACATTAACAGAACGTTGTATTAAAAAATGAAGAAGATAAATATTTGATATAGCTACTATGCTTTGATTCGATCGAAAAATATTAGCTATAGCGTCATTTAAACACGCATTAAAACTTTAATTTGCATTAAAATATATGATTTTTATACATTTTAATTGCGATTTTTTCTTCATAAACATCACCGAGAATCAGAGTTTTACGTTTGCATTATTTAGCAAAGAAAAATTTCTAGACAAATCAAATAGAACCTCGGAAATAGAGAAAATTAAACTTTAATCTAGACCCTACAGCGACAGAAAAATTTACAATAGAGGAAAAGAGTATTTGAGCCTGTCGAAAGCTAGAAAATGCTTAATATTTTAAATCTATTCATGAAAATCTGCGATTAGGTACCAGATTCGATTCTGGATCACTTCCCTTTGTAACCTGATATGATTGATTCTAGTGAATTCGTAACTTATTTCGTTTAATAAATTGACAGATAAAAGTCAATATAACTGAAATTATACATAGAAGTGCAGATTCTGAAACGTTTTATTACTTAAATTAGGCATCAAAATTTTATTTTTGCTTATAGAAATATAAATCAAATCACTAATATTTCTGTAAGCTAAAGAAAAAAAATATATATATATAGTATAATAATAACTAGAAAAGATTAAAAAATATACGTTATAATACAGTTTTATCTTCAGTAATAATCTTAAGCGGCATTTAATATTTAATCATTCGAGCCACTGATTAATATTAAAGCTTCGTCGTTTAAATGCTTTATATTATGTCTTGTCATTTTGCGCTGTGTGTCGACTTCGTTTATGTCTTATTGCATCCAAGCATCTCCAAATTTGATAATCGCATACTTTAAGAGATTTAATTCGTTTAAAGAATAAAGATTAGCAGTTGACTGCAGAAGAACTGACAAAAATGAGAACGATATAAACGATATATTGTAAAATAAATAATGAATACAAGTGAAGATATTTGTTTCCTTATGTATTGTTGGGAAGTACGAGCACCATAGTTAAGTAGAACTTAAATCTTTACTTATTAACATCACCTATATTCTAACACAAAGAGTTAATTTAATCATATTTCGATGCGATATCTTACATATATAATATTTAATAATAATAATTATTATTAAATATTATTATTATAATATTAAAAATAATTATTAAATTTCTATGAATGTCTTTAACATTTTATTACAAATAATGTTATAATATGGACTGATTTTAATTAATTTTGATATTTTAAGTGCCAAATAATGTCAAACTTATTGATAACAGCTGTCGATAGTTAGGAATAGTAATACATATATATTAATGGCGTCATATATTGAAATCCTTAATAGAACAATATAGATTCATTTAGGAAAGAATTCAAACAGATTATAATAGTTTAAACATGTAATTATCTATGTTCTACATTTAGTCTATTAATTTCCACTTGGCCAATGAATGCGGAATTATTTTTCTCTACGTATGTAGACTGATGAACATCGTCTCCATTTTTATTCTAGGAAAGACTTTAGAGTATATTATTTTTTCGGTTTTTAATGAGGAAGTTTAGCCTTTTATTTATTTATTTATTGGCACACGATCCCAATTAATTACATTTAAATACGATTCCCACAATATTATTTTAATAGATGTACAGAGTCAAATATGGACAGAATTTCCAAATACTTTCCTTTTTGAGGCTCCGCAGTATACTTAAAGAGTTAAAAGCGGTGAATAATTTGTAAAACAAATGTTTTTGAGGCCTCCGTAAATGTGAGGAGGCCCTGGCCAAATGATTCTTCTGGCCTTCCTTGCGATAAGGCCTGTAAATTATTAATTAAAATCAGTTTATTAAACATCTATATACCAATCTTCGCACGAAGTACGTATTTTAATCGAGCATTTAAATATATTTAATCTTAAAACAATGATTTCTGAAAACAATTCTTAACAAAATATAAAATTCGAATTTTTGATTCGAAATGAAAACATTATTTTAATTTCGATGTCAAAAGACCATTAATCCTAGACGTATTTATTAATTTTAACACCGAGGACCGAGTTCTAGAGATAATTTAATGAATAAGATGTCTTAGTTTTGAGAATTCAGTTAAGGATTTGAAATTCGATACCTTGTTCTGCGGGGGTAAAAAAGAAAAGAAAAAGGATCTCTGCTGGAAAATATCTTTGAAACGAACTTTATTACACCACCAGAGAAGAGCTTTTCTGGAGATTATTTGTTACTGTAAATATGACTCTTCAGAGAGATTTTGAAGTTTCATTGAAATAAAATCGATTCATAAGATCTCTTTGTGTTTAAAACATGGACTTTGGAGAGCTGTTTCGAAAGCCATGAAAATTTGTAACTCTTGCAGTTCGACAGTAACTAAGATTCTTATAAGCTTTCGAGCTTCCTCTTAAGCATCTTAAATATCTTTTAAGAATTTCTGTAGACAAAAAAAGAAAAAAAAATCATTTAAAAATATCCTTATCTTAAAAAATAGAAGTTTAAAATGAATTTTAAATATCTTCCGATTGTATTACGTAAGGTTGTTTTCATAAATTATTTATTTTGTAATAAAAATGCAAATATTTTGTTTTCATTTTTAATATGCCAGCTCTTTGATACACGAGTCGGTTTATTTTAAAAATGCGTGGAAAAAGTTATTCGTAGAGTTTTTCTACCACAAACACGATTCGTACTGAATTTGATAATGTTTAAGTATTTAACTTAATAATTATTGTATCGTTTTTTGGTGAAAAGGTACAGAATAAATCGACTCGGAGCTTCATTTTCCCTTTCTTCTTATTCTTTTTGCCAGTCTTAATCTTTCTCCCAAGGATATAATTCAAATTTCTTCAAATTTTTGTGAAAAATTCAAGACTAACATCCTCAACATATCGATCTGTTTTTCTAACTTTACCTATTTTATTTTTATACTTTTTGTACAATTAAATAAATAAATAGTATCGAAGAATTTAATTGTACAGTAAATAACTACAATAATTTATTTTTGTGATGAATTTTAACGCAATTAAAATAAATATTTAACTACTTTTATTCAATTACTGAGTTATCGAATACAATAAAAAAAAAGGTCTACACGAATGAGATTATAGAATTACGGGGGAAGAAATAAATAAGGAAGAAAAAGTAGAATCTTACGAAATTCGATGCGAAAAATAAATTTATTTAGACGAGAAAAGTTTTACAAATTCTCCTTTCAAAATGAAAGACAAGCAAAATGGTAGTACATAACATTAATTTCCTTTTTTGGTCTTAGAATGGACGTCATTAATCTTTCATTATTCGACGAAGCGAGAATACGCGATTCAATAAAAAGCTCTTATCTACTACATTCTTCATCCGAGAAAAAGTCTAATGATTGAGCATAAAAGATAACTCGATAGCTACTTTCAAAATCTCTTCTTAACCCGAATTACTTTTAATGACCATTTATTAAATCTCTTCTGATATTTTATTAATATAGGCATTTAGTTAATACATTCGTTTTTCTAACAATACTTCTTCGCTGTTTTAGCTTTTCGGAATTTGTTCAGAAGCCATCGAATTATTACTTTTTTATCAAAATAAATATTTAAAAAACTAGATAATAAATAATATAATAAGTTTTCTCTGTAGTTTTAAAAGTATCGTTTTCTTAAGGAATTGTAAACATTACGAACTTAATAAAATAAAAACTGAAAACTTACATTTATAAAATTATACATATAAAAGTACACTTCTTGTAAGAAACATTTATAGAAATCGAAATTTTTAAATTAAATTTTCGAAAACATTTTATAAAAAACACTTTTTTTTTTTTAGTGGCTTGGTTAAATTTTTCTGAATTATTTTCTTTAAGAGGGGAAAAACTTATGAAAGTCTAAACCAAAATAACTATAAAAATATGAATTGAATGTCATACAACCGCCGAAAGAAATTAATAATATGAATTTTTTTCCGATTTATTTCTATAACTTTCCGTTATGAAATATGCAGATTTATAGAAAGATATTAAAAGCTAGAAGTTGAACTTAAGATAAGTTGGTTAGATTTACCTATGGTATAGAAAATGGCGGCTCGTCTCTAATTCCAGCAAACAGAAGAAGGAAAACAGAGGGGACGCACGTTCTAACCTAACCTAACCAAACCTATTCTAATAAATTACCATAATTATCACCAATCAAATTATTAGAATAGGTTAGGTTAGGTTAGGTTAGAACGTGCGTCCCCTCTGTTTCCCTTCTTCTGTTTGCTGAAATTAGAGACGAGCCGCCATTTTCTATACCATAGGTAAATTTAACCGATAAGTTTATAGACAATAGACAGTTTTCAAATAACTTAATATAAAGACAATTATGTATATAAAATAGAGTGAGTAAAGAGGGAAACCTGATCTAAAATGATACACTAGGGTAAACAGTAAACTGATTATATTTGAAAAACACTACAAAATACGATTGAATTTATCGCTTTATGCTGCTCGGGAGGTAGCAGCAGCCATCATTACAAAGTTTCGACATCAAGAAGAGTGTTTTGTTGAAGGAAAAAGATTCTTCTCTGCTATATAATACAGTACGTGTAGGCTATGTATGTTTTGCAAGCTTTTCTCATCGTAGATTTAATTCCTAAATAATTGAAACGTAATGATTTCAAATACAAGTAATCGTTATAAATAGTGATAAACTATCCTCCACTCTACAGGCTATGTTATATTTTTACTTGTTTTACTCTCAATGCATAATAATAATGAGATATCAGCTGCCCGACTGTTCCTGTTTCAGGCTATATTTTTTGTAGTAATACTGAGTTTTAGGTGATTTAATAATTTATACTTTATAATAGGAAATACAAGAGGAAGTCGAGAAGACAGTCGCTAGACGAAGTACTGTACAATCGTTATAAACCTGGAGAAACGTGGCTTAAATAAAAAGAAATGCTCTTCGTGGGTACATAATAAATATGCAGACCAAGATATAAAAAAAAAAAAAACAATTTTCCGCAGTTCGACTAAAATTTAATAATGTATAATAGTTTTAAATACAGTAGACTCCCCCATAACACGGTAGATAAGTTCCGTGTTATAGGGGGGTCTATTGTACGAAGAATACGAATTAAAAATTTTATTTCTCTGTTCTGAGTTTATAAATCTGTACGTAATATGAATCATTGCATGAAACGTTGAGAAATATGAAATTTAATTATAGACAGCAATACAAATCCTTGTGCTAATCTGTTTTGTAGTAGTTAATGTTAATTAGTTTCCTTATTCTACACAATTAGAGAAGAGAAGGAGAGAGAGAGAGAGAGAGAGAAACGACACTGCATTAACTTAAACGTTTAATTCTTGCATTCTTAGTACATCTTCTTGAACAGAAGGAAATAAGTCCTTTAAAACGAGTGCAATACTTTGATATGGAATGTTTACGGAGGCAAACAGCTTTATTTTAACTTATAAATTATCCGAACTTCTTATTTTTAAGCTTAAATTGCGAATTTAAAGGCGAAGTCACTACTTTGACGGAATTTATGATCCAATTACACGGCATTATTTTTGGTGTAGGTATATACGCTTCGGTGATTGTTTTATGTAGTTCGCTGTTAAATATTTGAATATAAAAGAACGAATTTTCAACTAATCGCCTGGTCATTTGAACCATAATAAAAATCCACCCTCAATATATCATCCCTTGACATTAATAAAAGCGATATATATATATATATATATTTCTCTTTCAGTTATGGATAAAAATTTAGTGAAAGGAAACAGTTTAAATTTTTAAAAGAAAAAAAAATCCATTTGTTTGAAGTAATAAATCAATTTTTCTTTTATATTTTAAGCCGAAGCAATTTTTGAATGTTTAAGCAAAAGATCGATTTTTGTTTCATAAGTAGGCTTCTCTGTATATTATTACAGAACAATCGATCAAACTTGATGTAAACTTGAAAATAAATCTATTTATCATATATATATATTCTATGTAATATATACCTAAAGCAGTATATACATATCAGAGAATAGAAGAAAATGTTTAATTGATTTTCGGCTTTAAAAATGTCAGATATTACCTAACTTCTTACTTGATTTTTAATGGATAAACCTACAAAAATTCTCTTGTTATAAATTATAAAAAATAAAACTAAAAGAAAACGATTGATAAAATTAAAATAAATTGTGCATTAATTTTAAAAAAATACATAATTAATTTTTTGTCTAATTTATATTAGTTTTTTAAATATTTAATTTTACTTAAAAAGAAAATCCATAATTAGCGATTCAAACTTCGAGTGCTAATTGTGATCTTTTTTTTTTAAATTAGAACGAAATATCCAAGAAATTAAAGAATAAAAATGATTAAAACATTAAATATTGTAAGTAATTGATTATATATATATAAAAAAATAAAGGTAATTTAAAAGTATACTAGAGATTATACAAGGATCGTTCAGAGGAACCAGTTACATTTTTGAAACTCTAATATATATTTAAAAAACGTCAAAAAATTTTATTACGTTTTTAAAATAATAATAATAAAAGACGTTTCGGTTAATGTTACCTTTGGTGCCAAAATGGCGGCTCGTCTCTGATTCCAGCAATCAGAAGGGAAACAGTGGGGACGCACGTTCTAACCTAACCTAACCTAACCTATTCTAATAAATTACCATAATTATTACCAACCTAATTATTAGAATAGGTTAGAACGTGCGTCCCCACTGTTTCCTTTCTTCTGTTTGCTGGAATCAGAGAGGAGCCGCCATTTTGGCACTAAAGGTAACATTAACCGACGTTTTTTTTTTACTAAGAAATACAATGGAGTGAGAAATTTTTTGACGCTCCGTAAACTTGAAGCTTAAACTAAATTGTTCTTCTGTTTCTGTACGATAATATCTGCGTGTAAAATAATAATAATTCTATAAAGTCAGTTTAATTATTTAAATTAAATATAAACTAACACATTTAACGCCGTAAAAGTTCGCAAAAACCAAACATAATTTATGATAAAATAACACATTTCGAATGTAATTATTATTCTATTTTTTCTTTCAATTTTTAAACTTCCAACAGAGATACTAAATTTATACTTAAAAATAGATTTTAGCTTACTGAATAAAATATTTAAACGAATAAACGAATAGTCTTAGAAGCAGATTAGTTTTCTTTTCTAATTTAATAATATTTAAAAGACAGATTAAACTTTTTAAAATTATCTTTAAAGTTTTTAATAATAAATATAATTTACGTAAGACATTTTAAAAGTAATCTCGTATACACTTTTGTACACAGATGTGACGTCATCTACGAGGCATTACAAATACAATTTATTTATTATTACAAATAAAATTTTTTAAAAAACGGTTAAAACGTATCAAAGTATAATAGAATTTTTATATTTTCTATAAGAATCGATTGTAAATCTGTTCAATAATCTTATTTTGGCGCTTAAACATTATAAGATTATATCGTGTTTTTTTCGATTATCTCGTTTATGGATTAAATTTATTGGCCTTAGGTACATTTTAAACACTTTATTTTGTTCGTAAATAATTCGGGATTTATAAAGTTTGCTCAAAATTTAAAATTAATAATCGACTGGGAGAGCGATAAGCGCTTCGATAGATTTTTGTATATAATATCTTTTTTTTTTTTTTTTTTTTTTTTTAAATGAGATTTAGATATGTTACGCGTGATATATTATCAGGATTGGATAACAAGATTGCTGTTTTCTGTGTTACCTCTCAGTTCGGCAATTCCCCTGACAGATTCAATCGACGACGGTCACTTTTCGTGACAGACTCGAGCTTCCGAAGAGCACGATTCAACGTCACGTCAATCCTTCCCGTACGTAATAATCTGAGCGTAAGATGGATAAACCGATTCTTAATTATATATATATATATATATATATATATATATACACCCAAAGAAACTTATTAAAAATCATTTCATTCGAGGCAGTTAATTGGTAATTTAAGCTGTAAGAAATCGACAGAAGCTTGTTATTAAACCGAGTGGACTTGATTAATATTTAAAAAAAAAGTTACACGCCTCGTAGTATTAAAAAAAAATTACACGCCTTTTTAAGTGTATTTATCGAGTTCACTTAAAAAGTAAATTTAAAAATGAATGTATTTTTTTTGTTTTTTTCTTTTCTTTCTTTACACTTATAGATTTTACTTTCGCATAATTAAATGTGCCATTTTTCTCTGTTTACTTTGGTCTTGTACTTAAAGTAGAGAAAATAAAATAATTAATAATGCAGAAAGGATGATGTACCGCATCGAAAAGATTTATGTGAAATCCTTTCGAGTGTATTTCCTTTATAAAATTGGATTTTGATGGAAATTTGCTAACAGACGGAAACCATCAGATGTCACGACTGGTATCTAATTCCCTTCAGATTTTGGATAAATATATTATTCCCTTTGCCGTTAATTTGCTTCTAGAAATCTTTCGTTTTAAGAAAGTTTGCTACGGGAAAGCAAAGCATATACAAATAAATATTAAATCGTTATTACGTGATTTGATTCGATAATAATCTGTTACTTGATGAATGTGTAGTTTAATGCTACTTAAACTACTAAAGTAGCATTCATTCGAGTTTCTCTTCTAATTTTGCATCGTTTTATTTAAAGCGGGAGAAACGTTATTATTATTATTTCAAATAGTTTGAATTATACTGAATAATGTAACTTAAAAGGTGCTAAATTATACATTTAAAATCAATGGTTGTGCTTCGTATATTATATCGATATTTCATTTCTAAGTTGCCATTTGTTACAAGATGAAAATTGAATAAGTTCTTACTTATCAGGAATGACTTTTATTTCTACTCGATTAAATTACTTTTACTTCTATTCTGGATAGGAACGAATCGAAATCAATATGCTAAATAGGTGTCTCGATGAGTTTTACAGTTGCTATTACGGTATGTTCATTTGCAAATATCTCTTACCAGTAGAGTTTTTCCAATTTTCTGATGTAACTTATGCCAATAAATCATCTTTACGATTCCGTAAGAACAAAAAGTAAAGCTCAAAATGCATTATTCAATAAAACAATACAACAATGAAAAAAAAACTCTACAGTACAAGTCCGTTGAAGAAGCGAATTGCAATTTTTATTCCGAATTGGGAAATCGATTCCATTAGAGAATTAAAAAAAGATTAAAGCAGCTACGACCCGAAATGTATAAAATTTTTGTTTCTTCGTCTATTATCAATAATTCTGTTTGAACATCTGTTATTTATTCCGTTGATAATATCTAGAATAATATAATGCAGTCATTTATTCACGCCCGCGTTAAATCTTTATTGATTACAATGGATTTGGGTATAAATTTTAACTTATCTGTTTCTTCTGGATATGGTAAATCATAAATTTGATACATCTGTATTTATCACTTTTTTAGTATTTTCTATTAACACCTGTTAATACAGTAAATACTGTAAATGAATTGAAAGAAAAGCCTTTAATAAAAGACTTTTGTTCTCTTTCTCTTGGACATTCTCTTGCATTTCTTTCCAATCTTTAAATAAAAAAAAAGCCATCATGAATAATCTATTGTTTTCTTCTCGTCTTCTGTGTCTAAATCTCAATCTCCCAGTCCTATCAATCAGTCTTCTATTCCCGAAACTCAAACTTGTGATATAACTTAAATTTCGCCTTTATTCTTCGTATTTCTATTCCAGTTTTTTATATATATAAATTCTCTCTGGATTGAGAATTCTTGTGGATAAGATTTAAAATTATTTTAAGCCTGCAGAATACTTACAGAATATTTTTTTTTTTTTTTTTTAGATGGAAAAACTGATCCGAGAAATGCAAGATTCTGACATGGGCGTTCCTGTGCGAAGTCAGAAAACATTTCTCAGTTCAATTCCCTGCGCATTTTTAGGTAAGTACACAACTTTATTATTATTAAAATATCTATCGTAGCGTATTCTCGTAATGTTTACAGTAGCATAACTACCATTAAAGCAGAAAATCAATGACATCCCTTATTAAGCAAAGGGAGAAGGCTAATAAAACGATAGATGACACGCTGGCTTCTATTCTTTCCTGATAGAATGGTATCAGTATTTTAGTTACATTCAATAACTGCTGGACGCCGTTTGGAAGTGACATGCACGTGTCTTGATGGACGTTAATGTTTCGGACGGCAGGAAGCTTTTGATTTCGACTCGTCTTCTTTTTTTACCTCTAATCCCACAGAAGGATGATAGTATAACTTGTCATAAACTGCTGCAAGCAGAAACGATCCAGTAGAAATGATGGATTAATAAAGGAATTGAACAAACTTACAAGAAATCGATTGGTTAATATTGAAACATCCATTCTTTGCCAGGAAAAGTAATTCCGGTATTACTCGACAACCCGACTTTTCTATTAAAAAGTAAATAAAATAATATATAAGCTTATGTAATTAAAAATTTTTTATTATATATATATATATATTTTCTATTATACTCCCGTGCTATAAAACTTGATTACTTCGTAAAGCTGTCTTTTGAAGAGTACGAAACTAGTAATGATTTTTAATTTTGAACTTTTTCCTTTATTAATTTACGACACGCAGACTTTATTTCCAGTTTATATCATAATTATTTTTGTGTTCTTCACTTTTTTTTTTATTGAACCAGTCGTGAGGAAATTATTAAATTTTTTTTTATCCAAGTAGCAATATTGACTTTGTAGTTGAAACAAATAATTTTTTTTTTAATCTTCTTATTTATTTTTCAAAAACAATGGTGTTGACTTTATTAAAATCTGTATTATAATATCACTGTCAGACTCCCTTTTACAGTAAGAAATTGTTATTGACAAGATTAAATGATTTTCGAATATGAAATTTAAAGATTTTGTGATACTTTTTTTTTTTTTTTAAACGTTTAACATTCAAATTTATCAAGCTTTACCTTTCCAAATCTAGAATTATTTTAAAAAATTAACATTTCTCTCGCTAAATCTCCCATAAAAAAGTATTAAAAAACAAAATGAACTCTTTGATAAATGAAATAAATACTTAAATTACGAAGAAATAATCTTAATTAATTTTTAAATATTGTAAAAAAAAAGTTGAAAAAGAAACACGTAAGTCAAAATAATGTTAAATATTTGATATTATTTAAGTATGACATTATAAAGTCGGCAGCGGCGCTAGGATTTTTACTCTAGGAGGGTGGACGTGGGGTATTATCTGCATATTTTATCACAATTTTTAAAAATTTAACCATGGATTTTCAGTAGCTTTACAGTAGAAAAATCTCGGGATTAATGACTATGTTAAGTACAGGATTACCGACTTTGCTTTCCACCATTCTAAGATTAGTAGTAATTTGGAATTAGTGACTAATCCACCGAATTAGAGCGATTAATGCAGTAATCTCGGCAAACATGGCGAAGATTTATCTTACTTTGCGGAATGCCTACACGAAAACGAAATAATAGAAAATTACTTTCGAATTCCTCGACGATTCAATTATATTAAAGTATTAGACGACCAACCGTTTATTGAAAGACATAGACTCTAAAACAACTGTTGTAAATATATGTGAAGAAATCAAACACCCCCTTCCCGTTACATAATACAAGAAATCATATCACCTCTATTGTAGTTACTGATTACGTTTCTACGCAACTGGAAACTTTTATCGTGAAACGGAAGACCCGACAAACATCGAAATCGAGCGTATGTTGGATAATTAAAACTGTATTTAAGCTTTGGGGAAACTTTCATATAAGTTCTTCGTATTTACATACTTTTCAATCAGTGCTCGCTGTATGGGTGTTTCTCGCTTATCTTCTGTGCTTTTTGTTTCGATTCACTAATATCTCGGGATTTACTACTTCGATTAGAGAAACACCCCGTAAGACATACAAGCGGAAAAAAGTTTCAGCGAGAACACGTAATTACTCGGTGGACAATCGATTCGTATCTAAAGAAGCCCCCACCCCCAATAATGATCGATATAGTAGATTCGAATAAATTATTTCAGGGTAGGCAAGGAGATTTTAGGGCGGTGTGACGACCGTCTTAACTCCGTCCATGTATACAGTGTGAAGCAAAAATCAGTTCAAAACCCATAGAATCGGAATGGAATGAATTTGGAAACGTTGCAAGCTATCGAAGGATTTTTAAAAATTTCCCAAAGCCTTATTAGTCTTTTATCGAAGGAGAAAAATATTATTTTTAACCATTTTTGTAATGTTTACCAATGAATTCCAAATTAATATAATTTATATATTTTCTTGAATATGTAAGTTATAAAATAAAAAAGAAAGGTTAATTTAAAACTTGTAACACTTTTTTATATGAATTATAGAGTGAAAAAGAAAACAGTAGACTATGAAGTACTGTTAAAATAACAAAAAGTGGAAAAATTCGAAAAGAAAAACATCTCAGTCACACCTGTTAGCGATCTTTTTTCTTCTTTTTTTTTTTAACTTTTCTCACAGTTTTGATGATGTGACAGAACTTAGATATCTCACGGTTTATTTTTTCCCTATTTCTGAAAAGTGTAGCAGTCATTTGTTCGTCTTTTCCACACTTCTTCCTGTCAGAATTTTAATAAATGCTTACGATGTCTGGCACAATACACCTACACACCTATACACGTCTCGTACAATACTCTTACAATTAAAATTATTATGCTACAGAAATAGAACGATTATAGTATTAAATATAAAAAAAAATAATGTTTGATATTGAATATTTTAAATAACAATTAAAAATTATTTTTTGTAATTTAATTAATAGTTACCACCTGTTAGAGATAGCGATTTACTTGTACAGTAATGTATACATTATTAAGTATTATAAATACAGTATAGGAGTAAAACTACTTTCGAAAAACTCTTACTGGTTTTTCGAAAGTAGAAGCGAGCTTTTAAAGTAGTTATTTTAACAACCTAATAGACTATTTCCTAGTTATAAATCAGATTATCGTATTTTTTCCTTTTAGAAATTACACGTTAATAAGTGAACAAAATATAATTTTCTTGATCCAATTGGATTAAATCCGGAGACAGGTTTATAGGTGCAATCAGACGGGATATTGTCTCAGTTTTCTGACTGATTTCTATAGAGATATTGAATCAATAGAATTTAACAATTTGGTTAATGTAACCCTTGGTTCCAAGATGGCGGCTCGTCTCTGATTCCAGCAAGGAAACAGTGGGACGCACGTTCTAACCTAACCTAACCTACTCTAATAAATTACCATAATTATTAGCAACCAAATCATTAGAATAGGTTAGGTTAGGTTAGAACGTTCGTCCCACTGTTTCCTTGCTGGAATCAGAGACGAGCCGCCATCTTGGCACCGAGGGTTACATTAACCAAAAAGGGTTATCAAAAGCTTGATTACATAATTCATTTTCTCCCCCCCTTTGTATACAGTAGTTAATAACCAATGGTTTTTCAAGGATATTATAGATTAAGAGGATACTATTATTTTTTCTTAATTGAACATTTGCCTGGAAGATGCAACCATTATTTGAGTTAACATTTGTTTGAGAAACAAAGTAAATGCTTACCCGTATTTTTATTGTAATAAAATTAATTGTGTTTTCTCTATTTAATTGGCAAAAATATTTGCTAATAAATAGTTTA
This sequence comes from Centruroides vittatus, assembly GCF_030686945.1. NCBI lineage: Eukaryota > Metazoa > Arthropoda > Arachnida > Scorpiones > Buthidae > Centruroides > Centruroides vittatus. Next base: position 1,411,474 of record NW_027122577.1, read on the forward strand.
ATTCTCTTTATGTTGAAAATTTATAAAATATTTTATAAAGTATGGGCACATATTGCGTATTAAAACGTCTCTCCATCGATGTACAAACGTTTTATTTAAAAAAATGACATGATCGTTCTAGACAGTACGAGGCCCTATACAAGCGTGTACTCGCGACTCTTCTATTTTATATAAGTTTATTACATAATACTTGATGTTGTGTGATCTTGGACCTCGATACTATTGAATTTCGAGAGTTTTATAATCCATTTTTATAGCTTTTAAAGCTACAGGAGCAAAATTAACTGGCGCTCTCGCTCTTGAAAATCTCGCCCCTTCCCTCACCTGTCCTGTGTGCCTTCCTGAAATTTCATTCTTATAGTCATCATGCCCTAAAAATTTTTCCGCTTTCAAATGTATTTGCATTTAATTTTCAAATAAATTTTGGTTTTTAAATTTTCATATGAAGAATTTCATAACATTTGTCGCATTTTTTGTTAAATTAACAAAATCGTGACTAGTAATTACTATTTATTAATGACTAAAGCAGTGATTTACTTAATTAATCAATCAAAACGCTCTTAAATAGAAGTTATTCTGAAGAATATTCGACACTGCAATCTCAGGTAAGTACAGTACCGAACCCATCATCTTGTACCCCTTCCTATTTGGGCAAATGCTTATCACTACCTGGACAATTCCCCAGGTAGTTATTACGTTAAACAAGGCTCTGATACTATATCAAGACTGAGTTATCGGAAAACATACCATCGAGTATGGGGTCCCTAACTCCATGCCCTAGGCTCTCGTGCTTATCCTATCCTATTCTATTGAATAGATCTATTCCTAGAACTACCATTACACATCGAAAAATAATTGTGATAGCTGAATAACTATGACATTTAAATGCTATATTTATTCATTAAATAGAATCGTAATCGTCGCATACTATTTCATTCGTTAATAGATTTAAATGTCATTCGTTTCAAGTACTGGCTGTCAAGTATTGACAAAGACAAGTCCGTGTTGATTTTTATCACGGCTGTTAATTGACTTCGCTCCATTTAAATTAAAGCCAATAACGATTTCTCACTAATATATTCCAGCAATTATTTAAATTTTGAAAAATTACGATTTATATTAAATAATATCTATTAATTAATACTTTAAATATATATCATTTAAGCGGTTGAAATTAAAGAAACTAAATTATTATTTTTTAATGAATTAACTTTTTCGGTTAATGTTACCTTAGGTAGCAAAGATGGCGGCTCGTCTCTGATTCCAGCAAGGAAATAATGGGACTCACGTTCTAACCTAACCGAACCTATTCTAATAATTATGGTAATTTATTAGAATAGGTTAGGTTAGGTTAGAACGTGCGTCCCACTGTTTCCTTGCTGGAATCAGAGACGAGCCGCCATCTTGGCACCTAAGGTAACATTAACCAAATTTAGTCTTTAGAAGTTATTTTAATGTCGAGAAATGTGGCTCAGAGTCAGTGGCGTAGCTAGAGGGGTGCGGTAGGTGCGGTCCGCACCGGGCCCCTGGAAAACGATAGGCCCATGGGGGCCCCAAAATCACAAAAAAAAAGACCTGAAAAATTTTTTCGGGGGCCCACAAATCTGGTTCCGCACCGGGCCCGGAGAATCCTAGCTACGCCACCGCTCGGAGTACAACACTAAATTTAAAGATCTAATTGATAAAATTTGTAGAAAACGTCATTAAACTTCTCTGTAATGAGTTTAGCAATTATTATTTTTTTAATGACGTGTTAAAATATTCGTTAAATTATAATTTAAAAGTTTAAATTAATTAAACACGATAAAATATACATTATTTTTCTATTATAATTTTCATAATCGAAAAAAAAATCTTAATATTTTATAATTGTGGTTGTATTCATTATTTAATCTTATCTTACTAATACGTAATTAAACTTAAGAACTGTCTGTGTTGAGAAATATTTGCAGTCGTTTGAGGATCCTTCATATTCTCCACATCACAATCACTAATAAATTCAAACATCATTCACTTTAAATGAAGAGAGGATGGAGATGCTCCAAATGACAGGAAATCTTGAGAGTAGCTATTCCTTGTATATCCGTCACGCAATTAATTACCAAGGCGATAAATAGTAAAACTCAATTTTGTCCACCCTTTTAATTATCTGATAAATACTAATTTTATGCCTTTAGGTCTAGTTTATCACTTTATAACTTTATATCTTTAATTAGACCACATCGAATTTTCCTTAATTCGATAAACGTTTTATATTTAAATCAGCAGAAATTACAAATTTTTATTTTATTTTATCTAAACGCGTAATATTGTAATAACAAATAATCTAATGGAAGACAAAAAAAAATCAAATAAAATATTGGAATAATAAGTTTATTCTTTCATTTAGATATTCTTTAATTGCATTATCTATTAATAAACCTATATTTTTAGCCGATATTGTACTAGGTACATTAATAGACACAAGGCATTTTTAATGCCTTGTGTCTATTAATGCACCTAGTAGTGAAGGAAAAAAGCAATAAAAGGAAGACACGGTCTCGGAGTACATAGCTATAATTATTACTATTACTAATATATTAATTTTTAAAATAAACCATTTAATTTAATAAATAGAAGACGATAAGTTTATTTCATTGATAACCTTATTTGGCATATGGATCTGGGCGATGAGGAACTCGATAATAGAGATGTAACTATTGAATCATAAAGACCAATTTAAATTGCTTCAAACATTGATGAATAATTCCAATATTTCGTATATAATATTGATTTATATGAGATCATCATATACATAATTAAGCTACATCTAATTCTTATCTCTCAGAATGTACAGTACAATGTTATTTTTATGTCGAGTTTCTTGTTCTCTATACAAAGGCAGCCATAGTCGTAATTAAATCCAAATATTAATACCTTAAAATGGAAATTTTGTGACGTTCTAATTGTCTAAGGATGAACTATGAATTCAGCTACGACTTTAATCTATAACTTAGGCATGAAACTTTCTGTAAATAATAGAAATAAATTGACGAATCAATTGGTAGAAATATTAGACCATAAAACAATTTATTGATTTGACATGCAGATTAATTACGGCTGAAAGAAATGCATTCTCGTGGTTCATTTTAAAGGCACGCGGATTTTATTACGTTAATTATAACAAATTTTTAATATAAATCCCCATAAAATTTACATAAACGAATGCTTTACAGACGTGTCAGTTTTTTAAACACATTCAGGTATATCGGTACGTGCATACCCGGCTTCGTATCAAATACTGTATCCTACAGCACATTTCGATAATTAAATATTTTATCACTAACTTTGAAATAATATATTAATTACTAAATAATTAATTAAAGAAAGTAAACATATAAAAGTTTTTAAATATTACCAATTATTTTTTTTAATTTTTTAACTAATTAATTGGTTAGCTAATGTGTAACTCTATATAAGATTGTAAGGAGTATTATAATAAAAAATTTGAAGAAAAAGACTTAAATATATAATATCAATCACAAACAATTAAATATACAATTCAATTCAATAAACTTTTTATTATATTTTAAGAATCCCTTCGTTACAAATGATGACAATTATTGTAACAATCAATCAAAATAATCGGTTAATGTTACCTATGGTTCCAAGATGGAGGCTCGTCTCTGATTCCAGAAAATAGAAGGGAAACGGTGGGGACTCACGTTCTAACCTAACCTAACCTATTCTAATAAATTACCATAATTATTACCAACAAAATTATTAGAATAGGTTAGGTTAGGTTAGAACGTGCGTCTCCACTGTTTCCTTGCGGGAATCAGCCGAGCCGCCATCTTGGAACCATACGTAACATTAACCAAATAATCATATAAGTTTATTATAAGCCCTACTAATATATATTTCATAGATTAGTGCCTTATTCTTAATAAAGAATATATCTGTAGTTTCATTCATGATTTCTGTAATAACTTAATTATGTATTTAATGATACAAAAAAAAATTAAGAAAAAAGTAACTTTAAATTAAATTTTTTCAGCAAATTATCCTTCCATTGACATTCCAATAATTAATTTCACAACCATTAATTAAAAAGAAAAAAGATTTTACATTAATCTCTGCGGAGACGAATGATGGTCTTTTCTTCGACTTATTTTTTATTTCTTACATTTACTATATTCTGCTGACATAGCACCGTATTGTTGAATACCATACCGTGCGTCCCACTGTTTCCTTGCCGGAATCAGAGACGAGCAGCCATCTTGGCACCTAGGGTAACATTAACCAAATCTTTTGATATTTAAAAATAAATAAATAGTGTTAAATATGTTTTTAATACTTATTAAATAATTTATCCAATATTTTGTTATAAATTTCAATTTTTTTAGTAATAAAGAGGTAATTTTAAAACTATTTTTATCGCTGTATCTATCTTTTGTTTATACAGTATCTCCTTTAATAAATAAGTGAATGATTAATCGATAAGCAGTATTGAGAAAATATTTATTTACAAAAATATTTCTGGTATTATTTAATAATTAAATTAAATAATTATATAATTTTTAAATTGAACCATTTATTCGAATGTAAATCTCAATACATTCTTAGAACAGCATTTGTGAACCTGTATTACACAAATGATACAACGTTTTTAGTCACTGAAGTCAACTGCATTCTTTGTGTTATGTCGATGCTTAAGCTTACATATTTTTATATTAAATAATTTATTTTAATCTTGTTTTAATTAAATATACTTAAAAGATGTAGTTTATCATTGTATTTATCTAAATTCACCTCCAGTTTGGTGTGAAAACGGATTTAATTTTGTCAAAAAATATTTTTTTCTGCATACTTTTTATTAGCTCGATGAAAACAATTACATACTTTACTGGATATTTTAAAAAATTTATTCTTTACTAAATAGCTTTATCAGACCGACACCATTATTTAATCTTTTCAAAAGTTCCTTTTTATTCCGAATCCCGGTTTATTTTCTAGTTTTATCCGCATCGGTTTTAATTAAAAAGTATATATTCGAGCGCAATTTAATTATTCGATTTCTATTTAATTGATAATTGAAGTAATGGCCGTATCAGACTAATTACTTTTGGGTATCTCTATAGAAAATTTACAGGCTACCAAATTTAATATTTTCTCGAAAAGTTTCATTAAAAATCCTCCAAATTAAATTCCAAATGGATTGCCAGATTGGTTTGGATAACTTTTACACTTCGTGATGTGATAAATGCTAACATTAGGAGAGGTCAAACAGTAAGGATGTCGATTTGCTACTCTGAAGGATCCGGGTTCGAAACCCGATCGAATCTTTAGGAATTTTCGTGGTTTGATCCGGAAATGTCAGGTTTAATTTTTACTCCGCAATCCATTACGAACCTGGTCAAAGTCGTGAGAAGCATGCAAAAAAGCTCTTAGCGCCTATCTATATATATAATCGAGACGAGTTGATAATGATAATGATAATGATAATAATAATAATAATAATCAGCGCAGAGCCCAAACGGTTAGGAGTTGAAAGTTGAAATTTGGTACACAGTTAGGGTACGTCACGAGGACGCACGCTAAGAAGGAATTCCTCCCCACGAGGGAGAGGGACAGAATTAAGTCTTAACACTTCCATCAACAATGGAAGTGTTACGTAACAAGGGAAGTGTTAAGAGAAAGCGACGTGCAAGACGCGGATGCAGTTTTTTTCGTTTTTGCGAGAAATCGAAATATTTTTAAACCCACCTAAAAATTCTCTAATTAGTCTGGAAACAGGGAAACCCAATTCTCGCATTCTGTGAAAAGGTTGACTATAACGTAATAATCTTAATCTTCGCTATCGTTACTTTTGCCCGAGCAACGCCGGACTTATCTGCTAGTAAACTATAATATAAACCGTTTTGGTTAATGTAACCCTTGGTGCCAAGATGGTGGATCGTCTCTGATTCCAGCAAGGAAACAGTGGGACGCACGTTCTAACCTAACCTAACCTATTTTAATAATTTGGTTGCTAATAATTATGGTAATTTAGTAGAATAGGTTAGGTTAGGTTAGGTTATGTTAGGTTAGAACGTGCGTCCCACTGTTTCCTTGCTGGAATCAGAGACGAGCCGCCATCTTGGCACCAAGGGTTACATTAACCAAAGTTTTTAAGCTTGTTTTAATTCTCGATTAGACCATTTTTGTTTAATTTTATACACTTAAATAAATAAATATAGTTATTTTTATTTATTTTCACACACACACACACAAAAAAAAGTTTAATTGTTGCATTACCATAACATTGAATATTAAAAATTGAATTTTGAAAATTTATTTAATGTTGAAAGCAATATTAGAAAATGCAAACTGTTTAACAGAATTACTTTAAAATATAATTTTATTACCGATACGAAAATATTCAGAGAAAAAAAATAAGAAGAGTTTCTTAAAATCCGTATACAATTGCGAGGCGTTATAATGAGTCTTTTAATGGATGGTACAAATGAAATTATACGTAGACATATATCACACAATTGCATTACATTCGAGATATTTTATTACTTGAAGCAATTTAAATGAAGTATTTAATAAGTAATTTAATTAAAGGAATTATGAAGTGGTAGTTCTATCCATTAAGCAAATAATTCATTTGGTCCCTTTTAATCGATTTTTCAAAAAAATTTTCTAGTAGATACGTAAAAAAAAAACACCACTTTTCTAAATTTCAACACAATACTTTTTAATAAGTAAGGAAATTTAGTTTCGACGTTTTTGTATAAACCGCTCAGCTAATTTCCCACTACAGAAATTCTTAAATTTAATTACACGTATATATTAAGCAATATTTTACGAATTTAATTACATTATAAATAAAGATTAACTAAGAATTTCAACATTTGTCAATAAATTAAGTCACGGATACCGACTATTGCTTATTTTATTAATTTATATGTAATGTTTTATAAATATTTAAATTTTACATGTAAAATCGTTTTATTAATAAACACTACCAAAACGGTATTTAGTAAATATATTTTTTCTAATATTTATTAAATAAATGTTTCGATAATATCGAATCTTTTGATGTAAAGGATATCAAGTATACCTCGTATACAAAAAAACAACCATAAAAACCATTGTACATGCCGGTTGGCTGTCGAGATGGACTTTTCCCACCGCGGTTAATGTAACCCTTGGTGCCAAGATGGCGGCTCGTCTCTGATTCCAGCAAGGAAACAGTGGAACGCACGTTCTAACCTAACCTATTTTAATAAATTACCATAATTATTAGCAACCAAATTATTAGAATAGGTTAGGTTAGAACGTGCGTCCCCACTGTTTCCTTGCTGGAATCAGAGAAGAGCCTCCATCTTGGCACCAAGGGTTACATTAACCAAAAAGTTTACTGTGCACTAGAATCTAGCACGAAAGGCCAACATTTAGGAGGACTATTTGTTTATTTTTTAAACCAAAATACGAAATACCAAATTTATTTCCTCGATTAAACTACGGATTCGGTCGTTACGTTGACATTCGTGTCTGTTTCGACGACGTTGTCGGAATCAGGGTCTCGACTACCATCAGGGTTTTCTTAATTACCCTTCGGCTGATAAGCTCTCGACTTATGAACTGGATCGCGACTTTTCCACGCTCAACATTCGTCAATATTTATAATTTTATTTATAAAAATGTTCCCGCGAACGTTAAAATAGAAAGTACCGTCCGACTTAAGAAATGTAACTAAAACTATCATTCTAAACTACATTACTCTGCACTTTGCTGTACTCCCATGCTTTTCAATCCGGGAGTTTATTTGGATCCTTTAATCGAAAAAATACAGTAGGTCTATATCAAATTTTCTTCAGCTAAACAAGTATAACATAACATTATTGTTCCATTAAAGTAAAAGTATTTTTATTCTTCCATAAAATAGAAATGATACGAAAAAGATTATTCTCTGTTATTCTTTATCGCGACATTCTTATCCTTTACAGGTAACATCCATCGTTTATGAAAGATGTCACGAATATTATTTGTTTGATCCGTCTGTAGAGATCTGTGATTCTCGGAAAAGTAATGAAAAAGTTTTTTCTTGTGAAATAATGTTCAGACGACAAAACTGCATTTTTAAACTTGATTTTTATCTTTATAAAATGCTTTTTTAAAGTAATAATTTAGCAATAAAGGTGAAACTATTTCCTTCCTTACTTTACTAATTTTGATTGTGAATTGACAAAAGTAAAAACGAGATCGTTCGTATCACCAATCGATATTATAATAGAGCCGAATTGTTTGGAAGTAAACAATTGAAAAAGATTTTCATAGCTAAATGTAGAGATTAAATAGTTGTGTTCTGTTTTTTCACACACAATATGAAATGATAAGTATCGCAGAACATTAATAATTAGCTAGATTAATTAATAATTGGCATAAACAATAAAAGTGAAGGGTTAATGTAACCCTTGGTGCCAAGATGGCGGCTCGTCTCTGATTCCAGCAAGGAAACAGTGGGACGCCCGTTCTAACCTAACCTATTCTAATAAATTACCATAATTATTAGCAACCAAATTATTAGAATAGGTTAGGTTAAGTTAGAACGTGCGTCCCACTGTTTCCTTGCTGGAATCAGAGACGAGCCGCCATCTTGGCACCAAGGGTTACATTAACCAAGTGAAGTACAGTAAAAGGATCGAACTTCAAAATCTTCTCGTCTAAAGGTAAAAATATCTAAACCAGATGCCATTTTAGATAACTATTGTAACAAACAATAGTGCTTCGTAGCGAATCATCGACTTATTTCTTTCTGTTATAAATAAATGATTAAATTATTGTTTTTGTAATATCAACTTTTTCAATGAACGTAGGTTATGATGTGGTGGAATGGCTGATGGATAATCTTCAGATCGAAGATACAGGTATACAGTACATTTATTTTGATCAATAAATCTATTCAATGACTATTTTTAATTTATTCCGAAGAATAATTTTAAAAAATCATTTTATAATAACGATATTTATTTTTATAGCGGAAGCTTTACATCTTGCTAATTTACTTTGTCAGCATGGTTATTTCTTCCCCGTTAATGACAATAAACCATTAACGATTAAAGACGACAGCACATTATACAGATTTCAAGTAAGATTCGTCGTAATTTTTATTGAATTTACGTATGAAATTTTTAAAATCACGTGTCTTAATAACATTTATTCATAATTTGCAAATAAAACTTATTTATCTTTCCCGTAGACTCCTTATTTTTGGCCTTCTCATCATCAACCTAATAATACAGATTATGGTAAATTTTATATTAAATTTTAAAATACTTTTCATATTGTATTTAAAAATTAATTTACAGATATTAAGTAATTATATAGATATTTATTAATACATTTATATTATTATATATGTACCTTTCATTAGCTATTTACCTTGTCAAACAAACAAAGAAAAATAAACAGAAACATAATTTAGAAGAATACGAACAGGTAAATTTTTAAAAATTATAAATAAACATTATTTATTCAGTTAGTTCATAAATTTATATTTTTATACATGTATATGTTTTAAAACTGGTCAACTCTTACTTTAGGAAGCATTAGCGAGATTAAAGAAACTATTGTGCCACAAATGGGAGTTTATATGTCTTCAAGCAGAAGAACAGGCAAAGTATGTATAACTATTTTGAAATAATAAGCGTATTGTTATTATAACTGTAGACTGTTAGTTTCTCAGAACACATTATTACATACGTTAATGTTATCAAATCAATGTTATGCATGATTTTTTTGCGCGCTACGACTAGTGATTAAACAGTATTTTAAACGGCTACAAACATTTTTCAAACGTTATACACTTAGAAAATTTTGCTTAAACAAAAATCAAAATTAATTTTTGATTCGTACACGTTAAGTTTTATGGACTTTTCAAGCGGAGCCGTAGATAGCTCGTACGGGGCCATAGGTAGAGCGGGTCTCTTTAACAGTTATACAGTTATATATCGAGATTAACCTTTAATTTGCTTTGTATGAACTAGAAATTATCAATTTTTTTTAAAATTAAATATCGTTCATATTCAAATATCATCGTTTTAACTAACCGAATGATAGAAATAGAACTTTGTTTAGTATTAGATTTGACTTTTAACTTAACATAATTAAAATACACTGGATTTTTATTGTTATTACGATAAAGCACTCGAGTTTCTGCTATTTGTGTTTGTCACAAAGCTACGAAAGTGGCAAACACAAATGTCCTTTTTGAAATATTTGAAGATTTCTACATTCGATGATGAATGATTTTGTTGCAAACCCCGACTGAAACTTAATGATCCATAACTATAAGCGCCTATTTATTTTCCTATATCGAAAACTACTTCTATATCAAAAACAATAAGTTTCTAAAAATAATAACAAATGAGTCCTTGTAGGGTTCTTTCCGTTGTAAATAATATAAAACACACTTCGTTCGTAAACAATAACCATCATGAAGCTGATTTCAAAAATGTATTTTTCTTGCGTAATAATAATGAAACAACGAAATGATTTAACACACAGTTTCATTTATCTGATTAATAGCAAATTCCTGATGCGAGAATAGATAAATTATTTAACATATATATTTCCATTATAATGAATTATTTCAGTGTTGAGACATTACATTTCACAATTCAAAATACGAGATTTACGTTATTACGAGTATGATAATGTAATCGTGTATTAGTTTACATTCTTTTATATACAATTTATCGTGTATTTGATTTTTTAACAAAATAAATATTTAAATTTTTTAACCGTAAAGACGTTGGCATTCTTTTTTTTTTAAATGTAAATTCATCGTGAGAAGTTATTTTATTTAAACACGAATGGATTCTATTCCAGATTTCACGCATTATTTCCATAAATTGCTACTTTGGCTCCATTTTACTGCCCTTCCATTGTCAACTCTTTTCCTGTTGATCTGGATTTTGAATGGACGGAGTTGGACAATCGTATTCGGCTCCATCGTGCCGTCTATGACTGGAATATTGTCAGGATTAATTTTGATGATATGACAAGAACTGAACTGTATTTAGTTAAGGTTAGCCGTTGTCACGACATTATACATACACATAAGTTATATATATATCTAGATTTAAATATTACAAATTTGGGTTTTGTTTGATTTTTCGATTCTAACGCTTTAATCACGCGAAATGATTGTTACATTTCACAAATCCCGATGGTGCCGTCCTTATAACGTTTAATTTAGTTTTATTGTTTATTTAAACAAAATTACAAGTGACTAATTAAAGTAATATGCAAATTATATGAATTATAATTATCTCGGAAACGGTTGGTTCTATCGAAACGATTCATTAGAGTATTTTCATAGCAAGAGTTTGGCATACTTATAAGTATTCTATCATGGTATACTATCATATACTATATAAATTATACTACTATTTTACAATTTAGACGCATCTGCATTGAAAATAAAATGATAAAATGCTTTGAAATGATTATTAAAACACTTGATATTTACATAAACTGATGCCTGAAATGCATCAGTTTATGGATATATTAATGTAAATATGGAGCGCAAGGAATGATTAAATAATTAGCAAGATACAGTTAAATTTATTTCTGTATCTATATCGAATGGTCTACTGTAAAAAATTTCTCTTAATTTTGAAATTAAAAGAAATTTTATGGTACACCATTTGAAAATAGCCAGGTGTCGAATATAATACTATTAATATATTAATGCACTGACAAATTTATTATTATTTATGCATAAGGATATATAAGAAATATAGGACAAAGTTTATCTATTCATAAAAAGTAGTTTACGTTTCATCTGTGTATTGATTGACATTTAACAAGTGACGATTTCATTTTTTAATGTTATATAAATTTCTATATAAAATGCCAACACGAAATTTTAAAATGTTTTCGTTTTTATATTAGTTTATTGAAAGAAAGGAAGAAAACGGACAAAATTGTCTTAGAAAGTCAAGAGAGAGCGTATTGGCACGTTCACCAACCTCCTGTATGTATCATTATTTTTCTGTATGTTCTATAAAATTTTAATTGTGATTTTTATGTCGATTATCATCATAATGATTTGCTGTAACTACTGTAAATGTTTTTCTTCTTAACTTCTTCAAAACATTGATTTCACTAATGAACGAATACATAAAATATATTTCGAACAAAAACACATTTCAATGCTTTAAATCGAAATCTTTCGATGGACTTTTGATGGCAGATCGCCACGTGTCGCGTTGCCGTATACCAACAAAATAACGAAAAAGTTTTTGAAAAATGCTTTTATATTTTGGCGCCGAGGCAAAGTTCATACCTGGCACCCGATTCAACGTTAATTACAAAAAAAAAAAAAAAAAATTTTTTGGGCTTTTAATTCTACGGGCTCATTTTGGCGCAACCAATGTCGGCGCCAGGGGCAAGTGCCCGCTTCCTTCCCTTTTAATTACGCCATTGTATTTTATGTTATACTATCGAAATTCAAAGAATTAATACACTTCGATGATTTTCGAGAATCGGTAACGAATTCAGAGAAATACGGGTATTCTTTTAATTCAAAGTATTGAGAAAACATCTATACCAACAATGGCGGCCATTTTGAGTCCGGGTGCAATATACTGAGCATACTTAGGATTAAAAATGTTTGTGCGCGTCGAAGTTTTAGATTTCGAATAACGATACTTTTAAAGACATGAAACAAATACGCTTTAATTAAAATAAATATAAGGAAGCCGATTGAAAAAGACAGCCGATACATTATGTGCCACGAGTTCGCTGGTACTTTTTGCTTATAGAATTTCATTCGTGATTTAAATTTGTAAATTGTTACAATAGGAGAAAATTTTGAAAATGATCATTATATTTCAGCCTGGTTGTATTAACTGTTTGGAACAGAGTCCAATTTCGAATAAGAGAACTAAAAGGAAGAAAACAGTCAAAGATTTAAAGTTAGAGGTAATATATTTATTTATTTAAGGCTAAATCTTGAAAATGTTGATATTAAATTTCAATTATATTTTTTTTAGATAGAAATGTTGAATAATAATTTGACAAGATCTAGATTTAAAGTTTCTCAAGCTGTTGAAAGGTGGGACATAATTATGATCAGATTTTCTTTAAATTTTCAAGGCAATTATTAAAATTTTTAAAATATTTTCTTATATAAATTATACATTAAATATAATTCTACATCGATTTCTGTTTTTAGTTTGATTCATTGGTGGGAATCTTATTCCGAATTTGACCCCTTTCTAACTCCTGTTCCGCCAAGTAATCCCTGGGTAACGGATGACACGACGCTTTGGACAATCGATGGCAGGGTGTAAGTTCCTTTGTTTTATGCATTATAAAATACAACTTTTTTTTTACAAAACAAACAAAACAAAATTTTGTTATTCAAACTAATAAATACCAGAGTTGTGTTCCGCGCGTGTGAATTTTACTCTACTAACACACTATGGATGTAAATAATCGGATACAGTATTTCATACTTCGTGTTTCAATACATAGCACGTAAAATGAATAAGATGTAGTTTGGATAAACTAAGACAAAATGAAATTAGGAACAAAGAAAGGCTTCTTTGAAGAAGTATTAATTGGGCTGTAATTTGAAAAACTTGTAGACCTATAAATTCCCACTGTTGTCCGTCTGTCCTTCCTTTATCTCGAGAACGGAGTTAGATAGATGAAAGACGAGACTAGGTATGGAATCCTTAGGGGCAGGAGGTCCTCGATTAACTATATGCGAATTTCCGATGCAAACCGGAAGTTACGTTATTTCAATTCAAACGTTTCCCCTGAAAGAAGTTAGATAGATGGCCGGCACGACTCGATTGCTAAATGAAAAGTATGATGTACAGGAACACGACTCTAGTAATTTGGAGGAAAGCGTGTATTTTAAATTAAATAAATTAAAAACTGATTAAAAACTTCAGCCCGGCATTATTTAATTCTTACAATAGCGCTTCCCAATCTGAGATATTGAGAAAATAATTTTCAAACAATCTGTATTTTATTTTTTCAATTTTAAACTTTATACGTGTATCTAGAAGATTCAAAATTGTGTGTTTTATTTTTGGTACAATGTGAGTGAGTGATATTAATGTTACAGCAGACATACCATCTGAATTCAATCTCTTGCTAAACGCAAATCTGCATATCTTGTCACTTTGGTAATTGCGACGGTGATTAAAGTTTTGAGCTCAGAGAGATTTGTAAAATAAACTCCAATTTTTAAACTCCAGGAGTCAAATCTGGGGATGACATGGCCAAGATAGCGGCCTGCTGAACCAATCCTCCAACGTAAAATGTGAGGTCGTCGAATTGGGGATATCCAAATGTCAGGATTTATCGTATGTGGGGTGAAGAAAAGTGCGGCAAATAGTATAAATAAACGGATTTATTTATCACTGCAGCTGAGTCTTACAATCTAGTACCTCTCAACTGTAGGCGCTGGACTGTAGAGTCGATGGTCCCGGGGCGGTCAGTCTAGATGCTTCTATGGTGTCAAAAGTCCGGTGACGAATGGTGAAAACCAGAAGTCCAAGGCAGGATGATGTCGTTAGAGATGAAAACAAGGCAGATAACTTCACAACAGGAGACAGAGAAAAGTCTGGTCAGATGACTTCACAGTCAGAGACAGGGAAAAGTCTGCCTTTGTTCTTGAGATCCAGGTTTTTAGATGATTTTCTTCCCGGATCTCTAGCTTTTGATTAGTCGGTTTTTTGTATTTAGACAGATAAGACCATTTCGGGCTACCAAAGGTTTAATTTGACACTGTGATTCATTCGATCAAGGGAAATTAATCACACCTTGAAACTCTTGCTCATATTTAAGTGTTTCGAAATCTTATAAGTCTGACACACAATCTCCTTTCAAGGTTATTTAAAAACTTATTAATCTAGAAAAAGAAAAAATAATTTTATTATTTTCCGCATTTATTTAAGTTTTTCTTTTAGTTTTTACCAGCGTTAGAATCAAAGCCGGATCCCGTTCGGCACTTTTAATATTTTTAATACGTGAGCTCGAGTATCGCTCGGACCTCACAAAAATGTCCATTGAGGAAATACAAATATCCACTTTTGAAATTTCATTCGTATTTATTACACCGTTGCTCGCAAATCTCGAATTATCGTCGCAGTTACCGAAGTGACAACAGATAGATAGCTTCGAGTTTGGCAAGAAATTGAATTCAGGTGGAATGTCTACCTTATCGTTAATATCGCTCACTTATATCGAACAAAAAAAGACTGAAGTAAACCTTGATGTACTGTACTTTGCAATAAATTAATGCCTTCAACTGATTCAGCAAGTCTTCTGATCAAAATTCTATATGCCTTCAAAGTTGTAAAATCCTTTTTAAATCGCCTGTATTAAATTTTCTTGTTTTATGTCATAGATCAAATTCGGATCGTCGAAATTCGAGTATGGCGATAGCTAATATTTCGGCAGCAGACAATGCGGGTTTACGTGCGACACGATGTCAATTGCTTAATATTCGTCTAAATCGGCTTTAACTATGCTGTGCATGTAATTTTGAACAATGTGTAAGGTTACTCTACTAATTTTTTCTATCGTGTTAGGCCGCGACTCCACTAGCCGTAAAAGCGAGTTGGGCAGTGTTCAACTTTCGAAGCGAATACGACCGTAAACCGGTACCATCCACCAATCAGAAGTCAGTTAAATCTAGGTCACCGTGACACAGTGCGAAAATGGCGGAAAACGAGCTTTTGTGTACGTTCTCTCGTGGCTACTCTAGAAGATCTGGAAAGATTTATCGAAAACATCCGAAGGTATTCATGTATCTACGACAAGAGGTATCCCGATTATAATTGATGCCTAAAACACGCGATATGAACGGCCAAAGGAAAATCCTTCAATTTAGAGGAGTATATAATAAAAAAGCTAAGCTTATAAATACTGTATATTATCTTAATAATATAATAATAAAAGTCAATATATGAAAGTAAAGATATTACTTTTACTATATTTGTAATTATAGTATAGAGAAAACTCGTAGAATATAATTATTGTCTTTATATCGATATATCACGTATACACCGTAATAGTACTGTCGCCGTGAAAAGCTTCGTTAGCCGGACCTCCACCGCAATCCGAGCGCAAACGCAAATAGGTCACGTGATTAAAAGCTTTTACGGCTAGTGGAGTCGCGGCCTTATTTTAAAATCGCGTATTTCAAGAATCCATTAAACTTAAGGGTTAATGTTACCCTAGGTATACAAAATGGTGGCTGGTCTCCGATTCCAGCATACAGAAGTGAGGAAACAGTGGGGACGCATGTTTTCTAAATCTAACCTATTCTAATAAATTATCAATTATTAGCAACTAAATTATTAGAATAGGTTAGATTTAGAAAACGTGCGTCCCCTCTGTTTCCTCACTTCTGTATGCTGGAGTCAGAGACCAGCCGTCATTTTGTATACCTAGGGTAACATTAACCAACTTCAGTAATACTTTATATCGAATAGTGTTTTTTTTTTTTTTTTTTTTTTTACAAGATTTAAAATGAATGCCAATTGTAATATTCACTATTTTATATTAGAAATTTGATTTCCCAAAAGTACATTCAAATGTGTTGTTTCTATATCTAGTTCTATAAGAAAAACTATAGTTTTTTCCAGTTGTACTGTAACTTTCATATCAGATTTATCCATTTATAAAACTATTTTGATTTTTTAAAAATGTTTTTATTGAATAAACCACTAGTTTATAATAAATAGAGTTTTGCAAGATGCATTTTATAAAAGAATTAAAGAATAAAAATTCTTCTAATCTTTTCTGTTGACAAACTTATTGCATTACTAAAATAAAATATTTAAAATGCTATAAAATTTAAATAATTAATTTTTCCCCACAACTATATTTCTGTTTAAAATACCATTCACCTCCTAATAAACACACTTTTCTTAAAATTAGCATGATGAAAAATCAATTAATTTATTACTAGATTCAAGTAACAAGTGTCTTAGATTCTTCCACTATGATTAATTTCATGATGGAAGAAATTGAAAAGATTGCTATAAAATAATAACTGCCTAATCTATTTTTTATGCAATAACAAGTGGAACAATGAATGAATTTCAAAATGACGTCTACTATAAACTAAAAAATTCCACTATAAGTTATTACTAACATGCATTGAAATCCTCAAACTGAAGGAAATACAATATATAGCCTGCACACATTTAGTATGAATCATCATTATTAGGGTGTCTACCAATGAGCAAAAATTAAATCTGGGTACATTTTCAGTATATTTTAAGTACTTGTCAGAAAATTTTGAGTATCATTGGAACCGATTCACAAATCCTTTACAGTATAAAGTTTATGCTTAAACTTTGTGAGTTAGCAACATGAAATAAATGATGGATTGCAATATTTTAATACAAATTGGTATTTTACTATTACTCCCTGACATTATATCTATTTATAAGTGAATTTATAATAGTTAAAATAAATATTTTAAATAAGAACTAAGAAATATGTTGCTCAAAGTAATCTATACTGGTTAAAGTTGTGAATCTAAGCCATTATTAACTTGTTATTTTTAAAATAAACATTACAAATAAGCCAGATTTCTCTAAGTATTGTACATGTTTAATGCAACAAAATTCTCCAAAGTGCAACACACACTAGTAATATAAGGCTTGTCATAATGTCAGGAAACAAGCAGGAACAACTTTACACGATTTTGCTAAACAGTAAGCATTTTTCAATAATTTTCCAGCCAAGTTCGTATTAGAAACATATTGTACTCTTTTCTCAACTGCAGGATTTCCTTCAGTCCTTTGTATGTATTTCCAACACGTAAGCCAATGAAAATGAAATGAACTGGCAAATGCAAATTGTTATTACTATTTTTAACTTTCCCAGCTCTGTTATACATAACAGAAGGAAAGTATGACCAAGATTTTTACATTTTTGGACTCAAGACCTTGAAATGTGAAATACAGAAAAAAATTCCTGAAATTTTTTGCTTGTATGGATATTAGTGGGGAGCATGATTTTGTTCACCCACTTTGAAGCTTAATAACTCCTCTGCTTTTTGTTGAAAATTTCTGAAATTTTGTACAGAGGTTTGTGTATTAGGGAATAGATGCTATTAAATTTTGATGGTTAAAACTCGAGGGGGGTCAAGTATCATATCTTGAATAGGATCAGACTGTAAATGTTAACAACAAATAAAATCATTAAAGTTTTTATAAAAAATATCTCTACCTTCAAAATAAATTATTATAAAATTGCAAGAATATTAAAAATATACATTTAAAACAACCTTTTTTATAACAGATGATGCCACATGCAGCTTTAAGTGTTGTTGCAGAGAAAGTTAAGCAAGTCATTGTAGTTTAAATCAACAACAAAAAAAATCCCAGCAATGTATTTAATCTTTTTTTTTAAAGTATTGGCCAGTTTTTAGTCCTAAAAACTAGTCTATGTCAGTCATACTTCCACTTTTTGAATGATATCTTGTTTGTGAAAGTTAAGAGTTGTTTTAAATTTGCATAAAATAATGTATTTGGACAATATGGTAGCTTATAATGGGTGTGCCAGAAACCCCTGACAGTTTTTAAATTTTTAATTTGCAGGACATGAAAACAACATTTTGTAAATGGCCACCAAGATATAACAATGTTACACTTTCTTTCTTCATAAAAAAATAATGCACATGTGCAAAATAAATATTTATTCTTTTCCTTCAAGTGGATTTATTTGTTATTTTATTTTAAAAACTGTCAGGTGTTTCTGGATCCTGTATAAAATTCTCCAATCTATTGAAAGTTTATAATATCAAAATATTATTTTTTTTTTAGAGTGGATCCTCCAACAGAGAAACGTGTCAAAAAATGGGCAATATCATTGGAAGAAATGCTCTCAGATCCGAGAGGAATGTATGAATTTGAACAATACTTACGTAAAGAGTACAGCTATGAAAATATAAAATTTTGGCAGTCTGTGCAAGACTTAAGACATGGTTGTCAAACAGAAGTTAATGAAAAAGTGAAAGAAATATACGAGTAAAGATTTATTTAATTTATTTATTATTTAACAACATATTTTAGATTATAAAAAAATTATTATACTTTTCAGTGAATTTCTCTCTCCAAATGCACCATGTGAAGTCAATTTGGATAGTAAAACAATAGAAATTACTCAAGAAAGAATGAAGCAACCAAATCGTTATACTTTTGATCCTGCTCAAATGCACGTGTTTTCACTGATGAAAAATGATACCTATCCTAGATTCATTCGATCTGATCATTATCATAATCTTATCGTGAATGCAGTACAACCAAGTGCTAAGAAAAAGTAAGTAATTCAAAATAATGTAAAATGAAGGTAGTTCTAAAATTTCTAATATTTTAATGTAAATAAATTAGATTTTGCAACTTTGGCACATCAGTGAGAAAAAAATCTGCACCAACACCTAGCACAAGCACTAAGCACAGAGGTAGTAGTGGTCAGTTATCAGGAAGCATCATAGATTTAACCCCAGGTCTAATGGATAAAATGAAATGGCCCTTTTGTGGAAGGCACTCTCATAGCACAAGTGATTTGCACGAATTAGGAACTCCACACGATAGAACTGCATCTAGCACGTTAGTAAAAATATTTTGTAATTTTATTTTTCTGTACCATATTCTATTAACTGAAAGGTGAGAATAAAAAGTGATGTGACAATAAATTAAGATTATTTATTTATCCAATTTTTACAGGCATCACTTTACAGCATTTGATAACCACCCCTATAAAAACCTCAAAGTATTAAAATGAACTATATTAATTCTCTATTTTTTTTTTTTACAGTATGTCATCTCCATCTGGTTCTCATGAACACATGAATGAGGCAGCTCACAGCATGCTTCAAGTTCCTCGTTGGACACACAGAGGAAGCGACAGTACAGTACTGGAAGATCCAAACCTTGGATTATTCTTAGCAGTACCTAGTCAGATTAAGAGTTTAGTAGCACCTTGGGAAACAAAAACATGATCTCAATTTCCATTTAACAAATGCAGAGAAGTTATGGATGAAGTATGAGATGTGATATGGACTATTTACTTATTTATTGTGCCAAGAATTCTGTAATGTATATTTTTGTTAAATTAATTTGTAAAAGTGTTTACTATAATTTTATGTTATTTTTCCTAATATATGCATAAGGCAAAGCACAAAAATATTTATTTATTTTTTGGCAAAAATCAAAAGATGTATCAGCTACTGAAAAGCAAACGAATAGATTGTTTACTAAGACTAATTATATGAGAGTACTATTTTAAAACTGTGATTAGGCAAGTCTTCCTTCAAAATATACTTAATATTTAAGATTGCAAATATGACAATAGTCAACAGAAATAAATATAAAATTTAAATTGACATATTTTTATTAGAAACAAGATAAAATTTCTCTAATTGATATCAGCTCCATTATTAAATGTCATCGAGTTTCAAATTTTATAAATGTTAGTGATTAGTATAATAGAAATTTTGAAAGTAAGAAATGTACTTAATAGCGTTAACATTTATTTTGTACATATGAACATTATTTGCAGTCAAACAAGTTGCACTTGGATAATTTAAATTATATAAACATTAGGTATGATTGAAATGAAGTGAATTATATTATTATATACACAGATTACTGGTTTTATTCAAATAGCACAGCTATTATTTCAAACTACATATTTTCTCTGCAGTTACTTCTTTATTGCACATATCCAATTACTGTCCATTTTTAATAAAGTATTTAAATATCTATTTGAGGGCAGTTATTATTTCAGACTAATACAAAATGTGGTTACTATTGAATAAAACCAGTATGCTGTGAACTTACATTGTTAATGATTGATTTTGATGGACTTATATATAAGAATAAAATTAGAATTATAAACACAAGATTGAATTCAATTATTTTGACTGCACATAATATATTATGGTACATTCACACAATGTAGTTTGTTAATGTGTTAAAATTCTAAAAAATTAAGAATTGTATCAAGACATTGATTCATATTCCTCTTTGTATACAACAGCAATTGTGTAGTGTGTTGACCAATACGACAATCTTCTAATGATTGGAATAAATACATATTTTAGATATTAACACTTCCAATATTCAATATATTAAAGAATAAAACTTAAAAAAAAACTATTTTCTTTTCAAAAAACTTTTAAAAAACACAAATTAAATTCTTAATATCCATGATAGTATTAAATACGATTTCCACTCATTCCTTTGAGGAATATAATTTATAAAATGAAACATTTTAACAGTAACTGAAATTAGGAAACTATTTCATATGAAAATACTGAAATATTCATCTGTCTATTCATATAAGACAAAAAAACTTTAAAAAAAGAATGTATAATTTTTATTATAAATTGCAAATTCTGAAACAATGAGTGCTTTTAAAAATGATTGCTAAGATTTTATAATAATAGCCGTATCAGAAAATGTTTTAGCTATTTATAAATTCATATAGATTTTCAGATCAGTTTTTCTTATTTTGTAATATATATGAGAATATAAATTACTGCATACTAATTTATTTCAAAAATAACAAGATTCATCAAATGTCAGAAATTACAACTGCGTATTTTCTTCATACATATGTTTTCCTCAAATTAAAATGACATTTATTTAAATTAAGCAAATTTATGGTGCAAAGTTTTTTTTCTATTGCAAAAACCATACTTAGAAGTAAAATATAAATATAATTTTTCCACGTAGCTAAGTGATTTTTGTTCATTCAACCAAACAAAACTGTCTCTTAATATTTATTCTATTCCTCCAAAGAAAAATGCTTTTTAAAGCAATAAATAAAAATATTTGAATTTAAAATATACACAGACTCCTGAAAATAAATTTTAAAAATTTTAGAAAATTATTTTACTTAGTTCAGTTCTAAAAACATTTTATTACAAATTACAAATAGTAATATTTGGATATATTGTTTACATATCGTATTATATAACAATGTAATAATTAAATCATTTACTTTGTTAATTTTTAATACAATAAAAACAAAATTATATTATTCTTAAAATATAATTTTGCTTAGTTATTTATTCTGCCTCAAAGAATGAATACCTTGTTAGGAATGACTTTTTTTTTTAACTTAAAATGAACACATAGCAAGTTTAAAAAGTTATAAGCTTTATAAATATGTGTGTCATGAAGTGTGTTTAATAAATAGAAAATAAAATTTGACTTAAATAAAACATATCCATAAAACCAAATGATGATTAATTACAATTCCTGAAAATCTAAAACTGAATTATTTCAATTCTTAATATCTATACATTAGCTACAACTGAAATTTCCAAAAGACGTATTTTTTTTTAAGCCCAATATAAATTAGATAAAACTTTTCCATTTTCATTGCAATATCCGTCCAGAGCAGTTTTCAGATTTAAACAATGATCAGTTGCTAAAAATAAAATTCTATTTAAATTACATTAAAAAATTAGAATTTTACTTTTTAAAAATTTGGCAATTTTTAATTTCTATTTTATATATATATATATAAAAAAAGCACTAACATTTAATTTTTTAACAAATTTTGTCTTCAAGAAAAAGGTCATTTTGCAAACAAGTATTTATTCCAATCAATTTATCTATTGTTTCAATCAAACCGATTAAAATTTATGTATTATACATTGTACATTATTTATGCAGCTTGAATGAAAGTAATTTTAATTCTAAAAATTATTTTGTGAAATCTTTTAAATCAAATCCCATTATTATAATAAAACAACAATTATGTTGCCAGTTTGAAATGTTTTTCATAACATTTCTATTATATCTGTAAAGTGTATGTAGATAATAATGCATGACAAATATTATGTATTATTTTTCATTATAATGTAAAAATTTATGCCATGTATATTAGTGTAAAAAAAAGGAAAAAAATCTGTGTGCATTTTATCCATATTGTTATTTCGTTCAATGAAGAGAAATAGCTTCATGTTGATTTAACAAATTTGTGATTTAAAATAGTTATGGTAATTTATTTTGAAATAATTGTTTTATTCAATAAAAATTCACTATGTTTTCATGAATGTAAAGCAAATTTTACTTGTAATCTAACTGTGTTATATAAATATCAAATCTACAGAGAAAGTTTTTGCCTCTATTCATTTAACAAATTTAATAGCTCTTAAGTTAACTCCAAAGTAATTTCATAATAATTTTCATTGTCAAATGATGTAAAAATTTCATAGTATTAAACAGAATTAAAAACAAAAATAATCTACAAGACAAGTTTTATTCAGAATTTAAATTATTGCACGCCAACAATTACTTGGACTTGATAAAACAAGAGCCAATTTTGTAATCAATAATTTCATTAAATATGTAGAAATTAATGTTATTTGAAGACAAGAATGTTTAAAATCTGTAAAATTCATTTATGACGAAAATAACAAAAACAAACCTATTACAAAAATAAAGTGAACATGCACAAAGTTAAAAATTGTATTCTACTCTTTTTATACAACATAAAATAGAACCATGGCAACTGTTGACTTTGTTTTGGAAGTTCAAAATTACCAATAATTCAAATTGGTGTTGTTTACTTCCAGCTGAACGACACATGCAGGCTGCTATGCTTTCCCACTGTAAATCCTCGACTAGAAAGGCACTCGGCAACCCATAAGTTCAGGCAAAGGGAGAAGAGGATTGAGAAGAATAGATCTTGTAATTAACTGTACGGCAAAATGTTCACACAGACACACCTGTGTACAATGTTGCACCAAAGTCACCGTTTTCTCAATGCCACTTGTAGTGTTGTACACAATGATTCTAATGAATTTCAAACAAAAATTTAAATCATAACCTTTTCAGAGTCCTCCTTTTATCTTTCATGATTTTCAGATTTTTTTTGTCTATAGAAGATTTATTTTTGTCTCCTGCGTGTTTTTTTGCCATTGGGCCATCACCAACCTTCAGGGGATAATTTCCTGCATTTGATGAAGAGGGATCCATTTCTAGCCCTTCTTTATGAAATTTTGGAGGTTGAGCATGAATTTCAGTCATCATTTTTGCTCGTTTGCAGTAATCATCATAGTGGTCAAGCAATAACTTTCCAGCTTCTTCATTTAGTGCGGATTCAGGATTTGGAACTATCAAAAGGCATTTGATGGTCTGAAAAAATTATATTTTTAATATCGATTATTTTGTAGAATGGAATTATAAATGTAAATTCCTATATTTTTTAATTACAAATAGAAAAATTTCATTAAAAATAATAACAGGATTCATTATTTTACAATAAAAGTAAAAGCAACACAATCTAAATTTTTATAATTAATAAACTGGTTAGTTTGTGTATAAAAATAAACAATAATTCTTTGATCTATTGCTTAATTGGTTCTTTAAAATCAGTTTAATTTGTATTATTAATATAGTATTTACCAGAACCTATATCAAGAACTATTTAAGAAAAAACAAAAGTCAAAGTTATATTTATTTCTTATAGTAGAATTTAGAAAGTAATAAAAATTACAAATATGTATTTTAATTCAAAAGTTTAAAATATTAAAATTTCTGAATTATCGGGAAACACTTCATGGCTATTATGACTGAAAATGTATCAAGACTATATGATTATCATCAACTACAACAATATATATAAAATTAAATCTCAATTCTTTATTATAAATATTTAACATTTCCAATACAAATTTTAAATATTTGATAAATATAAGAAACATCCATGTTAGAAGCTACATATAAGTTAAACTGCAAATACATTATTGTTTGAACTGTGAATCAAAATCTTGTCAATATTGTTAAATTAAGTGCAAGAAATACAGTAAACTCCCACTAAATTGGACTAATAGGAGATGAAGGTTGTCCAAGTTAACAATATTTTCTGTAATAAGGAAAATGAGATGAATATATAGTATAGTAATTTATTATTAACTTCTACACAAGTTTTAATGGTTATACTACTGAATTTATTATTTATTGAACAGGAAATAACTATTTATTAAAATTATTAGGAAATGAAGTTTACTTTCCTATCTATAAATAAATTATCACTTTTGTGATCACACATTTTTCCAAACTTGGCTGTTCAGACATATTATATATAAACATCAATAACCACAGCCCGTTATACAATACAAGGTGCATCTGAAAAGTTCAGTGAATGGTCCCATAGTTGAATAACTGTGCTGGTTAGGATGTTGCACTCACGCAGACATAGTGAGAGACTTGCCAACTAGTGCCCCTAGCATCGAAATCACGACAGTTAAACAGAAGTGCGCACAGCAAACAATGCAATGCAGTCAGTGTAAGAAGAAGTGACTTCTTCTTACACTGACTGCACTGCAAAATGCAACGCGTGAACATTACAGCACTTCCTCACTACACACCAGGTGACAGTTCTTCAACACTCTCCATATTCTCCAGATCTGGCACCTGCAGATTTCTTCTTGTTCCCTGCCTGAAAGGCCTATGCTTTTCCAACATTGCGCAGATCCAACAACGTGTGACAATGGTGCTTCGTGCAATACCGAAAGAAGTGTTTGCTCACAGCTGCTGGAAGCTGTGAGCAAACACACCAATGTCAAATGTGTGTTGTTGCTAATGGCGATTACGTTGAATGTCAGTAAAAGTATTTTGTTTGTATCTCTTGTTTCCTTTATTTTATGAGACCATTCACTGAACTTTTCAGACACACCTCGTATAATATACACACCAAACAATATGCAAAATTCTTGGGCTACGTAAAGGCTATAATTAAATATTAGAAATTAATTAATTTGACTAGAGATATGCGGTTATGCTGCCAACTTGTTAAATTTAATGACCAATTCCAAATTAAATTTTAGAAATGTCTAAAATAAAAATTATTTATTTATAATTATTAAATTTAATATGAGATGGAAGCATAACTGCCTACCTCTAGGAAAATTAATTAATTTCTAATATTTAATTATAGCCTTCACATAGCCCAAGAATTTTGCATATCATTTGGCATATTTATCAGACATATTAGCTGTAATATATATATATTTTTTTTTTGCAAATCAAATTCGCATTCAGGTTGGTTCATTCCGCACTAAGAAAAGATAAAGGTGATTCACACTCCTTAACAATGTATATTGTATAATTTTCTTTGAATAAATGTTATACATAAAATATTTGAGTATTTTTTTCAGCATGGAATGCATTTTACATTAATTTATACGGAAAAAATTGTTTCACATTATGAATAAGATTCTGGAACGAATTATGATTGTCAAGTGAGGTTCCACTGTACATGAACTTCTGGTTTGCACTGGAAGTCACATTATTTCAATTCAAAAGTTTTCCCCCGAGAGGAGTTATATATATGACGACTCTATTGTAACAGGAAAAGTATAATGTACAGGGTACTACTAATTTAGGGTTAAGAGCATATATTTTAAATTAAATAAATCAAAAATTGCACCCTGACATCTTATTTAACTATATGCAAAATAACCAAGCCATCTGATGGTCAAATGAGGAAGCATTGGCTGCATTCAGCAGACTCAACAGTTCTGGAAATGTTGAGTATTTCTCTGCTGAACGCCCTTTACAGTAGCGCTCTTTCGGAACATGTTTAGTGTTTTGATGTCACATTTGGTAGTGTCTTTCATTTACGCTACCTGAAACTGACCATGAGGGTTTTTGTTCCAACGCAACATCACTCATTGTTCAACAGATCCGGTTGCTATGTAACAGTTACTGATTTGCTCAGTTACAACTATTGAGTCTGCTGAATGCAGCCAGTGTCGATGGTAAAACTTTATTAGGAATTAAAAATTGATGTCCATAAATTTATAGTGTCACAATATAAGTCGTTATTTTTGTAATATATTCATGTTTTACTTTGTTTTATAATAAAAACAATTTCCTAAATGTTATGTACTCATATTTTGTTAACACAAAAATAATTTTTGAATTACATGCTGCAAATGAAATATGAACATGACTTTTACAGACATTTTCATTAATGAAAGGGTTGAAAACTGATCTTTATTGCTTTGTATTTGTTAAAAAAATTCACTCTGCACAGAGCTATGTTCATACATTGTCATGCTTGCACGATGATAGCCTGTTTGTTCAATTTCTTTCTATTACATAAGTATGATTAATCAAGGAAAAACAAATTGTAGTTTTTGTTAAAAATTATTTTATGCATGTATTATGGGTTTATTTATGAAACGATTACTATTTCAGATGAATATAGCTTTGGTTATTGAAATGTTAAAAATATACAGTTCACACCAGACTAAAGTAAAACTGTCCAAGTTTAATATGTTACATTAGGGGCACACATTGAGTGATTGTAATGTTTAACACAGCATACATCCAAATGATAATCCAATTATCTCCACATGTAAGGAGTTGAGTCCAAATATCTTTATTTTCAGGGTTTTATTTAGTTATCTTTATGTTGGAATGTTTTATTTTGGTTAAAAGAGCAAAACACTACACCTTCCTGAATAAAAGTTTTAAAAATAAATATATGAAAAAAACCATTAACATGACTAACACCTGTATAGCTAACATTGCCAGTCTATCAATGGCATCTTGGGTTAAGTGGAGTTAAAGAATTCTCCTAATCCTTTTGTTACTGATTTTAAAATAAAAATCAGTATTTCCAATCTTTTTTGGTAAGATTGGAAAGACTTATAAAAGAAAAGATTGCAAAGATAAGAGAAAATGGTATTAGCATGTATGTATGTAAATGATTTATAGTGGCATGTTTAACTGTAACATCACACCAAGACAAATAAAAATCTCAGCTAGGTTGAAGACAGTGAGGTGAAGCTCTTGAAAGCAATTGGAGCAAGTTCCAAGTCAAATTTGATCAATGAAAGGATTTTCTGACTATTTTTGGTGTGACAGTTAGGCAATTTAGATCATAAGTCTTTTTTTGTTTATAAATAACCTAGTTTGATTTATTTTGTCAGTTCTTGTGGAGAATTAAAAAATTTAAGTTAGACTGAAGTTCCCAACTGTCAGGAAAGTTTTGTGAACAATTGTTTTGGTTTTGTTTTTTAATTTGGACTAATTATGGTTCTGATTTTATATAACTTGTGTGGTTTATTATCACTAACATATTTTTATGTTTTCTTTTATTAACATCTTGTACTTATAATTAAAATTAAAAATTTGGACAATGGTATTTACATTTACATTAAAATACAAAACATCATGAAACTACAAAATTGTTTTCCTTTTCCATTGTTACAAACACCAGGATATAGTCCAAAACTATTTTCACTCCTGGAGACAAATCAAATATATTGTGAATTATGATATTTACATAATAGCCAGAGGACATCTATCCATTTTGATTTTTTGTGGAAGTGCAGCCTCAAATAAAAGATCGTCTCTATAAGTGAAAATAGTTTTGGACTGTCACTAGTATTTGTAATGATGGAAAAGGAAAAACAAGACAATTTTGTAGTTTCATTATATTTTACACTTTAATGTAAATCTTGTAAATAGTTCACACATTCAATAAAAGTATCAATAACTTTTTTCATTGAAGAATAGTCAATTATTTTGAACTTTGTTACTCTAATAACTGTTGCAAACTAATCCATTCATGTTATTTTTGCCCGTTTCTGAAGTCCAACCAGACAACTAACTGACCCTAAGTCTTTCATTCTAAGACACTAAGCCTGGCTCATAAAAATGAACTTTTTATGAGCCAGAATTAATCCTAGCAAACACAATCCATCCCTTGTTATTCTTTCCATAGCAGCCATGATTCAATTCTTTAGTGTTGGAGATCTTGGGACAAAAGTAACATTTAGACACTTTTTTAATGCCTTTTACGTATCCCCATAAAAGGAAATCACACAGTGAAAAGCTTCCGAGACTGAGATCATAGAACAAGATCAACTGTTCCAGCACATCATAGCTATCAATATGGACTTCTTAAGAAGTCATTAATAGACAGGATGTGCTGGAGATTCTTTCATAAGGAAGCCAGACTTCATTATGAAAATACATCAGTTTCCAATCTTGTTGGGAAACAAATTCCTAAAACAGTTGTGTGACATAATCCTTTATCTTGGAACTGTCAATATTACTGGTAATTGTTGTTATCAGATACCAGATCAATGTTAAATTAACTTTAAAACTCAGGGTGCACTATAGTTATAAATTGTGACTTGGCAAACCCTAGTATGCAAAACAGATTCTGCTGCAGCAGCAGCATTTCATTCCTTGTGTTGTCCAGCAGCTAAATAAAAATATTTTTTTGTTTGGTCAGATTACTGTCCAAACTTAACAGTTTATATTTATCATTTGATGCAAACCAAACATTTTTAAGTTTACTGTTACCAAAACTAAACACTTTCAAAATATTGATATTTTTATGACTAGCAATGTATATTTTAAATAAATTATCATCATTTATTCATGTGATAATTCATTATATTAAATTTTAAATTTATTACAGAAATATAAAGAACATGTTTTTAGAAAATATCTAAATAATCAAATTTAATACAACAAAGAAAATATTATCCTTACCAATAATATATGTTTCAGTCCCAGGTCAGGTTTCCAATCTTTCTTCAATGTATTCACACAGATCTCTCCATTTCTAGCTACATTTGGATGAAAAATTTTAGTAACAAAGTAACCTTTTGGTGGACCAGATGGAAAATCTTTTCCCAAAACAAGTTTCACTCTAAACATTCCTCCAGCATAAGGTGTGCCAGCTAGTAAAGAAATAATAACTTATTATAAAATATAAATCAGTTATTCAAATGTTAACTCTTAAGCCTTTCATGACCCAAAAGGCAACTATGAAATGATTTAACTCAATCTTGTTTAAAAAAGTTAGAATTTCTTTTTTTAGTCAAAACCTTTTGTTTATAAATGTAATTTTCAATCTTTGAAACCTTTACATACTTATATATTTATAAAATTTTCCATAAAATAATTGTTATAAGATTAGAAGAAAAAAAATTTAATAAAGGCTTCAAATGTAATATAATTTTAATTAGAAGAGATCAAGAATTGTAGATTGGATGAATGAATTCTAAACTAAGTTTTAAATGAAGTTCCATTAATTTCACATAACTGACAATATATAAAGTACTTCATGAGAACATTCTTGCAACCTTCCTCTTTTTGTTAAAAGAATCCCTTCATAACTGTAAGAAGTTTTGTATCATGCCAAATAATATTAACATACTAAGTTAATAGCATTTTCAGCATCCTATCTTGCACACCATGACAAAAAAAAGCAAGTCTCAAAAATTATATTTAATATCTCATCATTTAAAATTAAAATTTGACTGCATGTTTCCTACTATTGGCTTAGATTTTGAGTTTTTGGCAGACCACATAATCTGTTAAAATGATACAGTATGTAGTTTATTCCCATCTTTTAGTCAAGTTTACTTTGAATGTTCTTTGTCACAATAAGTTCTGTTTTCATCTCAAGCATACCTTCCTCTAAGGCATAGTTGGTTTACAATATTAATTATTTAAAAACTTCCAATATTTTTTAATTATCAAAAGCAATTACTACTTTCCCTCTCATTTACTAAAATATCAAACTATCTAAATAAAATTAAAAAGCATCAGATTAAAATATGCATTTTACTAAAACTTATTAAAAAAACATTACATCAAATTTCAAATGAAAAAAATAATATACAAAAATTTATTCTCTGGAAAAAAACCATCATCATCAATAAGAAAGAAATTTATTCAAACAGATATTTTAAAAGTCAAGTTATAGAATAAAATTAATTTTTATAATTTTACTTTATATATAGGAGAAAAATAATTAGACAGTCTTACCTGGACCTTCCAACAATGCTTGTATATCAGTTATGTCATCTTCATTAAGAAGAATTTTAATTCCTTCAGGTGGATTTGAGGCTAATTCGGTAAGCTCCTTTGAAACTTGGCGAATGACTTGAGGTGAAAGGTTTTCAACATTGGAATTCTATAATTTATATTAAATATTAAAATATAATTAACAAGATAAAACTATAGCAAAATAAAACCAAATATTGAATTTTTAGATAAATTGCATCAATTATTGTGCAATTTGCAATTTATAAAATATTTAATTAAAAGGACATATTTTGTTAGTTACATGCTCCAAATATATCGTGTAGTAGAAGAAATGGATACTTATTAAGACATTTAATTCAAGATACCAGATCATTTAACCATATACCATACATTACTAAATAAAATGCCATGACATTTATGCCCACAGTTGTGTAGTTAAGTAAGTAAAAGATGGTATTTATTTTTCTCAGGTTTCTACTGAAAAATTTTTTTTATATGGATTCTATGGTAGATTTTGCTTTGTAACCAAAACATACAATAATATAGTTAGTAGAATACAATATTTATTTATAATTATAGTCTAGCTAACCAGAATTCCTATTTTTTAAAAACAAAAAATTTTGATACAATACTAATGGTATAACACATTAAATTTCAATGTAGTTATCACAGTCATATTCATCTGTGTTGATTATAGTTTGATTTTCTTCCAATAGATTATCATCTTCCACTTTACCATCAAGTCTGATATCAACATCTTGGCTTTCTGATTCTGGCAACTGCCATTCTTTTTCCATGCATGTACCAAGCAAACAAAGATCATTTTCACTGTGATCAAGGGCATTTAACAGCCCACAATATAAAAACAAGTCTTTCATTTGCAGCAGGAATTTCCATTCAGGCATTGAATCCATTTCAAAATTTCTTCTAGAGAAGTATGCATTCAACCACATGCCATATACTAATCTCTGGTCATCCATTCATTGTACTTCTTATTCTATCATGCCTTGAAACTTATTTCAGCAGATACCTGTGGGCTGAATGAATTCTGTACGCACATTTCCTGTGTGAGGCCAAGACTTCACATCCCCCGTCAGGAAACTGGCTGTTGAGTTAGAGCCATTAAATTGGTGACTTATTTCGTAAACAGGACCAATGTGGCCAAGGAATGGGGTGCGAAACAATTTAATTGTTGCATTCCCAACCTAATCGACAGATCCCCGATTGTACATCATGCAAATGACTGAGGGATCATCCGCCGGGATAACTCTGGACGGTCACCTTACAGAGAGTTCAAAGCAGGACCTGCTGACAATCCTGTGGAGGGGGCTGCGACCTGGACAGCCGCATCTTCTCTGGGACAGAAAAATACACATTAGCGTAAAATTTCTGGGACTGCCATCTGGGGAAGGGCTTGACCCGACTCCGGAGGGGAATGGCCCAGATTGGGGGATTTCGGGGATGTTTGGCGACAGACCAGGGACCAATAGAATTACTGGGACCATCTTTTGGACCAACCAAAACCTTGGAATTTCGGGTAAAAATGATATAAAAGCCCGAGATCCCAAGGACACAGAGAGGTTGAAGTGAGAGATCAGAACACAGTTAGGCTGATGTAGCAACTAAAACCAGAACTACAGAGAAGACCTGAAAACTTGGATAAGAGCGGAAGAGTGGGGGACTCAACTTCCCTGAACATACTTCTCTACCCAGACTGAACCTATCTCCTGGTGTGGATCCCTGTTCTCCCTGCCTCCAGCAACTACTGAGATCGAGGACAAACTTTCTTTGGTCCTGCAAGAAGCTTCTTCTCCAAAAAAAACTTTCAACGATCGACTTCATCAGATTGGCAAATCACCATCACTGTAAGCATGTCTTTATCTAAATAAACGTGATAAAATTTGTAAATGCGGTCTCTGTGTGGATCTCTTTGCATCCAGCAAACCACTGCCCCCATACGTTAAAAAGGCTTTCTTGTGTCACCCTGACAGATTGCGGGCAAAGCGAGGGTCGTAACCTTTTCACCTAAGGTCGATCCCTAAGTGAGTAGGGTTGGAAAAGCAAAACCCACATTGGTGACCTCACACTGGTGTCGATAAGTTGGGAGTTAAGTCTCCAGTCTCCAATGGGCAGGGATACTCCTATATACTATGCATCCTCACACCTGGAATAACTGCAGGATCTAGACAAATTGCTATCACAAATTCTGGAAACATTTTTTCTAGGTCAGGCATTGGTTGATTTTGCCTCAAAACAACATATGGCTTCATCTTCCATCAGTTTTAGCAGTTACAATCAGTGTGTGGCACATCTTTTCATGTACTGTTGTCAGAAGAATGTCATCTTAGCTAAGACTGATTCGTTGTAGAACCAATTCCTACAAACAATACTAGAGTTTCATAGATATTACCAATATTGAATTTCTTCTGTCATCAAAGATGTACAGTACATGTCTAATGAAGACAATGACTTTTGAAATGTAATCTTGCAGCCATAACTGTTCAATGTTGTTGTAATAAATTATGATATTGTTTGAATTGATGGCTAAATCCTCAACTTGTCTTGAATTCTCCAGTCAATTCAGGATTTGCCACAGTGATTACAATATATTTTTGCCTCTCTGGTTGAACACTCATCATTTTTAGTTGTCATCTGAAGCTTCTTTCATAGCCCTAAACAAAACTCTGTAAATGGGATTCCAGTTCTTCAAGGAAGATCTTACAGTCCCTTCCAATCAAAATCTTGTTTTGGGCTTTGTTTTATTTCTGTTTCATTGGCTTGCTTCTCCACTCCAATTTCTTTTTCTTTCTTTTTTGCCAATACACAAGCTTTCAGCAGCTGTCGAATTTGATCCTAATGCCTTCTCTATTGCAACTAACTTATCTTTAAGGATTAATTTATTCTTTCCTTATCTTTATGAGACCCATTATTTTAAAGTTTCTTCATCTATTACACTGAGTGGATTGAAAAGTTTGTACAATCTGATGTAACGGCCCACAAATAAAAACACTTACTAATTTGTTCACAATACATTTTAAAAATTGTCATTTTTATTTGGTGGTCAATCTGAACTCAACCTTATTGGCTGTTAGCTTTTTATGCAGAACTTGTTACACAAAATCTTTTAAATTTGTTTCTAATTCATGTAATGAATGAAGAATGTTAGAATAAAGCAATGATCGGTTCTTAGGATTCAATTCAATGAAAATATGAATTCTCATTCAATCGAATCTGAAGAAAACACCACCACCCAAAAACCAGCAAATAAACACTAAAATTTACTTACAAATGAATGAAAATGTTATTCTAACAATCACCACCAGGCATTATGTTTTAACTACTACGGTCCGCGGAAGAAACGTAAAATTTATTCTGGCCCATGTTATAAAAAAGGTTGCCCACCCTTGGTCTAGAATCATACAATGGGTCCATTAAGTTGAGATAAGTAAAGTTTTTGACCCTACTAATTCAATTCAATAGTTCAGCTCAATTCAATGATTTACTATCAATTTCAATGAATTATACAGTAATAAAAATTTTAGAAGTAAAATTTGAGTCATCATTTCATTAATGCCATTTTTTCTCTTCCTCATCTTATAGTTTCATCTAAATGTTCTTTTACATATGACTGTCTTTTCTGAATAATATTTGACATTTTCATTTCATGTCACATTACAATAAATAATACAGAAAACATATTATTTAAAATTCAAATTCTGTTATTTAAAAATATGTTCTGATTGGATTGTAATAACAATTTCAAAATTGCCTTTCCAATATCAAAAATATAGGAAAGTTATTCAAATTTGAACAGTAATGTTGATAGAAAATGTTACACTATCATCATAGATAATATTACAGGTTTTATAGCAACTGAATACAGAAAAACAGATTCAGTTTTCTTTCTTTTTTTTTTTTTAATGAACTTATCAACTAACAAGTAAGACTGAATTAAAATGCTATCAGTCAAATCATATGAATGCAAAACTAAACATTTTTGATCAAGCATCAAAAGATATTTTCTCAAATTCTAAATTAAATTGGAGGCTTATTTAGAATTTCAAAAAATTCATAAATCATCTTGTTCAAGTAAGAAAAAAATATATATATTTTAAATGTAATTGTTGTAAATTAATTTTTTTAATTCTATATTCACAGCTGTTTGTATGCAATGCTCATCATACTATGGAAATAGCACGTAAACACTCCAATTCTAAAATATCTAAATTGTATGTTTATATGTATCCTTTGATAACAATAGCAAGATTGCAGCCGAAGTTTTCAATGCAAAAACATCAACGTTGGACATTGAGCACTACCTTCCTGTAAGCCTAGAAGTTTGACGATGGCATTTGGATTGTCATTGGAATCATGCTCAACATTCCAAATGCCACTGTCAAACATCTAGGCTTGCAGGAAGGCAGCACTCGACGTCTGATGTTCACGCATTAAGAACTTTGGCTGCAACCTCGCTTATGTATGATTATGATAAGCAATTATTTAACATGATCAACATTAATTTAGGTTTTGAGACATTCTAATTTTGATCATGTTAAATAATTGCTTATCATAATCACACACATTGTTTTCAGAGTCTACATACAAACATACAATTTAAATATTTTAGAATCTAAATATTTTAAAATATTTAGACTCTGAATTCAGAAAGTCAGATATATATACAAAACATATATAACAAAATAATTAATCATATAAAAAATGTTTTTAGATACTGCAGTTTAATATTTTTGAGTTAATCAGTGTTAATTAACAATATTTTAGCAAGTTTATGAAATCTTCAGAACAAACTTCATTTCTATCAAATAAGTTAAAACTTGGTTAAAAAGTTTTTCTTATTGTAATCGGAATTTATTTACCTAAAGATAATGACAACTAATTATTTAACTAATTTTTCATTCTACCAACCCCAGCATGTGGTATATAATATGCAATCATTGTCTTAAAGCAATTAATATTTAAAGAATTGGCTATTGTCTTAAATTTGCAATATAATAGCCTATATTATTAGCATTTGTTACTTCAATTATATAACATAAATCTTCAAGTTATGTATCTTTATAAAACCAATTTTTCACTAATTATAGTCTTATTTACTTACTCCATTTAATGTTATCAGTATAGACTAGTCCCAAAGCAATTACAATAAATCACTATTAATTTCAATATAAATGAGTAACTAGCAGATTACATTTGCTATTTAACTATTTTTATTTACACATGATATGGATTCCATACTGATTTTCTAAAAGAGCTTGCTCTTTCTTTAGAGTTAAGTCTTGTCCTAGCAATGTAATTAATAATATAGAGACTTCAAGAACAGAATTTTTAACCATTATACTTTTATAAGAAAAAAACCCAATGGCTACATGAATATAGTCAAACCTCTATTTTTGAACATAATTCATTCATAAAAGTTATTCTAAAACTGAAACAAATTTTTCCATAAGAAACAATATATAATGGATTAATTCATCCAAAATAAAGTTTTTTTTTGCCTTTTTACCTGTATTTCATGCTAAAAATGCAATGTAATATTATACACAATAAATTTTTGTTATTTAATTTGACTTAAGCACCTTTAAACACAAATTCTTGGATGCCAGTTATATTATGTGAATGTCAATTAATGCAATTGTTATTAATTAATTTGATTAAATTCAACTGCAGCACATACCAAAATATAGTAGTAGTATCTTTCCCACATGCACATTGAAATCTAATTTAAATAGTAAGATCATTGATGATTTGTGTAACGATGCAAAGCAAGTCTCAGCATCAGTAACTTCTGAAACAGTAGCCCTGTAAGCAACTGGTCAGGTTGTTGACTTTCCTTAACATAAGAAATATAGGGAGTTGACCTCCTATGTGTCTCTAATACAGTGGTTCTTAACCGGTGGTCCCTGAAAGCACCCGAAGTGGTCCGTGAAGTCATCCTAAAATTATTAAATAAATGACGACGAGTTCTGTCAGTTCAAATTTCAAATACATTTTGCTTATTTAGTGGATTTTTTTGCACAACTAAATAAATTGAACCTTCAACTGCAAGGTTCAGGAAATATGAAATTGGAAGGCACTAGCAATATATTTGCATTTGAAGATATAATCAGTGCGTTTATCGCTAAAATCAACCTATTGATCAGCAAAGTTGAAAGAGAGAATTTTTCTGTGTTTGATACATTGACCCCTATTATTGACAGACAGTGTGCTGAGATGCCCACCAGTGGCCGAGCGGTTCTGTTGCTAAACGCTGGGAGTTTGGTCGCGAGTTCCCACCGCGTTCGGACAGGGTGGCCATGTGGAGTTTTCCAGGTTTTCTCCACGTTTGTAACACCTGAATAGGGGCCAGTTTCCTTTAAAAGACCTCCTGTAAGGCTTTATTCTCACGCGTAACATCACGTTCCAGAGACAGCAACGGGAAACCTCTCTGGGTTTAACTTTCCCTAGTAAGTACCTTGGTGCGTTATTAACCTTACTAACCTGCGCCAGGTGTCGCCGTAGTCTGGTAACGGATATAGAAGGCACAGAGAAGAAGTGTGCTGAGATTAAAGGACAAATATAAAAGAACATTACATTCCATTTGCAAAACTTGAAAAATGAATTCAATCGCTATTTTCCTGACTGCAAGGACAAAGGTATTCGGAAACTGATCTGCAATCCTTTCATAGTCAATATTTCTGAGGTGCCGAATGAAACACAAGAAGAGTTAATTGAAATGCAACACGATAGTAACTGCAAGGATACTTTCAAGACAGGAATTAATCTTGAAGATTTTTGGAGCCAAAAAGCTATCGCTTCCTCTAAAATTCGAGAAATCGCTTTACGGTACCTAACTTTATTTTCAACCACATATTTATGCAAGCAAGGATTCTCAGTGCTTTTGATAATTAAAAATAAACATCGAAATCAGTTGGATGCCAGTGCCGACATGCGTTTGGCTTTGAGTAGCACTGAACAAAGAATCCAGCAGTTGGTAAACACTATGCAGTTACAAAAATTGCACTAAAATAATATAATTAATGTAACATTTTCGCAATTAATTTAATACTCTTGGTTCCGGATAATTTTGTACGTGTTTAATTTATAGAACAACTTTATAAGCACTTATATTACTGCCAAACAGTTCGTGGTCCACGGCAAGAGATAAATTTTGATAAATGGTCCCTTATCACTAAAAGGTTAAGAACCACTGCTCTAATATGTCTGGCTCTTGGTGTGTAGCATGTTCAGCAACTGAGTTATTGTATGGCAAGTGAGGCAAATATGAGTTAGAAATTCTGTTCGTGAACCAATTTGTTTGAAACAATGCTACAAAAAAAACCAAATAACCAGTAAAAAAAATTGGGAAGTGCTAACGTTTTCACCCATGTTGAATAGTCATCTTCAGACTATCTAATTCTGCAGCTGTTAAAACAACGGAGTATTGCCATACATGTGAAAAGGGGGTAACGTAAGGAGAGAGGAAGGGGAGAGGAAAGTAAATTTACAGTTCAAAGATAGACTTCCACATTGTGGGGAAGAAGTCTACATTGCAAAAGTTAATAGTGGTATTTTCGTGAGCAGCCTTATAAATTCCAACTTGCTCAAGATGTTTGAGAAAAGGGTTGCTGGGAAGAGCTACATGGCAGTACTATGAGGCATTCACGGTTGAAATCCACACCAATAGCTAGGCAAAGATAGCTAGTGCAGTCTTAGCAGATCCTTTCAGGATAGAATTAAGATGTTCTTTGAGGATACTGTTTAAAGGGCACATTGTAGCACCTATGTATTCTAAGTTGCAGTTGGATCTGTAATTGTGCAGTTGAATCTGATCAGTAATGGGGATAGTGTAGATGCCTAGTTAGAGTGCATGTCGGGACAGTCTTTAGTGTTGCAGAAGAGAGTGAAAACTAAGGGACTTCTATGCTTCAAACTGTAAATTTACTTTCCTCTCCCCTTCTTATATCACCCCCTTTACACATATACTGCAATCCCCGTTGTTTCAATAGCTGTGGGATTACTTAGTCTGAGGATGCCCATTTATTATTAGCAAAAACATTAGCACTTTCAAAGTTTTTTTGCTGGTTATTTGGTTTTTTGTAGCCTTGTATCAAGTTTAAAATATGACAACTCAAAAACTGGATAATATGTTTGGAAAGTGAACTGTTCAAAATCCAAGGTTTGATTATAATATATGTGTACTATATCAAGAAACACAAGAGAAATCTAGTTCCTGATTTCCTAACATATTTTTTATAATAAATCAAACAGTATATTTTAGGAAAATGGTAAAACTCATACTTTATTTTGTTAAAAATCTAAAAGAGATCCAATCAGTACTGCTAATAACCAGTCAACTCATTCAAAAACAAACAACAAAGATAAACTTACACAGACTTTTATTCTCAGAATCAGGGCTGTGGAATTGGAGTCAGATTCAGAGTCATGGAGTTTTGGTGTTTTAGTCAGAGTTGGAGTCTTCAAAAATCCCCTAGACTCTGACTCCTTTTTACTTTTTCAACTTGTTATGTATATAAAAAATGAAAAGTATTTGAATCGTGTCACATTTGACTCCAAGTTTTTTGCAAATCTATACATTTGGAGATCTCTTGAACCCAAAAAATGTCAAACAAAGGGAAAAATTTGCAAATATATGTTGGCGTCTAATTTGTTTAATTTCTTTATTCTGTTCTGAACTATTAAACAATATCTCAGAATGAGTAAAAGTTAAGAAACAAAATTTGGCACAGTAGCTTGTGTACAAAGAGCATTAATGCTATTAAATTTTGGTTCTTTATTAAAGGTCGACAGAGTAGAGACATAAAAGGGATCTTGTGTCATATCTCCAGTGTGGTCGGACTTAATGAATATTTTACTCGTTATTAGCATTTACAATCTTATAATATAATCGAGATGAGTTAATAATAATAATAAGCTCAGAGTTCAAACGGTTAGGAGTTGAAAGTTGAAATTTGGTACACAGGATACGTCATTAGAATGTACACTAAGAAGAGATTTTTGAAATTCCTCTTGCAGGGGAGAGGGAGACTGGTAAGGATTACCCTGAAGAACTGTTTCTACTGTACTATTTTAGATGCAGTTTTTTGCATTTTTGCAAAAAATTGAACATATTTTTAGACCAATCTAAAAATTCTCCAATTAGTCTCGGAAGAGGGGGACCTAATTCTTGCACCCAGTGAAAACGGGTAAAATCGGCTATAATCTAAATATATTAATCTTCATTATCGTTATTTTTTGCATGAGCAACATCTGGCTCATCTGCTGATTTTTTTTAAATTTTTTTTTATATAACTCGTCTCTACCCTCAAAATTAAGCTTGAGTTCTAATATGAGAACAGACAGAAAAGGAAATCTTACAAAAATTTGATGATGATATTTATTATGCACTGGAAAAAATAAATCACATTGACCACTCTTCGAGTTTTGATGTTAAAATGACTATCCAAACATTATCCAAAATACAACATTGATTGTTACAGCATTGTCACCAAGTTTCAGTAGAGCATTTATTTTCTGCTCTTAAAATGAAGAACTTTAGTGAATGCTAACTTAATAAAAGTAATTTTTTTTTTTGTAAGGAGTAATTCAGTTTATAACAGAGATGAAAAATAATAAATTAATCAACATGGCAAAATAAGCAACCTCTTTTTTCCAGTCTAAATGTTGTATTTCTCATTCTTGACTTAGTTCCCTTCGTTTTTTTCCCGATTTTTTGCTACCGCGCATAGTCGCGTGGAAGCTTGTTAGAAGCCAG
The DNA here is from genome assembly GCF_030686945.1 of Centruroides vittatus. NCBI lineage: Eukaryota > Metazoa > Arthropoda > Arachnida > Scorpiones > Buthidae > Centruroides > Centruroides vittatus. Next base: position 1,452,082 of record NW_027122577.1, read on the forward strand.
TACTTTTTAGAATTTTTTTTCTGAGTAAACTCGGCGCGCAATAAAAACGTTATTTATTGCATATTTCACAGTTCGAAAAAAATTGGAGAACTTAAATTTTTTGAATTTTTTGAAAAATTTCAGAAAAAATGCCACCAAAAAACCACCAGAGGGCTTCTCACAGAAGCAGGGCGATCATAGAAGGGTTAAATTACTGACAACAAATATGAAAGACTAAGTGCAACGTTGTAACAAATTTCATTTCCGTCCAAGTTAAGAATGATATGACTCATCAAAAACTGCACAAATGAACATAGTGGTGTAATCATCCGTAATTGACTCCAGACCAATTTTGAATTTGTAAACTTTCATTGCAAAGGACAGCTGACATTGTGCTCTGGAGGAAACAATTTGTATCACTCTTGCTACGGATATAATTTGTAATCTGGAATTTTTAGTTAGTTAACTAAATTTGTTTCGTAGTATGTAACACATGTTATTATTTTAATAACATCAATCTTGTATTTTCTAAATTTATTTATTTATTTCCAGTTCTTTTAAAAATATGACGACAGAGAACAAAAATAAAAAAAGAAAATACAAGCAAGAAAATAGAAGTTTTAATAATGACTGGGAGGAGAATTTCTTTTTTATTGACAATAACGGAAAAGCATTGTGTGTTATTTGTAATTCTATGGTCAAAAATTATAAAGCTAGCAATTTACATCGACATTATGAAACTAATCATCCTCAGTTTTCTAATCAGTATCCACTAAATTCCAAATTAAGATCAGATAAACTTGCTTCTTTAAAATCAAATTTAAATAAACAACAGTCAGTTTTGATGACCTGTAGCAATCAAGCTAATAATGTGCTGAAGCCAGTTTTGTTATTGCCTGGAATATTGCTCGTGCAAAATCCCCGTATGGAGAGGGGGAGTTTATTAAAAAAAACTTGGAAGACGTACTTAAAGTTTTAGATCCAAATAATGCAGCATTGCACAAAGTTGTTTTGCAAATACCCATCTCAAGACACACAACCGAACAGTGCATAACTGCAATTAATACATCTCTTGAATATAATTTAAAAAATGATTTGAAGAACTGTATTGCATTCAGCTTAGCCCTTGACGAATCTACAGATATCACAGATCTTCCGCAATTGGAGTTTTCATATGTTTTGTTTCACCTGACTTTGTTGTTAAGGAAGAATTATTAGATTTAGTAGCACTTCAAGAGTCAACCCGCAGTGTTGATATTAAAAATGAATTAGATTCCATAATGAAAACTTTTAATGTGCCTCTTAATAAACTTGTAAGTATTGCAACTGATGGAGGGCAATGCTGGGTAAAAAAATTGGTCTTATTGGGCTTTTAAGAGATGATTCTCAAATTCCACAATTCATACTGATTCACTGCATAATTCACCGAGAACATCTCGTTACAAAATATTTAAAATATCCTGATGTTATGAAAACAGTGTTACACATTAGGAATTACATTCACACCAATGCAAAAAATCATCAACAATTCAAAAATTTCTTTGAAGAATTAAAGGACAAAGAACTTCCAAATGACATTAATTTCTTTTGCATTGTTAGATGGTTATCTAGCTACAATGTATTAAATCGTTTTGTAGATTTGTTTGATCCGATAACTGCATTTCTAAAAGAAAAGGAAATAACCTATTCAGAATTAGACGATGACGAGTGGTTACAAGACTTAATGTTTTTGACTGATGTCATGGAACATTTGCAAACACTGAATTTAAAATTGCAGGGGAAAGATAAAATAATATCTGACCTCTCAGTGTATATTTAGTTTTCAAACTAAATTACAACTTTTTCAAAAAGACATTAAAAATAAAACTTTTTGTCATTTTCCTCGAATTAAAAAAATTTGTTCCAATATTAAACAAGAAAAACTCAACGAGTATATAAAAAAGCTAGAAGGAATATTGACAGAATTCAAAAATAGATTTCAAGACTTGAAATATTTTAAATTGTCTCTTGATTTTTTTCTGAATCCATTTGAAATTAACATAATTCAAGGCGAGTTTTCCATTTCCAATATAATCATGACCCAAAAAGCATCTGGAGAATTAGAATTAATAGAGATGCAAGAAGATCAAGCTCTACAATTAAAATATAAGTTGACGTCGATTACTAAATTTTAGAAATTTGTTCCAGAATCGAAGTATCCTTAATTAAAAAAGGCTGCTTGTCGAATTATTTCAATATTCAGAACAACGTACTTATGTGAATCATTTTATTCCACTTTAAAATTCGTGAAATCCAAACACCGATCAGTATTAACTAACCAGCATCTCAAAGAATTATTGAGAAGTGCTGTCACTAATTATTCACCAAATTTTAAATCATCATCAAGAGAAGTAAAATAAATGTGTTTAATTTTTAATATTTAAATTCAATACACATATTTTGTACTTTTCTTTATATGCTTTCAATAAATATAATTTCTGTAAGAAAATTTTTTAAATACCTTTTTTGCATGCCTTTTAAATACGTATTTAATTGCGGCTCGCGAAAAATTTCAAATTTTGAAAAATGGCTCGGACTATCAAGAAGCTTGGCCACCCGTTATATACTGTACAACATTTTTAGTAAACTAATTTTTTTTGTGTACAAATGTATTTATTATTTTTATTCACACATGCTTACCAAATACAATTGCCATCAACAAACAAGTCAATAAATGTGAACTTATATAAGTTATAACTTATTCAGTAGATGTGTCAAATTTTAATGTTTAATTAGTTTTTTAAAATTGTTTTATTTTGTATTTTAAAAAAATCAGAATCGTCGTCATTATTACTTTCCAGGCTGTTATACAGTATATGCCTATAACAAAGGAAAAGAATGACGATCAGTCAAAAAATGACTTTCCCAGATTTTTACTCTTTTGGACTCTTGAAGCCTTGAAACAAAGTGCAAAAGCACTTGGGGTTTTTTCTGTACGCACAGATGTTAGAATGTGTACCAACTGATTTAGTTCAACTATTTTAAGTTTAATAATTCCTGTGTTAAACCATCTGACTCTGATTCAAAATTGTGCCTCCCATACAGTCTAACATTCGTACATACAGGAAAAAAACCGAATCTTTTGCATATCTAGACATTTTGAGGTGCCGAGTCCAAAAATGCAAAAATTTGAGGTGGGATCATTTTTTGACTCATTGCTACACTTTTTGTCTTATATATAACAGCCAGAAAAGTAAAACTTATCAAATACATATTTATATATTGACTATGTCATTACTTAGAGGAATATTTTAGCTTTAGAATAAAAAAGTTTCTATGTTCTATCTTTATTAGAACTATATTTATTGAAGCTTATATTCTGAGATCACATGATGATGTCAGAATTTTCGGGCCTACTTTGTTAACAAGTTCCCCCTGGCTGGAGTCGTGTAAAAATCTACCACAGCCCTGCTCAGAATACAATATATACACACAAATTTTCATTGTAGAGGTATCCTTTGCTTAACACAGGATTTGGTTAATTGCAGCAATCTCTTTATATATATGGCAAAAATTTTAATTTATGCAGTTTTACCAGTTGTCTTAACATAGATACAGTATTCTAACTTTATAGCAAATGATCAAATGTTTAATATCTTAAACATTAGTCAACAAGGAATAGTTGCTGACTATCTTTTTACATTATAGAAAGATAATGATGGAACAAACATTTTATAAGAAAAGGAAATGAGTAAAGAATAAATAGATAAATTTGTGAGAATATTGAAAAACATTCAGGCATTTTTAAGACTAGTATCCTTAAAAATCTGCTAGGTTTCCCATCCATATCTTCTGAAAAAAACATTTTATATTGTAATTGAATATTGACGACATTCTGCAGTTGTGTATTTAAGGCGCCAAAACAATCATTATGAAATACAAAATAATGAACATGAAATCAGATTTATGACATTCAGAAAAATATTTATATTTTTAGAATAAATTCATTAAAATGAAATTAAGTAAAAACTATACTTATACACATTATTTAGATAGAAGTTACTTGTAGATTTTTTTATATACACATATATAAATGAAATTTATATATACTGAATGTATATAAATAAATGATAAATATGCAGATTTAAAAGTAACTTCTAATTGGAGACACAAGTGGATAATAGTGTTATGTTAAATTCATTCAAAAAATTATTGTTCTTAATGGATGAAGGTACAATACACGTCTCTCATACAGCACCATCAAACATCTCAGAAATTAAATGATGCTTTAATACTTACTAAGACACTATTTTGTGGATATATTTGCACAAAAAAAAACCTAACATAAGTTCACTCAAAACTTTAATTTTGTAACACAACTTCAGTTATTACAAATTACACTTTATTCAAAACACTTACACAACCAAAAATCCAGCTTGTGAAACACAATGTTGGAGAAAAACAAACATTTTCAACTGCTTTTAGCAACCATCAAGTTAAAGAAATTATTTGGAAACATATATCAGAATAGAACGTATGATGGAATATAATAATTTAAAATATAAAACAAATGCCTAATTGACCATCAGATATCACGTGTTTGTATCAGAATGTAATTATCTAGATGTAAAAGTAAGATTAAATGTCCAAGAATGTGCTCCAAGCTGAAGATAATGTATTATTGTCCTTGTAGTTAATAGCAATGTTATTTCCACTGGCCTTGAAAATTTACAGCATTTCCAGGTACAGTACTTAAGTAGAGAATGCTCCCGTGTGTGGTGCATTATCAATGTTCACCTGCACATCATGGTCTTGTTATATTGCACAACCTTGAATTTATGTTCCATCTTTCTCGTATTTTTGTCTTGCTCTCCATATCTGTTCACTAAACTTTAAATTAATCTAGGTGGATATCCATGTTGGATAGCCAGTTGTTTTATGTACTGCAACTCATGAGATCTCTCCTTGAAAGTAGAAGTGTGTGTGAACACCCTTTTTTACTAAGACTCTAAAAGCCACTAGTTTATATTGGAAGGGATCGTAAGAGGAGGATGGGATGAAAATTGGATTGTACATGGGTTTGCAGTACATCAGTGTGTAAATTCTACCATCCTGTATGCATATGTTGATAGCCAGGAAATGTGCAACAGATGTAGGATGCTGTTCCATGTGTAAGTGGAAGCCAAAAAGACAAAGATTGTTGTTGAAAGAATCCAAAAAAACATCAATGTTTGGTTTATGATGCCAAACAATTAATAGGTCACCAATATATCTGGAATATAGGGCAATGTCATGCTCATAGGATGGAAGGACCTGATTTTTCAGTTGCCTGATACTTCACAAAGTGTTCCCAAAAGGGGGCTTCCCATAGGCACACCTATGCATTGGAGGTAAGCCACCCCCTCAAACTGGAAGGAAGAGTGGCAAGATAAGTCAGTCAACTGTAATATATTATTAGCATAGAAGTTGCCATCCTTGTCTTCCAATGCAGAGGTGTGTCTACATTGGAAGGTAAGGATGATAATTCTGTATGTTCAATTCATATAGAATGGAAACATTCATTTTATTTCAGAGAGGAAAAAATGGTTATGGAAACATTCAGAACTCCAGAAGAATATAGATGATCAAAATGATGTTCTGTTCATGTCATTCTAAAAACAGACAAATTCTCGGAAGTCAAATACAAGGTCTCCCTCTCTCTTTTTAAATCATTGACATCAATGTCAACATCCTCCCCTCCAGTTGCCTAGAGAGCAAACAATAAACAAATCCACAATGAAGGAACAAAAGATATTTGATGATCTTGCCAACCTGAAAAACAATTGCAAATTTACTCTTTTTAAGGGGTTTGGATCTGACATCCTTTATGCATTCTTATGACATGCTTTCCAAGGTTGTTCTGTTGACTTGTTACATTTCCTGAGTCATGATGTAGTTTGGACAATATTTCTAGACTAAATTCAAGAGAATATTGTTACTGAAGTGGTCTATTTCACTATTCGCAACATGTAATTTGGCTCTTTCAACTTTGTCCTTTCCAAGAAACAACTAAAATACACATGGCAAAGATCACTACAGTCTTCTTACGTTGTCACAGTCCAGAAACTTTTTTTTGCAGAAAAATTTTAAGAAGGCTGAATTTTTGTATATTTTTGCTTTATTTAGTCATACTAAATAAAATGTCAAAAGTCTCCAGCATACTGCTGTATACTTAATGTGCTAAAGGGTGCTTACAGAGGGTTTAAAATTGGTTTTTCATTAATATCTCTGTTGCTATTGATTTTACAGCAACAAAGGCTATATAAACTTGAAAATGAGAAAATTCTCTACAAAAATGGTCCTTATTAATTTTTTGATACAAGCAATAGTTTCCACCCAATTTAAAGTTGAAATTATAAATAAAACAATTTTTCTGCAGAAACTACCTTTTTCGTCTAAAATTATCGGACTAACAATCCATAAGAATATCATTATCTGGATTTATTTTATTTTTATACATTAAACCTGGTGATGTCTCAGACAATATATGCCACCTCATTACATAATATTACTTAATCTCTTTTTTACAGATATTTCTTGATTTCTCCAAATTTAAAGCTAATCAATTTTAGTAACAATTTTTTGATGATAAAAAAATGAACTATTCATTACATTAAGGTGACAGTATGGCATATAAACACAAAATGACTACTGTATTTGGTATTAACACTGGAACCATCATATGGATTCTGACCCGTATAACTAATTGAATGTTTCATTATCTTTCAAATTTTCAGTTTTTTCTTTAAAATTTCCATTTTACCAAAAATTAGATTATCTTACAATGAGATAACATTTTTGATAAACTAGAAATTTTTTCCCTATTAAATACGATGATTTATCATGAACCGCCAACTAAAGGTCAAAATGACCTATAGTTTTACTTATCAATATCTGACAAAACATTTTACTGATATATTTTTTAAATGATGTTTTTGAATAACGAAAATATTTTTACCATTATTTATTATGTATATATGTGATTCTAAGTGTATACACATGTGAAAAATTACCGAAAAATTTTTAATGCTAAAGTACTGTACATCATATTTTGTCAGTACATTACATGAAATGCTTCAATCTAAGTGATCTGTTGTTGTTGATGAACACCTGTTCCTGCACAAATCACACTGTGCTTTCATTCAATATACGCCAAATAAACCTGACAAATTGGACATCAAGATCTGGATATCTGGATTGTGCCTGATGGGAAATAAAGATGATTTTTAAATGGTTTTCCTTTTCTTTGTAAAGATGTGTCATGTCTGGGTAAAATATCATTGGCACAGCATATTATCATGAAACTAGTCAACAATTACAGCATTTACTCGAATATAAGACGACCTCGCATATAGGACAAGGTGTGACTTTAATGATCAAAATAAAGAAAATTTGATTCATTAATACAATTCTAATTTTATTTTGTTTAATTACAAGTAAAACATCAAATGCACATACATGCACACACTGTCCCACAAAAATTACTAACATTTTAAACTTTAAAAAAAGCTTGTAAAATCGACAACATAATTTGTTCGCATAAAGCTGGACAATTCGGAACCTTTTTTGCCTATTCTTAGCCAAATACACTCTCCATCGATTACACTTACGAGTTTCTCCAAATTCTGATTTCCGAATAATCATCTGTTTTCTTGTGGGAATGGATTAAAACTTATATTGGGCTCCCATGTGATTTTGGAATTTCAATCTGGAATTCAATTCAAAAGCTTTGCTTTTCCTACTGCTATTCATCCTTACTCCTGATAATATACAAGAACATTTCAAACAACCCAGATAAAATACTTATGTTTTTAAATACAAGAGGGTAAGCATCCAGTAAAACATATGAATACACGGTTCACAAAAAGTATTTGCAAAAATGCAAAGAATCTTCACTCACGTGTATAGGACGACCTAGGAATTTGAAACTGTCATATATGAATAAAAATCCTGTCTTATATGCAAGTAAATACGGTATATGTATTCAGATATCAACACTACATGTGACAATTTTTTTAACTTCTTTCATTTCTACATTACATACATTCTGTGAAAATCAGCATGCTGGAAACAGTATGATACAATTGGCACAAACTTTCTAAAGTGAAAGGTATCGTGGATAAAGGGCCGATTATGAGAACAGTCATACTGGACAATGAAGATTACACAATTTTAACAATTTATAAATCAAAGGATAAAAACATAATTCTCATGAATTCACTTCATAACTCTGTTGAAATTTCCAAGAGAACAACAAGACAAAAACAGGAAACCAGAAACAATAATCTATGATAAATAAAACAAAGCTGGAGTCAATGCATGTACTTGATCAAATGGTACAATTTTAGAGTAGATTACATGAAGCTCATCACAATGTAGGCTTGTAACAGTGTTTTATACCATCCTGGATTTAGTGGCTATCAGTGCACATATATTACACAAGGAGATGACTCAAAAATGCATTCCTGGGTACAAATATCTTTAAAAGATATCAGAATAACTGCATTAAAATTATCTAAAGAGGAGAGAACAGCCAATTCTAACCATTCCAAACTTTGAAAAGTCTGGAAATTCAGGTTTTTTTACCAGGAGAGAACAAAAGTAGAAATAGTATGGGGATCTACTGCCGAAGTAATGGCAATCGCACAATGCAACTCTATAAATCTTGCAAAGTTCCTGTTTATGAAAAATGCACAGCAGAGATTCAGGTAATATCTGATGTGCAGTAAAAAGTACTGACAGAATAAATTAATTTTTGGTGATTTATGAATTTTGATAGCAAAAATATATATTCAGAAATATGTATAATAAAAATATATGTCAAAATAAATACATTAGATTCTTTAGTTCGCAATTTTTTTATTACAGGTCAAAATGACCTGTATCAGCAGTTCCTGTTATAAACAAATTCCAGCACTCCTAGCGTTAAATGAAAGGATATGAATGTAACTATAGTGAGAAGGAACAGGCCATTAAAATATTTATAGGTACAAATGCAATGAAAATATTCAATACATTAGGTTAAACTGGAAAGTCCAAGAACTTGTGCAACATCAGGACTACTTGTATTAGTAGCCAGCAGAAGAAAAATTCTGTTGAGGGTAATAAAAATTTTAAGTTCTATATTAAGTTTAACATTGCTGGGGAGGCTGAAGCCCATATGGATAGTTTTAGTTGATGTTTTTTAAAATTACACCAGAGCATGCTGCATCAGATGGAAATCTTTTTAATTAAGTTTTCTATAAGTAGGTGAAAAGCTGAGTATCAAAAATGACACTAAGGTCACAAACATTATTCACAATTTTTAACAGACTGAAAATCATGATTTTTGTTTTGATTGAGTTTATTGTAAGATTTAATAGACCACTTACACCAAATTCAGTAGATTGATAGGGACAACTAAATCTTTCTTCTTGATAAGTTAAGACTTTAGAAATATCAATATAAGCAATATATTTTTGAAGTTTTAATTTATAATTTGTTATTATTACTTATTGGATTTCTAACAGATTACTAATTGAAAAATTGTTAATTAATACTGGAAAGAGACAGGATATAATTGGAAGTATATGGCTCTATACAAGCAAGTTTCAAACTTTTTAGCATTGCATGGAATCATTGAAACAGAAATAACAGACATTGACTACTACATAAGTATAAATCCAGCTTTGAGTATAGAGGAAAACAGATGCAAAAATACAGAAGAGATAAACACTTGCTTTTTACAGAAAATAGGAATGCCTGGACTGTAAGTAGAAGTTTTTAGATATTATGACATCATGAAGAATTGAATAGGAAAATATGGCTTGGGGGAGATATAACCTAATTGATTTGTATTACTATAGTGGAGCCGCAAAAGTTTTTATCAAGCATCATGTATTATATTTAAAAAAAAAAAAAAAAGGAATTTAGTTTGATTATAAATATATATTTCTTCATCAGCAATGTTATATGATGTTTAAATGTAGATTAGAGAATTTAGGAATAAAGACCCAAAAAGTTCTTGGATTGAAGGCTAATTGAGAAACAAATTTCTGGAAATAACTTTAGTAGTAAATTTTACATTCATTATAGTACTGTTTTAAGGTGACATAATCAAGGATTTCCATTTTCTTTCCATTTCTGTGAGAAATGTCATACTTATATGATTGTGCCTTTTTATAAACATCCTTGAATGCCATTTTTGATTATTTAGGTTTCTTTAAATATATACATATATATAGATATATATATATATATATATATATATTAAAACTAATTTATAAAATACAAAAAGAATTTTTGTTTAATATTAATTGAAGGATCTGGTAGAAAAGACCAGTTGAGAGAGCATAGAAATTTAGATAACAAAAGCCATTTAACTGCTGACCAGTTGTAACAAAAATAGTATGGATATCATATGAAGTCATGAATTTTGTTAATAATAATTTGTATTGCTTTAAATCTGACAGTAGGATAAGTGGTAATTTGGAATTGAAATGAGAGGACAAATCAAGAAAAGCATTTTGTCCAGTTTGAAAATTTACATGTTGATTACAGTTACAAAAGTAGAAGAGGTTACTTAAAAAGAAATATTTTTTTTACATCTTCTCAATGACACCTATGGGTTTCTTACCAACTTCACTAGATATTCTCTAAATCGTTGTCTCAGGTTGTTTTTCAACAACTGCAAATAATGCACTCATTTCAGTAGATGTTGGGAATCAATGTTGTCTAAATCAATTTTTTCTTCTCCTCACATATCTTTTGAAGAAAAATGTGATAAGTAAATGGCTGTAACTTGTTGGGATCATCTGAGAGACATGTTAAAGATGTTGCATTTATGGCATAAAAGGGTACTCATCTCTTCTAATGTCATACATTATTTCCAAGCTGTTTCTTGGCAGTTGTTTCACACAACTCATCAATCTCTGTACAAAGTTACTGCAAGTGGACTACAGTGTTGTTTTTATCTTTAGAACAGATTTTTCTGCTAATATCTTATTACAGTCAAGACACTAAAGAGCTCAAGATACTACCACAAAATTAGTACCATTATCTATATACATGACAAACCACCTTCCTCGTCATGCAAAAAAAAAAAAAAAAAAAAAAAAACCTCAAAGCATGCTTGAAGTCCTCCATTGAAAGTGAAATGACAAATTCCAAAGGGGATAGTATAGATTACCACCTATGGAATTTCGGGTCTTTCGGTATATATCTGAACTCAGGAGACAGAGACGAGTTCAATGATACCCTACTTTTGGACCTGAGACAAAAAATAAAAAAAGTTATCATACTTTTTTCCAGCAATCGTGCGATGATAGGGAGTCACGTCGCTCTCCCCACTAAGTTGGCCTCGCTGTCACAATCGGGAGTTGCGTCGCTTCCGTTAAAATTGCCTTTAGTAGACGTTTCCCCCATTTTTTTTACTTTGTTCAAGAACTACCGTGAATCAATAACTAGTGACGTTTAGCACATGGCAGCCTGCCGGCGGCTCACCTCCGGGAGGTGTCGGGAGCATGAACAGTGGGAACGGCCGCCATGTTCGCTGCCATAAGTAACATTAACCGAAATGGCAATTGCGCGATGATCGGAAGTCGCATCGCTCTCTCTACTCTCGTATTGCGTGTTTAACCCTACTGGAGATGACCGTAGTCCAACGTCGTGGTTTGCAGACTTTACCGCAAGATGGCAGTACTAGCAACTATGGTGCCGTCTTCATGAGAGCATTAAAAAAGTATGGTAACTTAAAAAGTATGATAACTTTTTTATTATTTGTCTCTGGTCCAAAAATAGGCTACTGTTGAACTCGTCTCGGTCCCCTGAGTTCAAATATATAATCAAAGTCCTGAAATTCCATAGGTGGTAATCTATAGTACACCCATTCCAAATGTATTGCACAGTAAACTGAACAATTAAACAATACTGTCCAAGCTCTAAAATTTCACTGCAAGTAGATAACATGTGCAGATTTGGCAAGACCTATTTAAAATGTGTCATCTCATTGGGTTTTATCAACAACTAGAAGTGGAGCTGGTTCAGTCACCACTGATTTTGTTGAATACCATTGACAAGTGTAGAGTTGCATAACTCATCACAATAGATCAGAAACAGTCTTGCAAAAAGGTCAATGTCATCAATACACCATCGTATTGATCCTAGAGTATATTCTATAAATTGCCAAACAATAAAGTGAACTAGACTGATATAAGTCTTTGAAAGTTATCTGAGTCATTGCCAAAGATCAATTCACTTTTTATAATTAAAATCTAATGTTAAGTGCAATTGTATTTTTAAGTTCAGAACAACTCTACTCATGTTGTTATATCTGTAGTAACAGATAGCTAGTAATCTGAACAACCTGCATATAATCTGAATTTTAAACAATAGCATATTAAAAATTTTCCAATGTTTTCAGCTAGCTTTACTGCCTTCATGCTTCAAATCCAAATTTAAATAGAAAGTAATGTTTAATGAATAGAACATGTACACCAATTACTTTAAATGTACAAATGTGCTGCTCTCGAAAATTAAAAATTAAAGCTACATAAAACTAAAAAATAATTTCAAGAAAAGTTAATAACTGTATATTTCAAGCAGTCTCCAAAAAATTCCACATCCCTGTAGCTAATGCATTCACTTTTTAATTTTTTGCTTAAAAATTTTGAGTTGTTCATTTGTGCTTTTTTTTTTTTTTTTTTTTTTTTAGAGGAGTTAATTTGTTTAACAGTACTGGCCTCATCCCACCTTACATGAGTATTGTCTTGCATTGCAAAGCAGGCTAGTGTTGTTTACACTTTCTTTCTAATGTTCCATCAGTCTTGTTCTAAAATTTCTGCTGATGTAGCTCACATATGAATTTCTAAGGCCTATGGAGTCATTATTGGCAAATATCCTGTAAATGCTTGAGTAAAACAATTTGTTCAGTCAGGTATTTACAGGATACTGTTATTTTATAATACTTAAACATGTTGACAAGACTATCTACAATATGTCATTTGGCACTCAAGCACAGCTTCAACTTCCTTAATCATATTTAACTCTAAATATCAATCAAATCCTAAAAATGCGTAAAAGCACATTTAACTAGTATTTTGAAGGCAGGATGTTTGTACAACCTAGGATAAAGCAAATGTAGTAAGTGGCCAGTCTATTTCACATATATTGCAATGTATATTCCAGGAGTGGGCAAGCAGGAGTTCAGTGGGAGCCGAAATGTAGGTTTTGCAAAATGCATGGGAGCTGCAGTTCTGTACTGTCGTGTAGATAGTATGGTAAGGCGTGCGATTTTATTATATAATATAAATATAAAACAAATATTGAATTTTTTTAATAAACATATTTTCACAAAATTATAAAAATAATAATAAAAAACAGAAATTAACACTTTCAGCAAGAGCTGCATTTGCCCATGCCTGTTATATTCTATCTTCCATAAGAATCAGGAAGAAAAAAAAAAGGAACCATTTTATTACTAGTGAGGTGGCAACCGAAGTTTTCATCTCTAAAATGTGAATGTCTAACGTCGAGCACTGTTCTTGTAAGCGGCACTCGAACTTTGACGTTCACGTTTTAGAGATGAAAACTTTGGCCACAACCTTGTTACTTTCTCGCTCCATCTCCAAAGTAAGCCCTGAAAGAGTCAGCCACTTTCTAGAATTGCCAAAAGCCAATAAATATGGTAGCATTGATGATATTCTAATTAACTGGTATATCTTTTTTGTAAAAGATTTCCAACATAAACATCTACAAGCCAGATTTTTAGATTAAAGCCAAACAATTGCCAGATTTCATTGGGTTATATTAATGCTGATTTTTAGATTAAAATAGTAGCATTAATATAACCCAATATAATCCAGCGATCACTTGGCTTTAAAAGATTTCCATTGCATAATACAAAAGAAGCTGCTGTTCAACCACTAATTATCAACATTTATAATACTACTTTTAATTATTTGCAGTTGTGATTGAACTGCAGTTTGATTTAATACTTAATGGTGCTTTCAATCCAAACAGCAGATATAAACTAGTCTCTTAGTGTGTAGCTAAAGATCTGTTGATTAGAATAAATGAGATTATTAAACAGAGTGCAAAACACATTACTTTTATAGGACGTCTAAAGATCTTTCAAAGAAAGTCAGTTATTAGAACGAGAATGCTCATCTGGGAAGCGTAATCAAGTTATTGCAATATTCAGTTTATTATTTAAAAACAATACCATGTTAAATAAAACTATTATAAAGGATCGGAAAAGTCTAGTCAATAAGCCATCAAATCAATAAGCCATCACATCAAAAAGTTAACCTTAAGAATATTATAAATTATATTTATTAGATAAAAAATATACACACACAGTATATTCGAATAATATGAATGAATAAAAAGTATTTAGTCATATAAGACTATTCAGTCAGTTATTAATATCATTTAAAATTCTTATTTTAGTTCAACTTTTATCTATTTTCCTTACATATAACTTAGGTTAATTTTAATGGTGATTTTTATACAATATGTGTGAAAAAACTTTAAAACGTACATTTATTACAGTTTCCCTTCTACTATGAGTTGTTTGATAAACCAAAATTATAATTATTAATAAAATTGTCTTCGTTTAAGATTCTAACATGTTTTATAAGCTGAATAAATCTGTTATTTGTATATACATATTACTCAGATAGGCATTTTAAAATGTATTTACTGAGAAAATTACCAAACAAATCAACTTTATGCACTTATACTTGTAAGAAATGCATCTGATCATTTTTACTGCAAAATTAGTTATGTTGAATCATTAGGCTTAGCGACTTTTTTTGTTCATAAAATAAAAATATTATTTCAAATATTCACGTAACGTACAGTACTTACACTAGACATCGTTTTGAAGATCTACTATATCTTAATTTTTTAACTTCTGCGATTTTTTTGTTAAAATACTTAAGTTCACAAGGCCTATTTTCAATGTCTTCGGACAACTAGACTAATAACAGTTGCTATGACAACGACTGCTCTCAGTGGACGGTTTTGATTTGAAATTACACCAATGACTTTTCTCACCGCGTCCGATTGGTCGAATTGAATTTAAACTATAATATCCTATCCAATAGAAATATTTTCGTAAATTACGCTTCCTTCCTATTAAATATTTCGATTTAAAATCTACTTATTGAAATAATAATATCGGAAACGCATAAAAAATGATATTTACTAATACTTATAATAATAATTGTAACTTAAGACAAATATCGTTACAATTTTTATACGAAGTATTAAATTTTATCTTAATTACAGAATAAAAAATAAACGCGTATAATTTAATTTTGTTACATTTTTATTTAAAATCATAATAATACAAGTATTTCTTTTACTATTTTATGTATTGCAATTAATTATTGTAAAAAACTCCTAGTTAATATTAGCACGCAAGTT
The DNA here is from genome assembly GCF_030686945.1 of Centruroides vittatus. Lineage (NCBI taxonomy): Eukaryota > Metazoa > Arthropoda > Arachnida > Scorpiones > Buthidae > Centruroides > Centruroides vittatus. The sequence continues at coordinate 1,467,487 of NW_027122577.1, forward strand.
TTTTAAGTATACGTAAACTGTTACCATAGCAACATCCTTTTGACCCTTTGTTAGCAGATCTAAAATGGCGGAAGACGGTGAGAAGCCAACCGAATCAGGAAAATCTGTAGACCAAGTAAGGTTTTACACATTATTATCGAATTTAATTTCATTTTTTATTTCCTACAATCCAATTTATTTATTTTCAAAACCGATTTATTTATTTTATTTCAATGTTTGTGAAGTTATTTGCAGACGCAGTTTGTGCAGCCATGTTTCTTATTTCAGATTACAAATTTATCTTCGATCATATTTAACTTTTTCGTTATGCATAAAATAGTTAAAAATAATCATTGATGAATCAGAATGATCAAAGGATCCAACAACGTCATTCACGCAATTAACACTTTTAATTTCTTCACATTTTATTTATTGAATGATATGTGATTCCGTTAATTCACTTTCCAAATTTAATTTAAATACTGTTATTTAACTTGTCTTTCCTTCCTTTATTTATAGTAAGAGTTTAGAAGAAAACGCTTCGTTTGATTTATATAACAATCATACCAAAATTTTAAATTAAAATTCTTGTCAGACTGGTTTTTTATATATATATATAATATTGTACAGTATTTTATTTATTGCTGAAATTTTTTGTATTTTACTATTTAAATTTTACTCTTACTTCATTTTTTTAAGTTCTGTTTGATGTTCTATTATAAAAGAAATTTTAAAATGAAATATTTAATAGAAATTTAATGGGTTGTGGCCCGCACCAGGTCTATTTTGAATTGCCAAACTGTTAATGGTAACTTTCCTTCCGATCTCCACTTCCTCTACAGGAATGTACGGTAATTATTCAGTTTGCTCGAATATACAAATTTCTAAATGATGATAGATTTTTTTTGTATAAAATAACTAATCGGCATTGTTTTTTTCATTTCTGCTTCGGCGTACAGAATACCCAATTCACAAAAGGGATCCTCCTCCTCCTTACTGATAAGGATACTTTTTGATACTAGAGATTGTTATAATGCACACAAATAAGATATAAATTAATAAATTATATACAAATACTGTTCAAATAAATTTAAAATAGACAATCAGACATTGTAAATTTCTTTGAATAGCATTTGTAATTTTTATTTTAAACAACAAATTAAGTATTTAGATATAATAGTAATGATGAATCTAGTTTTAAAATATTTTTTTAAGTCATTGATATAAATGCAGTTAAAATCTTTGATTCTGGCAACTATATAGCATTTTATCTATTGCCTTGAAATATCTTTCTACATTTGGCAGACATTAAATAATTTTGGATCACTTGATTCATTGTTTAGTGTTTCATCAATTATCATCAAATTTAACGACGTGATGTAAATTTTGCACAGTTGGCTGTAGTGAATAAAGTAATATGCAATGCAGTGAAATCCATATAATTTCACTTTATTTACAATTGAAATAAACTATAGAGGGCAGATTGATCTTGCTACATAGTGGACAAAATAGTATAAGCTTGCATTTAGCATTGTATGTATACAGTGGAACCTCGGTATACGACCTTAATTCGTTTCTGATGTCTGGACTTACACCGAATAGGATGTATACCAAACCAACCTTTTCCATAAGAAGTAATGTAAAAATGATTAATCCATTCTCATGTAAAAAATCCCCTCTTGGTATGGTATATTAATGGGGTTGTAAAATAATTTAAACACTGTTTGAGCACATTAATAAAAAAATTAATTTTATTATAGATTTTTAAAGTTATTACAGTATATTGTATTATATTATTTAAATCATTAAATCAAAATCAAATCAAATCAAATTCTCCTTAATACTAATAATCTGTTTAGAAATTGATTTAACCCCTTTTGCAACGTTAGCAGATTTAACAATGTCTTTATTTTTCACGATTGTCGATAGCGTCATTCTCGGAATAGGCCTATGGTATGCAACAGTTAAATCTCAAACTCGCATGCCATCTTCATATTTCTCAACAATCTCTTTTTCAGTTCCATTGTGATTCTAGTCATTTGTTTAGTTTTCTGTTGCTTTTCATTTACCTTTTTGCAATTCATGATTAATAAAAACAAAATTTTACTTACAAATTAAAATCAGAAGAAATTTAACAAAGTTATAGACCATGGCACCATGAACATCTAGTCTGGTCTAGTACACCAATAGTGTACTTGTTCATAGATGGCGCATATAATTGAATTAAGTCGTATACTGAACAAAATTTGTTTTGTCCAAACAGGACCTATTCTAAGGCAGACGTATATCGAGGTTCCACTGTATATATGAACAGCTATAGTATATATTTATTAACAATTCTAATAAAAAAAAATTGAGTGATATTTTAGCTTATGCAGGAGAAATTAAATGGAGTTTTATTGATAGAAAAGCTGTACTTTATGCAAAACATTTATTTTTGTATGTCTTTGACACTGTTCAGAAGAATGTCAAAGTCTAAGGTTTTGTGTTCAGAATCATCTAATATACATCAAGTCTACAAGAAATTAGACAAGATATAGTGTCATACTATGGTTAAAATTTTAAATTATTATTATAAATAGCAAAATATATGGAAAAGAAAACAAAATTATAAGAGATTAAACAACTTATTGTATAACTTTATGTAAGTATTTCACAGTGAAAATGTTATAAAAGTACTTCAACACTGGGTATATTATACTAAATATCTTCAGATAATGGCAAACTTCTTCAACTTCAAACAAAAATAGAGTACAGAACAAATCACTAAGGTTTTTGGAATTCACTTGAGTTTGTTTTGAATTGGAATGCATAGAAAAGAAGACTTATGCAGATTCAAATTTTTCTTTTTAATTAAACCTGAAACTGGAATCAGATAGATTCTTAAAATATTTGTGATTTGCTCCATAATCTGTTTTTTTGTGGAAGCTGAGGAGGTTTGCTGTTATCTGAAGTAAATATGTACAGTACAATAATTTTTGAAACAATCATTAAAATAATTAGTAGGATAAAAAGTATTTTACTTGACAATATATAATAATTCATATGAAAATAGAATAAACAAAACTGTTCTTGGGTGGTTCCTATCCAAATTTTAAAATATTAAAAACTGTTTACATAACTTGGAATCTTTTGAAAGAACATGCAAAGAATATTTTTTTAAGTTTGCTCTTAACATTATGTTAATGGGATTGTCTGTTGGGATCAGCTTTTGTCCCATTAAATGGGACAAAAGTTGATGAATTATTTATTAAGTTGACAAACATTAGATCAACCAAAATATATAAAAATCCAGCAACAAGTTGCTTAACTATCATAAAATGGCAAAAAAAAAAACAACTTAATTTTGAGGGTTGGGATGGGTTTTATAAAAAACTGTAAATGCCAATAATGAATTAAATCATCATTAAGTCTGATCCCACTTGAGATATGACACATGAACCCATCCCCTATCTCCCTACCTCATTGACCTTTAATCACCAAAATTTAATAGCATCAATCTCCCTAATAAACAAACCTCCCTGCAAAATTTCAGAAATTTTCAACACTCTTGAATTTTTTTTTTTTTAATGCATTTCTTGATGTTTCAAGGTTCCCTATATCCAAAAATGTAAAAATCTGATAGGGGTCATTTTTTTGATCAATTGCCATACTATTCTTCTGTTATGTATAATAGCCAGGAAAGTAAAAAATGGCAAGTTATTTGAATATCAAAATAGCATGGTTTTACATTATTGTTATTACTACTACTGTCAATACGTTGAACAAAATTACTTTTTATTTTGTATAGAATAGCTTTGATTTTACAACAATTATTTCTAATTTGCATAACTCAAAATCATTTGAAAATAACTCGCTTGCAAAAAAACACTTTTAGTTGTGATTTGAATTTTACTTTTTAAAAGCTGTATCTTAAAAAGTATACTGTTTCGTCAGCTGATAAAATAGAAAATATAAGCTAGAGAAGAACTTTGGTAATATTAAAGTCAAGTAAATTTTAAAAGTAAGATGCGGAAAAAAAAATTTTTTTATAGTTCATTACTTCAGGCCAATGTTCCCTCTAAGCTGCGCGGCCACGCACTGCTCAAATTGTTGCCGCGCATGAGAATTTATGTGCTGCGCAGGCAAGCATGCACATTGATTTGAATTGTTGTCTACTTATTTCTCACTCCGTCTGCAACATGATTATTGCTATGTATATTTTGATTAAATACATTAAATCATTGACAAAAGATAATATTTTGTATGAAAGTATGTTTTAAAATGAATTTTAATCTCTATTTTATAATTAATTATTTTAATTTTTATAGGAAAAAATAAGATTTTATATGCTCAGAGAAGTATATGTTCCACTCATCTACAAAAAAAATTAGAGGGAACATTGCTTCAGGCAGTTCATTACTTGTCATCTGAAAATTACCAATATTTATGATCTTCAAAATTTTCACCAAGATATTATTCACCATTATTCTTTATAAAAATTTATATATACTTATCATTGGGAAAATATACATTATACTGTGATCTTTATTTTTTAATTTTATGCAGTTGTAGTATTTTAACAATAAATACAAATCATTCCTTTACAAAAAAAAAGCAGGAAATAAATGAGGAAATATATATATATATATATATATATATATATATATATATAATAAACAAACTGAAATAATTTTCCTTTATTTTCCCATTTATGCAAATGATTGACTTGTGCTATTTTTAAAACACACATATCCTTTTCAGTATATACAATATGTTTATGATTTATAATTTTAATCAATATTATATTAGCAGAAGATAAATGATGAATGTGTTGCGAAAAGTGGAACTTACATTATATACAGAATAAAATAGAAGTTTAGTCAAATCTGGTCAATTCAGACTTGATTAATTCACATTATTGAATAATTCCAACCTGTTTCCATTGTACTTTGTATTTAAACTAAATGCAAAAACGAACAGTTAGTTAAAAATATACACAGGCAGAAATATCTTAAACCCAATAGTTATATATTAAAGCTAAATGATAGCTGGATTATATCTGGCTAGGTTCTGGAAGGAAAGAATCTGCCCAAAGTGGGACTTGAACCTGCAACTCCTATTTACCATGCAGCTGCATTGTCAGTTACACTACCCAGTTTTTCATCCAATCCCTGCTTCCAGAACTTATTAATTTTAATATAACCATGCTCAATTACTTGCAGCAATGGCTTGAAATGACTCAGCGCCTATGGTGTTTTTGTGGTTATATCCAAAGTAATAAGTTCTGGAAGCGAGGATTAGATAAAGGTCTGGGTAATGTGGCTACGGAGTAAGTGGGAGTTGCAAGTTCAAGTCTCACTTTGGGCAGATTCTTTTCTTCCAGAACCTTCTAAATTATTAAAATATTGATTTACTTACAATTATTAAATTTAGAAAGAGGTGGTGCCTAATACTTACCTCTAATACCAAATTACTTAAAATTTGAATTAACAGTAGCCAAAGAATAACCTGATACTTTATGGCAATCATTTGGTTCTGATATATAAAAATAATAATAAAATATAATTTAAGGCTTTTGATTGAGGTGTTTAATAATAAAAAGATAAGAACAAACAATAGTAGCTTAATATGAATGTTATTTCCAATGCATATATTTCAAAAAAGGCTGTCTATGCCATGGTTTACAGCCAGGGCTGTGGAGTTTTGGTATTTTAGTCGAAGTCATCAAAAATCCCCGACTCCGACTCCTTTTTACTTTCCCAACTTGTTATGTATATAAAAAATGAAAAGTATTTGAATCGTGTCACATTTGACTCTCCAAGTTTTTTGCAAATCTATACATTTGGAGATCTCTTGAACCCAAAAAATGTCAAATAAAGGGAAAAATTTGCAAATATATGTTGGCGTCTAATTTGTTTAATTTCTTTATTCTGTTCTGAACTATTAAACAATATCTCAGAATGAGTAAAAGTTAAGAAACAAAATTTGGCACAGTAGCTTGTGTACAAAGAGCATTAATGCTATTAAATTTTGGTTCTTAATTAAAGGTCGACAGGGTAGAGACATAAAAGGGGTCATGTGTCATATCTCCAGTGTGGTTGGACTTAATGAATATTTTACTCATTATTAGCATTCACAATCTTATAATATAATCGAGATGGGTTAATAATAATAATAAACTCGGAGTTCAAACGGTTAGGAGTTGAAAGTTGAAATTTGGTACACAGTTAGTGTACATTCTTATGATGTATCCTAAGAAAAGATTTTTTGAAATTCCTCTTGCAGGGGGAGAGGGAGACTGGTAAGGATTACCCTAAAGAACTCTGTTTCTACTGTACTATTTTAGATGCAGTTTTTTGTGTTTTTGCAAAAAATTGAACGTATTTTTAGACCCATCTAAAAATTCTCTAATTAGTCTTGGAAGAGGGGGACCTAATTCTTGCACCCAGTGAAAACGGGTAAAATCTGCTATAATCTAATAATCTTAATCTTTGTTATCGTTACTTTTTGCATGAGCAACATCTGGCTCATCTGCTGGTTTTTTTATTTTTTTTATAAAACTCATCTCTACCCACAAAATTAAGCTTGAGTTCTAATATGAGAACAGACAGAAAAGGAAATCTTACAAAATTTGATGATGATATTTATTATGCACTGGAAAAAATAAATCACATTGACCACTCTTCAAGTTTTGATGTTAAAACGGCAATACTGCACTATCCAGACATTATCCAAAATACAACATTGATTGTCACAGCATTGAAAACCAAGTTTTGGTAGAGTGTTTATTTTCTGCTCTTAAAATTATTAAATATAATTTAAGAATTTTAGTGAATGCTGACTTAATAGAACTGATTTTTTTCGTAAGGATTAATTCAATTTATAACAGAGACAAAAAATAATAAATTAATCAATATGGCAAAATAAGCAACCTTTTTCTTTACCAGTCTAAATGTTATGTTTCTCATTCTTGTCTTAGTTTAATGTATCTGTATACTTATATATTACCCAATATACACATATATTATATACCAGGGGTGGGCAAGCAAGAGTTCAGTGGGAGCCAAAATGTAGGTTTTGCAAAATGCATGGGAGCCACAGTTCTGTACTGTTGTGATGGATAATATGGTAAGGCACGTGATTTTATTATATAATATAAAACAAATATTGAATTTTTTTACTAAACATATTTTCACAAAATTGTAAAAATAATAATAAAAAACAGAAAATAACACTTTCAGCAAGAGCCACATGTAACTCAAAAAGAGCCACATTTGCCCATGTCTGTTATATACCATACAACATTTTTATTAAACTAATTTGTTTGTATAAGAATGTATTTACTATTTTTATTCATACATGCTTACCAAATACCAATGCCATTATCAAACAAGTCAATAAATGTAAACTTATATAAGTTATAACTTATTCAGTAGATGTGTCAAATTTTAATGTTTAATTAATTTTTTAAAATCATTTTATTTTGTATTTTTTAAAAATAATTGTAATCGTTGTCATTATTACTTTCCTAGCTGTTATACAGTATAGGCCTATAACAAAGGAAAGGAATGACAATCAGTCAAAAAAGGACTTTCCCAGATTTTTACTCTTTTGGACTCGGGAAGCCTTGAAACGTAGAGAAGTGCAAACAGATGTTAGAATGTGAACTAACCGATTTAGTTCAACCATTTTCAAACTTAATAACTCCTGTGTTAAACCATCTTACTTTGATTCAAAATCGTGCTTCCCATACAGTCTAACATTCATACTTACAGGGAAAAAAAACCAAATGTTTTGCATATCTCGACATTTCGAGATGCCCCGAGTCCAAAAATGCAAAAATTTGAGGTGGGATCATTTTTTGAATGATTGCTACACTTTTCCTTTGTTATATGTAACAACAGAAAAGTAAAAATTATAGTATTGACTCATTACTTAGAGGAATATTTTAGCTTTGGAATAAAAAAGTTTCTACGTTCTATCTTTATCAAAACTATATTTATTGGTGCTAATATTCTGACGTCGGAATTTTCGGGCCTATTTTGTTAAAACGTCTGACCAGACTCTGTAGATTTTTACACAGAGTTGTGTAAAAATCTACAGGCTCCACAGCCCTGTTTACAGCTTCAGTTCTCACCTTATACTATGGGAATGAGGTTCAAGTCTAAGGTTTATTTTGAGGGAAATCAATAAAATGAGATGCAGAAGCATTATGTCTTTAAAGCACTACTATTACCTATTATGGTATCGTTTATTCTTTATAAATAAATTAACCCAATGGGTTGTTGATGGTCTAGTTTTTACTAAATTGCTTTATGTGTAATGTGCTGTTTTTTTTAATATCATATCATATAATATGTGATGGAAATTAAGAAAAAATACTATAGAGGAAAAATTAAACAAATTTACTCAATGGAATAAGTCATAGATATGCTGTACTTATATAATTGCAGTTTATATAGGAGTAATAAATATTCACTCCAAAAACCATTTAATGCAGTAATATTTTTTTAGAATGTTATTTTTTTCTGAAGATCATTTAAGATGATCAAAAACATTAGAATAAAGAAATATTACTGGATTAAATGGTTTTTGGAGTGAGTAGAGTATTAGTATACAGGGCCATGAATTATAACAGTGTTCTTGGAACCATGGGTCAAAAAATTTGGGAACTACAGGTATATCTCGAGTTACATCGTTCTCGATTATATGTCATTTGTCAAAAAAGTATATGGAAAATTAAAAATCGAGTCATTTTATTCGACTTTACATTCGTCTGCCACAAATATTGTAGTCGTAATATCACTAGAAAAGCGTGAAAAGCACATAAAATCATATTAAAATATGTAAATTTACAGTAAATGTTAATATAATCATCATAAATCCTAGAGAACAAAACATGAAAACATCTGTGTTTCTGTGTTGTTGTCTTATTTAGCGGTCTTTAAGTGCTCGTTCTTGGCGTTTTCCATGGTAGTTTCAATATCTACCATTTGGCATTGTTGTCAGTGCCACTTGATATTGGTAAATTTAACATAAATTAGTTTATTTTCTACTATTGCAAAATAATTTTAATAACTGTATTTGTTATTTAACCTTAAAAAATCATCATATTTTATAATGTCTTAGAGAAACCACATTCACAAATAGAGTCCGCGACGTAATGTAAACATGTACAGTACATTTACAAGTATGTACTGTTCATATGTACAGTACAGGTACTCCTCACTTTACGACCAAGTTCTGTTCCGACGACTGTGTTGTTAAGCAAATTGGTCGATAAGCTAGGAACTTGCGCCGCGAATATAGGATCATTGTAAAATTATCCAAATTATGCAACAAACTTCAAATTTATTCATAAAAAGACTATTGTAGTACATGCAAGCCTATTGTAGTATGCTTAGTGTGCATGTCACCATTCACCATTGACTGACACTCAAGCTGAGAAAGGGAATTCCCCGAATTTCAGGTCAAAACTTGATTAATTGTAAGTGCGAGTGGTCGTTAAGCAGATAGGTCGTAAAGTGAGGAATACCTGTACTGTAATTTACGAATACATGTACAGTACATGTATTTGTAAATTTAGATTACTTTTTCTGTACTATATTACAAATAAATAAATTTTAGTTTTTAAGCTTAAAATAGATTCTTATTAACTATATATTATTAAAAATGCATTTATAAATAAAATACAGAACTGGAAATGGTAATTCGTGGTTTAGCCTAGTGACAAGTAAACTCGACTTGTGTCGTTTTTTTGACTTACGTTACGTCTCCTGGAACCAATTACCGACATAAGGTGAGGTATACCTGTACTGTTCTAAACTGCTTATCAGTGTTCCATTTTCAAGAATTGTTCCAGAGGTATGAAATATGATACTGCAGATTATATGAAGGTTTTATTTCATTCTAGCAATAGTATAAAATTATAGTAATTCTGAGGATGAACTAGTCACTGTAGTTACTCAGCTAAATTAATTGATGCACTTTTAACAGTGGATGGAGTTTAAATAATGTTAACATTTGTCACCTGGTTAATGTTAGCATTATGTAAACTTCACTGACTGTTAAAGTTGCATTGATTCATTGTTTTTTTGTTTTCAGTTCAAACTTTTTTGGATACCTCTGGTGTTAATTTAAAAGATATGACTATTACTTATTAGTCAAAAATTTAGCATATGTTTAATTTTTATTGAAATATGTTTCACAGAAACTGCTATATTTTTGTTGTTCAAACTTTTCATGTGGTGTCAGTTACAAAACGGATATTTCTTATCAATTTTTCATGTGTTGTTTCAAATTGTTCAATTTACAGTTCATTTGAATTAATAAACATTAGACTAGAAATTAGCACTGGTGTCCTGAATTTAGTTATATTCATTTATTAAACCTTATTTTTAATCATATGTAGTAGTAAAGCAAATTTAGAGGCCAAAAACTCTTGTATGTTTAAAAAGCTATTTGCTGGAAGTTGTATTTGAAATTTAAGGAAATCATAAAATCTGGGATTTTTAAGCTTTTATTGAAATCTATAAAGTTGATTTAGATTCAACATTGCATACTATTTTCATTGCCTTTCTTAGGATTATTTTCCTATTGTGCTTGCAAATTTACTAGGTGATTGTAATTAAAGTACCCTATTCAAAACTGTCTGAAGAAATATTTAGCAGTCCAAACACAACAACCAAATCTGGTGAGATAACATTTCAAGACATATGGAAGACATTCCCATAAATAAATAAAATCTGTTAACTCATAAAGTTAACTCATAATAAATGTTAACTCATTTTAGTTGGAACAAAATTATGAAACTTAAGGATCTTGAAACTGTTATAACATTTGAACATAAGGATGAATTGGTTTCCATGTAGAGTCAACTGCAGAGTAGCTTAGCACTACTTCCTTGCAGAAAAATCAATTACATTCACTAATTCATTTAAAGAAATTTTCTTTTTTTATTACAAATTAATTCTATAAGGATATGAACAGCATGACCATATCCTTGGGACTTCCAATGTGGGTTTGTTGTAGGGCCCAGGTTTTCTGATGAACAAAGCCTCCTGGATAAAAATAATTCTGTGGTCCATACATTGTGCTAAGAGGACAGTCTCATTTCAAGTTGGTACAAAATTATTCTCTCTCACTTTTTTAGCTAGTTCCATGGTGTGTCTTGTTATGATCCTGATGTAATATATATTTGTACTACTGTTTTGTATATTAGGGGTATCATGCCTGGCTTTTCTAATATGGATAAACTGTCTCTTTCATTACAAAATATTCTCCATAATGTCATTTGCCTTTTTTTTTTCATTAGTAAATGCTGGTAGTGCTGAAAAGACAGTGTTTTCAGTACAGTTTACTTGATGAACATTCAGCATGGTGAAAAAGATATTCTCTCTCTCTCTCTCATGTTTATGTGTTGGAAGGTTGTAAGTTTCAGGATGGTGCATGTTCATTTCAGTACTCTGATTTATGATAGCACATGTGCTTAGGGATGCAAAATAACAGCCTAGTGCATGATATGTTAACTGAAAATGTGTTACTTGTGTGCAGAAAGTTTCAGCAAGTTTACAAGTCTCACCCATCTCTGTCATATCAGGAACATTATGAAATAGTACCAGAAGTTCCTGCAAGTGGGTCTGACTTTGCCTCACACTGAAGAAAGAGTGGATGACAAGAACAGCAAGGAGAATATTTAGCAGACCATGATTAAGAGTCCAAAAACCTATGCCATTTGTCATTGGACCATGCATTAAATTGTTTCATACAGGACAGTCAAAGGATTATGTATTGGTACTTGAAAATATTTCCATACCACCCATGGGTAAGCCTTTAGACTAGAGGCATACCCATGGATAGTCCAATTTTAAATAACCTTTGTGAACTTTCAGTTTGACAATTGGAGCTGAATGTGCTTCCTACTGAAGATCTCATCCTCCTTTATTCCAGATTCATGGATGATTCATGGATTGTGTAGAAATATAACCTTTCCATCCAAAGCTTCCTTGATATCATTAATAACAACCCTTACTGGATTAACATTGCTTGGAACAGCAAAGTGACCATCAAGTCCATTTCCTAGATGTCCTTGTCACTTTTAATGATGGCACTCTGATCACTGATATTTATCAAAAAGCATCTCATGATCCACCAACTTACAATTCCAGCTGCTTCCAAGGTCCTTATTAAGAAAAAAAAATTTTACCACTGTTCCAGTACCTCTCTTAGACAGTGGGAAATAAGATTCATTTATAGTGATATCTTGTTTTCATCGATAATCCATCTGAAAACAATCTGCAAAATCCAAAACCGACAAAAACCGAGGCAATCTTCTCCATATGAATCAATGTAAATCCAATGAATTCGTTCTAAACACTCCAAAATACATACCAAAAACACATTTTATAGAGAAATATAGTGTTTAATACTAAAAACAAAACAATACGAAATTAATATAAAATGAATATAAAAGTGGCCGATTTCAGCAATTTTAATGTCGCTCTCGTATTTTTTCAATGATTTCCTTTAACTTCGATCATGTTCCTGGACTTCTTCTTCGAGGGGCCTCTGGCCCTGGAAACTTTCTTTGGTCCTTTGTTCCTATGATGGAGCAAAAAGGAAAGGAAAGCAATGAAATTGTTTGGCTAGAGGTGTGGGGTAATGATGCTCACACAACGAGAAACAATGCCACAATGAGCAGGAAAATGCGTGGGTTGCCCTTTGTTTTTGCAAAATTTGTAGCAAGGTCACGAGGGCATGTTGACGAAAACAGAGAGAATTTTTCGCAAAAAAAAAAAAACAATAACCGAGGTATTACTGTATCATATTTCTACCACATTAGGATACCAGTTTAACTTTATCTCCTTGTTGATAGAATACCATTGTTCTCATTTAAATTCTAGCTTTAAGAAGACTAAGCTATACAGAACAGTCACCTGCAGCAAATTCTTGAACATGATCTACAAAGATATAACTCAATGTTCCAATTTTTGAACTGCTTATAAAAGGAACCTAAATGTAATGTATTCTCCTTACTTGGGAATGACAAAGATCCTGCTGATCAAAATACTCTTCTGAGTGTTTACTCAATACCTTTGAATATATTAGTACTGTGTAGATCTCTGTATACCAAGATCAAAGAACATCAGGACTCAATCAAAAAATGCCTGACTACAACTACTTTAGCAGCCTTTGTCTCTGACGAGGACATGTGCCCTATCAAAAATGACAGCAATCTAATAGATCATGCATTAACGCCTTCTCATCAAAATATCTGGAAATCTATAAAGCCAGGGGTGGGCAAACAAGAGTTCAGTGGGAGCCGAAATGTAGGTTTTGCAAAATGCATGGAAGCTGCAGTTCTGTACTGTCGTGGTGGATAGTATGGTAAGGCGTGCAATTTTATTATATAATATATAAAACAAATATTGAATTTTTTTAATAAACATATTTTCACAAAATTAAAAAAATAAAATTGTAAAAATAATAATAAAAAAACAGAAATTAACACTTTCAGCAAGAGCCGCATGTAACTCAGAAAGAGCTGCATTTGCCCATGTCTGCTATAAAGCAATTTATAAAGGAACTGCAATGAATAGTAGAGATACAGCTCCATTGTCTCATTCATGGAGGACTTTGTTTGAAGTTGTCTAGTTTCATTTAATGTCTCTCTGTTGTTATTACACTTTCATTAATTTTAATCTCCTTTTGTTATATGCTTACATATTTATGTAATGTTCTTTTTATTTATATTCATTTTGTATTTTTATTTGAATTAATTTTCTGTATTTATTTTTAATTGTATGTTAAATATTAACCAATTTGTACTGTACATTTCCATCGTTGTGCATCTGATATGTAATACGATTCAAATCATTCAATTGTTTGTATTTTAAAGTTGTTTTCTGTTCTATCATCAGAACCTGATGATCGTCTTTAAATGAGATTGAAAACCATTAGTTCATTAAATTTGTTTTTATTACTAAATTAAGGCATATTTTTAAGAATGATATTTAAATTTCAACTGTAAAATTCTATACAAATTTCCTGTTATTTTACTTGATTATTAATAGTACATTTTTGTGAAGAAGTTAAAACAAAAAATATTAAATGTATAAACTTCTAGCAGAATGACTGTTGTTGATTATATATGTGCAATATACATGTAATTTGCAGTATTATTAATGATAAATTAGTTTCACTCTGTTATGAAATAAAACTTTTTTAAATAGAAAGTCACTGATTTTCATTTGTTCTTTTTAATTGTTTTAGAAAATGTTATAATATTTGATTATTAAGTGTTATTTAAATTTTTATCAAACCTTGTATTTTAAATTAAGTTGATTATTGAGTGTAGCATCTATTTTTGACTCTATTTTTAATGTTCAACTTAACTGGCCTTAATTCAAAAAGCCAAATTTTTTTAATGCTTGACATTTTCAGAAACTGTTAATTCCATTTTTGAAACTTGAACATTGAAATTTGATCTAAAGTAAATAAAGATGATAATGTTCTGTTTTAAAACGGAATGATTGGCTATTTTTAAGACAAAATACATGCTGATATTCCACTAGTTTTTGTCAAAGTTAATATGTTAATTTTCTTATTCAGTTCATATAACTATGATCATAACAGTTAACTATGTCATGAATAGATGAAACAAGAATAGGTATAATTTATTAGCTTGAATGGAGACTAGACAATAACAATTGATTTCATTTTCTAGTACCAATTAAATATAAAATTATTTTTAGTTAGTTTGTGCCTATTTTAAAACATTGACTCAAATTTTAAACATGTACACTATTAAAAGATTTTAAGTTATTAAGATGTTTTATACAAAGTTTACACATAAAAATTAATATTTTTAAATATTATTAATATTAGAAATGTTTGAAGTTTCATTTTGTGAAAACTAATAAAGAATTTCGTATAGAAAATATTAAAATTATGTTAAAATGCAATTACTGTCCATTTTCATTGATTTAATACATTTGTTCCCATATTTAATCATTATTTTGTAAATTTAAGTAACTTATTCGTTATAGAATTTTGAAATTAAACAAATATTGTTTTGACAGGATCGAGTGAAAACATTAAAGCGCCACTTGGAGGGATGGCGAGAGATATTATTACCAGTAAATTCAGTTCTTATGTGGGAAAAATCTTTCTATCCTGCAATTTTAATAGGAGTAACTTCATTTATTTTCCTGTTAGTATGCTATGAATATTTTTACAAAATTTTTTCAGATTGACTTAATAGATACTGTATATTTTTTCAGATTGGTTTGGATATGTGAACCATCTGTATTAACCACTTTTGCACTATTGGGATTATTGGCAAGCATTCTGGATTATGCAGTTCCTCTGATCAGTGCAAGCTTCTTTGATGCAAACAAATGGTAACATATTCTTCTAATTTCTATATTACAGTTACTCATTATAATTTTATTCATTCTAATATATTTTCTTTAATATAGGACAGGCACAGAAGAACAGAAATTTGAGGATATCTGCCGAGGATTGGTATACACTCGTCAATGCGTACAAGATATATGGGATACCAGTGCTCAATTGAAGGAAGCAAAACCTAAAGTGGTAAGTATAATTAATTTTAAAATCTGTGAAGTATAGTAATAAGTAATTTATAATTAAAACTTCATTCTTTATGGAATGAAATATTTTTATCTTTTGCAGTACTTTGTGGTTGTGTTGATAGGTCTTATATTTGTTGCTTGGATTGGAAGTTTAGTGGACAATCTGTTCCTCACTTATTTATGTGGTGAGTAATTACAATGTGAAATTGTAACAGGTATATTCCTTAAAGTTTTAATCTATTATAGTGCCATATTGATATGAATATTTATACACTTATTCCATAAAACCTAAAGTACTATTTAAAAATTTTGAATATTCATTTACGTAGATTTAGAAAATAATGCAAATATTATTTTTTATTTTTTTATTTTTTTAATCTTTTTTCTTTCAAAAATTTAGTAATTCAACTTGTGATGCTACCTGGTTTGAAACATAATGGAATATTGGACAAATATACTTCCAAAATAGTTCAGATGGTAAAAAATTTTGCAGGCCCTAAGGTGAAAAAGAATTAAGGAATGACAGTTCAGTTTGTTTTTTAGCATATATATCATGCTATGTATTGTGTAAAAAAAAACTTGATAACTTTTATATGTGAGAAAATCAATACCTGTATATTTAATTGGATAATATGGTATAATCCGCTTAAATGTTTTTATATGGAATGACTATCTTATTTTATGTTTTTAATCTGATTGTATATTAAATGGTAAGCTTATATTATTGCATTTGAAATCCTTAGTTTATTTCCATAAATTATTAAAATAATATAATTGTTTTTCTTAATGAAGAAAGTGGAAAATTAGTAAAAAATGTATTTTTACAAAATAAACTAAAGAATAATAATTGTATTAAAGATTCTAATATTGGAAATCCTATTCTGCACAATTAAAACAGTGAGAATTTTTTCATTCCAAATGCACACTAAACATTGTTTTAGTGAAAAATAAAAAAATCTAAGTGGATTATACTTAATTTTTAATGTTCTGCATGCATATCATATTAAGTTTAACAATTTATAATGTCCATATATTCATGTAGGTAATATATAATCATTCTCAGTTATTACTTAAATTTGTGATATTGTTCAATTAACCATATAAAATTTGTACAGAATAGTTCCATCTATTTATGTTATGGGAATTTTCTTTATTTATATATTATCGGAATGTGCAAAATATCTGCACCTTTTTCACACAAATTGCATGTAGATAGTATATGTTTATTAAGGTATTGTATTTTTGAAATATTTCATTTAAAAATATTTATTCTATTTTTTAATTTCAATTCACTACATTTAATAAATGGTAATTCTCACATTTGCAATTAGATGTGCTGCGTAATGCAATGATTGTGTTAACTTCTGTAAAAAAAATGAGAGATTATTATTTTGATATCCCAATTATTATAGATATCCTGAAAAAATTTTTAATTACTTCTATGATCTGTTGATAAAATTTATCTTGCAAATTTAACTATAATTATTTTATATATATATATTATTTTTTTAATTGTTTTCTTTTATGTTCTAGTCTTAACCAAGTAAATTTTATTTAGAGTTTTAGCTATAATCAAGATATCTCTACATATTGAAATTGTTTTTAACTTTCCTTTTTTCTTGTTAAATTTCTACATTAACATTCTTTACTTTATTTGTGCCAATTATTTTTGTAGTTATTCAATGGTCCTGTTACATAAAATCAGTGTTGTGATTTTTGTAATTGCACTTCTAAGCCATAGTTGTGATGTTCTTGTGATTATATAAGTGATGTTTAAATGGAATGTTTACAGCTATGAGAGTAAATAGTGGATGAATTGACCACTCTGCTCCACATTTTCTCTCTTTCAAAAGAGATAAATTCTCTCAAATACATTGTGCTATTTTATCTTAAAATCTAGATCCAAAACCAGCGTGTATTTTGTGCAATAAATGAGAGCATTTGGTAATTTTATGGTTATATCAGCATTAAATAGTTTTGTATTGTGCTTAGTTGTTGCTGTATATATCTGAAATAATTTTTTGCTCAATGTAACAGGGGGAATGATTTAAAAATGCTTGTTGGATATTTGGCAGATATACCTTTTTAGAAAGTGTAACTATGTTGGAAAGTGAAATGAAAAATTTTATGGAATACCAAAATTGTCCAAAAATATAGTTAGATATCTAATTAAAAGAACTTGTTCTTCAATGTTTTTGTTGTAAATGGGAAATGTTGCTGAAAAAATTCAATGATGATTACGAATTAGATATAATGTTAAAGTTTTAGAATACATTTGACAGTCAAATTAAGAGAATGCCAAAGGAAATGTTTGCAAAGTTACGATCTAAAATTCATCTTCAACATTTTATAAATTTGTCTCTGAATCTGTTTGCTACTCATGCTTGAATAAATAAATTTTTTCTGAAGTATGTTTTTGTGAATTTATTTATTTACAAATCTATAGAAGTGTATTTTCAAATCAGTTATCTATGTCTTCTTCAACAAACAATAATCCTTAAGTTACAATTCAAGAAATAATCATTTTAACACTTTAAATAATTGATTTACAACTGAGAAATATTACAATCAGAATTATTATTTCTATAACATTAATCTATTTAAATGATAAATAGATTTGATATGTAATTATAATTAATCTAAATAAAGTATAAAGAATAAAAAATTGTATTATTAATAATTTTATATTTTCTTGGTCATATTTAAAATGTTTTTTTAAATGAATTTAATATTGCATGTAATCAAATTTAACTCCGTTCATTCAAATATCACATGAAATAATAAAAATTAAAATTTTTCTTTTGTTCAAATTGTATAAAAATTTTTCTTAATTTTGTGATATTTTCAAAATTAGTCTATTGCTACCTTTTGAAGAGTTAATTTAATTCATTCTCTTCAATTTTACCATCAAATACATGCTACAATATTTTATCTAGTAAACTAGATTTGATTTTAAGAGTAGTAAATTTGCAAATTGTTCTGATTTTTGTCATATAATTGAATAACTTCTTTCTCAATTCTAAGATGCCAACTGATTCTGAAATCAAATTTTTAAGTATCAAAGAACATACAAATACATACATGAAATATGTAATAATCTTCAATTACCTAAATTAGTAACAGATTGTTAAATATAATCAATGCTGTGTTATGTAGAAGCTTTAGAGTTAAACGTGCTTATTTTGGCAGGCGCATCTATAAAAGTTTGCCAACTTTGATTTTGGTAAGGATGGAATTTAGACATGTAACCCTAAGCTATAACAAATAGCTTAGGGTTACATGTCTAAATCAAATAATAGATTTAAAAGCAAGCTGTCGTTATTTAGCTTATGTATAAATCTAATCTGATTTAGGACCACAGTTCTATTGAATCGTACCAAAAAATAACATACACCTAATTGTTTTTATATGAACTTTTTTAAAATGATTTTAAACAAAATTTTTCTAGTATGAAGCAGCATCAGGCCCAGTCAGTACTTGGGAAGTGAGGGTGCAATTTAATGGAAAAGTTAGGAATCTGCCATTGTTAGTGATTAAAGGGACTATATCACCAACATGATGCAGACGATCTGAAGTAAGAATTCCAGCATTTATTCAATAATTTAGAAATGGGTCTATTTAGAGGCGAGGCAGTGAGTTTAGCGATAAAGAAGCAAAGCCTATTTTTATGCGAGCAAAACAGGTTCCTTTTGCATTGAGAACAATGGTAGAACGAGAGTTGAATCGACTTCATCAGTTAGGAGTTATAGAACCAGTTAGAACTTCCAAGTGGCCCACTTGGAAGTTCTAACCAGATGGAAGTGTACATTTATGCAGAGATTAATGCTGCATTGTAAACAGAGAGGCAATAAAAGTAGATGTATACCCATTGCCAGCCATTAACAATATACTTTCTTCATTATCTGGTGGGAAAGTATTTGCCAAGCTTGATTTCAACGAAGCTTATTTCCAATTTTCTGTGGACCAGGAGTCTGAGATACTGACTATCAACACATGAAAAGGTTTATATAAAATGAAAAGATTACCATTTGGAGTGAGTTGTCCAGCTATTTGCCAGAGAGAGATGGAAAAGATCGTAGGAGGTATTCCAATGACAATTGTGATGATAGATGATATACTTGTCATGGGACTCAATGAAGAAGCCCTACATCAAAAGTTGAGGAAAATTCTTAACCGGATTTCAGAAGCTGGACTAAAACTGAACAAAAGCAAATGCCTATTCAAGACAAATCAACTTAAATTTTTAGGATATTTGATAGATGCTCAGGGCATTCGACCCACACCAGATAAAATTGCGGTGATACAACAGGTTCGGGACCCGAAAAACAAACAAGAGTTACAGGCATTTTTTGGTTTTGTAAACTTCTAAATTTTTGAAAGATAAAGCAACCGAAGCTGAACCATTATATAGACCAGGGGTCGCCAAACTACGGCCTCGCATCTGGCCCATGAGTTCAGTTCATCCAGCCCTTTGCTGCACTGTGCTATAAATGAGCTAAAATATAATTATTGATATAGAAATTTCATAGATTGTAGATAAACTTACTATGTAGAAAAAATTAAAATAAGTGTAATATAAGTAAAAATGCCAAAATTGGTCCAATCTTATTTTTGCATCTGACAGTAATATAATTTTTAGGAAAATCAGTAAAAGAAAAATTTGGCTACTTTTTGAGACTTCAGATATCAGAGTGCTTTTTGTGTAAGTATCTACAATGAAGTTTCCAAGGAAAGCAATTAAGAGCTTGCTTCCAGCCATCGTGTTTGTGTATTGGTAAATAAATATGTTGGTTGTTTTTATTTTTTGTGTATTTGGTGTGCTGTTTTGAAGAAAATGGCCCGCATTCACATTGGTCGGCAGAGATGATTAATGTTGATGCATTATTGGCCATCACCCTCGCGACCCTGGAACCCAGTACACATTGATCATGCAGGATCACACTATGGATGCACAGTACATATTTTATTCTAGTGGATGCTTATTTGAAATGGGTGGAGGTAGAAGAAGTACAAACGCAGTCAACTCAGGAAACCGTGAAATTATTGAGAATATTTAGTACACATTGGACTACCAAATACAGTGGTGCCTCGAATAACGGACGCTGCGAACAACGGACTTTCTGTTTGGCCGTTACGTGATTCGAGCAACGGACTTTCCGGCATAATTGGTGACTGCTCCATGGGTGCGTTCTTTAATAGCGGTCGCTCTGCGTCTCCGCTACTACGGGAGTGCGCTACTGTTTGTAGTCATTTAGGAAGGACAGTGAAAGAAAGATGGCAGCGCCTGCACTATCGATAGTATCGTGATGGAGGAATCTATAATTCTAAAATATGAGCTTTTAAAGGCAAAAAAAGGGTCCCAATTGTAAAATTTAACCATAAAATGGATTATTTGTTGAAAGAGCATTCAAAATGGCCACGAAAAAATTAGAATGCCGGCTACCATTCGAAAAAATTCGTAAAGACACATCACCGCGTGCACTAACTCGCGCTTTCACAATTTCTAAATTTTCATTCATAAAACCACATAATGGACCCAGAAACGAAACTATCTGAGCCATGGAGGACGCCATGTTGCTTTCCACCGTAAACTACTGCTACAAGCGGCCGATTTTGCCGTTCGACGGCGCGCACTCCCACCGGAATTTAGGAACGCGTTCCGCAGGAATTTTTAAACGGATGTCGCTCGCGCAGAGTTACGCGGAGGAATAAAAGAACGCACCCCATGTTCATTTTTTAATGATACAGTACGGTTATTTTATGCAGTACGAATTAGATGTTTTAATATGTATTTATATGGGAAAATGCGTTTCGTATAACGGACGTTTCACTTAACGGACGTGCACCTGGAACGGATTAAGTACGTTATATGAGGCACCACTGTACAATTGTATCAGATAATCATCAAAGCTCTAAATCCCAAGAAATACAAGAATTTATACGAAAAAATTGGATACAGCACATATTTACCCCTCCATATCATCTCTCTTCCAACGGACAAGTAGAGAGACAGGTGCAAATTATAAAGAGGAGAATCGAAAAATTACATCACAGCCAAGAAAAAAACAAAGGGGGTTGCTCCCCAGACTTTTGTTTGGCTTATGCACAACACCTAGTAGCACTACAGATCTTTTCTATCCTTATATAGGTGTGAATTTAGTCGACCATCCATGATCGACTAAATTCACACCTATGTAAAGATAGAAAAGAGGAAACAAGAATACGAGAATTCCAGATAGGAGACAACAACAATTACAGGTGCTATAGAGATGCAAAGAAGTGAAAACCAGGGGCCGTATTCTGGTCACCGTCTCTCGTCTCTCACAAGCCGGTCGCTGATTGGCTAATTATTCGGATTAGCCAATCAGAGACCGGCTTACGAGAGACCAGAGACTGTGACCAGAATACGGCCCCAGGTAAGGTGACAGAAAAGACTGGACCATATACATACATACATGGTAGCCTCACCAGAAGGAACTATAGAAAGGAGACATATCGATCAACTGATAGCTCGAAGAGAACAACCACTCCAGAACAGGCAACATCCAGTTTGTCAGAACAACCACCATCCAGCTTCCCAGAATAATAAACATCCGGACAAAGGCGTTCTAGAACATGGACTCTACCTGGACATCCCCGAGACTTCGTTTTAGACGGGGATCTGGGCGTCTAGTCAAAGGTGGAAATTCCAACATACTTTTCGTTTGTCTGAGAAAGTCTTTGTGTAGTCGTCATCCCAGTCAGTTGTATCCGAGAGTGAATAAAGTTAATTGTTAATTAACTACGTGTTTTTTTATGTAAAACAGTGTCGAAAACAAAATCGATATAAAAAACTTGCATGGATGAAATGGAATTTTACACATTCTCATCAATAATCGAATTATCTGCGCACAAATCTCGCTCGTATTTCGGTATTGCTAACAAGCCCTCCCGGTCGCCCCATTGTGGGCCTGGCCGAACCCATAATGGGCTTTCTAAAAGAGGCCCTCTTAGTGCCCACAGGGCGGAAAGAGTTAAAAAAAAAACTCGGGGTCATCAAGCCCTCTGTTCCACCTTTTCCAGGCG
Organism: Centruroides vittatus; assembly: GCF_030686945.1. Taxonomy (NCBI): domain Eukaryota; kingdom Metazoa; phylum Arthropoda; class Arachnida; order Scorpiones; family Buthidae; genus Centruroides; species Centruroides vittatus. The sequence continues at coordinate 1,490,109 of NW_027122577.1, forward strand.
GCTCCCAGTCTGGCCTCTCACCATTGGCGCCGCTTTCAGTCTCCTTACGTCGCCCGGGTCTTTACCCATTTCGCTAAGGAGAGTCTCCCGGTCGCCAGCCTTTACCGCCAGAATTTCCTCCCTCCGTGTGCAGATCAGATCCGGCCCAAGGTCCACCTCAATGAGTGGTCCGTAGCGGGTGCGGATCACGCCGAGGGCTTGAAAAGCCTTTACTCTGAGCTCCACGCTAAACTTTGGTACGACAGGTTCTGCATCGGTACTGATGCATCGAAAACTACTCTCAGGACGCAGATCGGCATCGTCATTCCTAGCGAGGGTATCCGGGAGACTTGGCGTCTCCACGACGCCTGCAGCGTTTTCACGGCAGAGGCTATCGGGATTCAGCGAGCGCTGATGATCGCCTCTCAATATAATCGTCCGACCGTAATTTTTTCAGACAGCCGCTCTGTCCTGCAGGCAATCACGAACGTCTCTTTCTCATCGACGGCCATTATCTCAGACATTGCATCTATTGTCAGCAGGTTCCCCGCCCCCCTGGACCTCGTTTGGATCCCAGGACATTCGGGCATTCAGATTAACGAAGCGGCCGATAGGGCAGCCAGTCACACCGATCTTACTGGTTCCTGGCGCCATTCCCTTACCCCGAGAGACCTACGTCGGTTCAACAGGGACAAGATCGTGCTCGCCCTCACCGACAATTGGTCGGCTGCTCTCCGGCACAAGGGGAGGGAGCACCTCCGGCCGTTCTCTCCTTGGCCTTACCATCTGGCCTCCTCGCGCCGTGCGGAATCGCTTTTGGCGAGGTTACGTACTAATACGGCGCCTCTTCAATCTTTCCTTTTTTCTCGTCACCTTAGCCGCTCACCGGACTGCCAGCACTGCGGGCAGGAGGAATCCCCCGATCATTTTTGGCTGGTGTGTCCGGCGTACAACGAGGCCCGTCGGGAGTTGGGCCAAGCCCTTTCTTTGGACCTGAACCAGACTCGCCACCTCAGCCAACTTTACTGGCCACACGCGGGTTTAGACCCGAGCCACCACATCTCAGCCCTTGAGCGGTACATATATAAGACCGGCCGCTTCGCCTAACCACCAGGCGGCGCATCGGAAGAAAAGCCGACAACGGCCATACCTTCCAACATAAACCCACGAACAAGAACAGAACAGAACAGATCATTAATTAAAGATCTTCGTGCTCATCATATATTTCATCGCACACTTGTAATATGGCAGCTGGTGGTTTTTTGTTTTGTTTTGTTTATGGAAGGCACTAAGAGAGAGCCGTTTTAATCTTACCCATGCTTGGTTTCTGAAGATCCACAATTTTGGCTGCCGAGTGTCTTGACACATCTCACTGGGTTCTTCAACATCCCAAAATTGATCTCGGAGCGGTAGTCAAGTCTTAACTGCTCGAAAATCCGGCCGTCACCTTGTTATTCTAGATGTTGAAAGTATAACAAGTAGTGACACTTCTATATAAACAGTTTCTTATTGTACACTAGACACTTGCACATAAATTGTTTTTAGTTGGTCTGCAACGTACCATATCTATTACATAATATATTGTTTCGGTGATAAATTGATACTCGATGTACACCATTTTGTTCACGACGCGTTTTAGGATCTTAATTGCCAATTATTTCTAACACCACTGGCAGGCTGCCGGATTTCAACAAACTCGAGCGAAAAGTTATATGTTTAACACATAGGGAAGATGGATGGGAGGTCGAGAAAATCTCGCTTGGAACGAGTCAGTGCCGGTTTTTGTAGGTATGCAGTGCGTGCATGCACGCTGGCGGCTAAATTCTTAGGGCGACCGATAGTGCACTAAAAAATATAGTTTTTCATGTCAATGTAATAACAACAGACTCCCGCAGGTCATTATCTAACTCTTTTGGAGGAGAACTTTTTGAATTATATATAGTTAATCGGGACATGCCGTCCCTAATCTTTCAATATTTAATCTTGATTTTCATGTATCGAACTCCGTTCTCGAGATTAAGGAAGGACAGACGCACGGACGGACGACAGTGGAAATTTATAGGTCTACAATTTTTTCAAATTGCAGTTGAATTTAAATAAACAAAGAGATGCTCACTAAAGTTATTAATTTAAATATTCATATACACGTACGTATGTATTAAATTTATATACTAAATAAGGAAAATTTCATTTTAACTTGCAACTTGTATTTTATGGCAGCGCTGAAATATAACTTTGAACAAAGGCTCGTATTATCGACTTGATTTGAATAAAATGAAAATATGAAATATTTTTATGGAATTTTTACCCCCGTCACCATACTAGTGGGCTCTCGTGCGTTGGCTTAGATTTAAAATTTACTCGCGATCAGCATTGGTAGGGGCGGCCAATTATCTCTGGCACGCAGGCGGATAATAGTCCATAATTGGGCCTGGTTTCTCTCTTACGAAGAAATAAATGTACGTACGAAACATACGAGTCAAAAAATGTTTCTTTGTGTGAATGTACTGTACAATCCAAGCGCTACTTTTCGACGCAATCATTAAGTTTATTTAAACATTTATTGTATTGTGGCAAGAGTTTTTCTATTCTTTGTTGGAAGTGTTCCCGTCCAACATGATTCCCGTGTCACATTTGGGATGTCTTCGTCGGAGTCGTATCGGCGATTCGGAAGATCCTTTTAATGGGGCCAAACATGTGGAAATTACAAGACCTTGCGTCTTTTGATTTCCTGTAGGAAGCTAGAGTGTAGCTGTAGGGAGGATGTTCCCATACAATCCATTTGAAGTTTCCCAGCAGGGCCTTCGTGATGCATGCTGAATGAGGTCATACAAAAGCTTTCTCACCGTACACTTTTCTCGACTGGCATTGAATTTCAGTGTGGATACATTTTTTTTTGCTCATAAGAAACGAGTTTTTGCACGATCTTCCAATTTTGCTGAGAAGTTAATTTTTCATGACTGAAAACTGGTTAACTTCTCAGCCACGTGGACAAATCTGCTATGCCTTGTAGTTGGAGGTATTACTAATGTTGCCAACAGATTTCATCTAAATATCATTTATCGACAGAAAGTTCTTGCCAATTGAAACTTACGGTGTACTACAGATTACCACCTATGGAATTTCAGGACTTTGATTAAATATTTGAACTCAGGGGACAGAGACGAGTTCAACGGTACCCTATTTTTGGACCGGAAACGAAAAATAAAAAAGTTATCGTACCTTTTAAGTTATCATACTTTTTTAATGCTCTCATGAAGATAGCACCATAGTTGCTAGTACTGCCATCTTGCGGTAAAGTCTGCAAACCATGACGTCGGACTACGGTCATCTCCAGGAGGGTTAAACACGCGATACGAAAGCGGAGAGAGCGACGCGACTTCCGATCATCGCGCGATCGCCTGGAAAAAGTATGATAACTTTTCTATTTTTCGTCTCCGGTCCAAAAGTAGGTTATTGTTGAACCGTCTCGGTCTCCTGAGTTCAGATATATACCGAACAGCGCCGGATAAAGGGGCGGGCAAGCCGGGCGACTGCCTGGGGCGCCAAATTTTGAGGGGCGCCGATATAAAAATAAAATATTTTTTTACATTCATTATTTTTTTAGATTTTATAAATTAAAATTGATCATTTTTCATGAGACATCGATTTTTTTAGCAAGCAATAAATTGTTTTAATTAATAATACCAAATAAAGGTCACAACGCTAATTATTTTATTATTGTCAACAGATATAAATAATATTGCAATTATTCAAAGAAAACTATTTGTATAGTCAGAATTCATAATAACTCAAAAAAAAGATTAATAGACAAAAACAAAAATTTACTAATTAAAATAATGAAACCTAAGAATTTTTATGGCTTTTATCACACAACATTGATGCAGACAAATGCTTTTTAATCTCTAAAAAGTTTATTTTTATTTATTTTGAAAAGATAATTTGTAATCAGTATCACGTATCACAACAATCTACTCAAAAAATGGACGAGATCAAATTTATAAATTACAAATATCAACAAAATTATGAATAGTCAGTGATACTGGCGCCTGCCATACGCCTTAATGGTAAAATGACTTTGTCTTTCTGTAAACTTTGCATTAACAACACTTGCCGTGCTTTAAATAAATAAATTTTTTACACAGTTCTTTATTGTGTAATTTTGATTTTTTGCCTTTTTTTACTCTTTTTTATAAATTTGCAGTAAATTTGTATATTCTTGTATGAAAGGGCGCCAAATTTTGTTTTGCCCGGGGCGCTCAAAACCCTAGAACCGGCCCTGATACCGAAAGACCCGAAATTCCATAGGTGGTAATCTATAGTATCCTCAAACTTACTTTTGACTCTTCTTCGTATCTAGACTAGTGACCAGATTTGGAAATGTAAAATGCGGGACGTTAGACCAGGCGTTTCGACGTGACATGATGAATCACGACGATCGTCGGTTTTCATAGACGGCCGGATGGCCGAGCGGTAAAGGTGGCAGCCTACCGCTCTGGGGGACCCGGGATCGAATCCGAACGGGTCGATTAATCCCCAGGAATTTTTCGGGGGTGGTCCGTTCGGATATGTCGGGCCCCGTCCCTCACCACCCGGTCGCCCCGTTATGGGCCTGGCCGAACCCATAATGGGCCTACTAAAAGAGGCCCTCTTAGTACCCACAGGGCGGAAAGAGTTAAAAAAAAAAAAAAAAAAAAAGATCGTCGGTTTTCTAGCTTTCTTACGTCGATGACAGATGTTATGAACGACTAATGACCTAATGTACATTTTATTTATTCATATACTGTGTTCTTGTTTACAGAATGACGACCTACAGCAATCGCGATAACAATTCATGCAATTTTGGCTATTTTTGAATATAATTATAAAACTGTCTAAAAGCAAGATAGATTTCACAGTTCAAAAATTGGGGCATTGTCCCGAAAAATCCTTGACGCCTGGTCACTTTAAACTAGTTTTATTTGTGACAGCCGGATGGCCGAGCAGTTAAGGTGGCAGCTTACCGCTCTGGGGGACCCGGGCTCGAATCCCGACGGGTCGAAAAATTCCCGGAATTTTTCGGGGGTGGTCCGTCCGGATATGTCGGGTCCCTTCCTTCACCATCCGGCTTCCCCATTGTGGGCTTGGCCGAACCCATAACAAGCTTTGCTAGAAAAGCCCTCTTAATGCCCACAGAATAGCGAGAGTTTCAAAAAGATGTTCTTATTTAGAAGTTTAAGTTATTTATAAATGATCGAATATTCGAAGCTTGAATTTAACTAATGCTTTACATAGCATTCCAATTACGTATATTTAATTATTTGAATATTTTTACTTTGCTGCTCTTTGCTTACTTTGCATATTCTAATTTTTGAATTCTATCAGGAGAATTCTTTAGGTAAGATACTCGCTTATTTCTACGTTTAATCTTTCCCCTTTAAGGGTAACAAGAGAGTTTTTTTTTTTTAAATCACGCCCATCGTGGGTTTGGCCAGACCCACGATGAGGGAAGACGAATGGGTTAATGTTACCGTAGATAGCCAAGATGGCGGCTCGTCTCTAATTCCAGCAAGGAAACAGTGGGGCGCACATTCTAACTTAACCTAACCTATTCTAATAATTTGGTTGCTAATAATTATGGTAATTTATTAGAATAGGTTAGGTTAAGTTAGAATGTGCGCCCCACTGTTTCCTTGCTGGAATTAGAGACGAGCCGCCATCTTGGCTACCTAAGGTAACATTAACCGACGAAGGATAAGAGGGGCCAATATATCCTAATCAGCCCATTATGAAAATTTCTAGGTCCATTCGGGCCGAACAGGATCTGGTCGCTCTAGAAGGCCCTACTACTTCAAAACAAATTCGAATTTTATTGGGATCTTCACGATTTTTCATAGTCAAGAAAGTTTTCCATTTTCATTCTACCCCCAGTACGAATGGAATCTCTCTACAATAGACAAAATCGAAGATGGATATATTCTATTCTTCGTACAACACTCTGATACAATCTTAATTAATGGTTGCTAATTTTTTTAAATCGAAACATTATTAAAAACTTTGTAAACCAAAATTTCTTTAGCAGTCCGTTTATGAGTCACAGAAAGATGTTTACCTTGAGACGAGGACCCAAGGTTACGTTTTGGTTGTGTAATATGTTATTCTTAAATTAACAGTCGTGAATAGAATGTAAATGAATAGATTGACGAATAAGTTTTTATTCGATTTGTATATAATGTTGTAAAAAATATTATTTTCGGTCATTTTCCCGTTCGACTTTTATTCGAGGAATTTTCGAGCAAGATGGAGTTGAATAGTTATGTGTAAACTTCGATCGTTCGAACAATTTATGAATTTTTTAGAATATGTATGATTCTAAATGTTGACGATTTACAGAAAAATAAATTAAGAAACAAAATGGATGGTACAGTACAGTACATCAGGTTAATGTTACCTATGGTTCCAAGATGGCGGCTCGTCTGATTCTAGCAAGGAAACAGTGGGGACGCACGTTTTAACCTAACCTAACCTATTCTAATAATTTTGTTGGTAATAATTATGGTAATTTATTAGAATAGGTTAAATTAGGTTAGGTTAGGTTAGAACGTGCATCCCCACTGTTTCCCTTCTTCTATTTGCTGGAATCAGAGACGAGCCGCCATCTTGGAACCATAGGTAACATTAACCGTACATCATTTCTCAAGTTTGACATTGTTTTAACAGGAAATTCGTATGATATCTGCTTCAAGCAAACGCATAAATTCCCTGTGTTTAGGTTTATGTTTTTTCATACATATTCTGAATTCACAGACGAGGCCGTCGCAAATTAGTTTGGGGCGCCAAGGTACCATAGGAAGGACCCCTTTTGCCTTTCGGCGGTCCATTTAGCCCTTTTTTTTAACAATACGTATAGTGTTTCTTTATTAATAAGAAGCAGTCTTAAAGATTTTATTTTCTGTTAATAAAAATAATAATTTTATAAGAGTAGGAAACACTGTGTGCCTGGAGAAAAATCCCCAGTTTCCTCCTTGACGACTCTAATATTGTATATTATTTATGTAAGAGATTAAATGTTAATGATAAAAATAGTTTTTATCCTTTTTAAATTGTTTTATATTATAATTTGCATTGTGATATTATGCAGAAATATAGTTTGGTTGTCAGTTGTTGGGTTCAAAATGGAATTGATATTTCTTATTCAAAAATATATTTAATATTGAATAAACAAATTTTTGTTACGAAGTGGCTTCTTGGCTTTAAATAAATCATATAACCTTATCTTTCATAATGGGTAATACTACAGAAATGTTAATATTTTTAATTTGATTAATGGGCCATCTTGGAATATGAAGATAGTCTATTCTGAATAACAGACTAAATTCATGCCTAGGTTGAAGGTGAAGCTGAAGCTGAAGTTATTACAGAGGCTATCAATACTTAGATTAACTTCATAATGATTCCACTATATACTTATTTTAAACTTTTGATACTAAAATGTTAATATTAAAGTGTTTTTTATTTAAATTATTAAATACATTTAGTAAGAATAATGTGTTTAGATTACATTTTTTATTGTTAATTCATTATTATTTAATTTGGTTAATTTGATTAATAATGTTTTTATATTATTTCTTTTAGTCTGCATTTAACTTGAAGATTTTCATAATGTTAGGTTAGTTTGCTGATTTTCATAATTAAATTATTATAAAATAAAATTGGCAGAAGTTACTTTCCAGCCATTTATAGTATAAATGGCTGAATATAAACTTTACATATAGTACGTGCAGTACAAATTACAGTACACAAAAGTAACTTCTACTAAGGTGTTTACTATAAAATTTCTGCTCTATTGAAAAATTGTTTTAAAGTTTTATAACATTGAAAATTTTTAGAGTTGATTAATAAATAAATGTTAATTTCCAAAATATAAATATAGATTTTTATTTTTAATTAGATTTAACTGAAAATAAAGGCAATAAACAAGAAAATCAATATCTTAAATCAGAGAGCCAAATAGATGATTCAGAAGAACATCCTAACTTTTCACATAGGATTATTGAAAATATAATTAAAAAGATAAAAAATTACAAAAAATTAAGTTATAAAGGTAATTATGTAATTTATAAATTTTTCAAATAATTAGCATAAGCATATTAAATAGATTATCATTATTTTTAGTTATAGTGTACTGTAATAAATTGTATTAGAAAGATTCAATAAATATTATTAGAAATGAAAAACTGCTTTCAAACAGTATGTCTACTATTTGAAAGCATTTGAGTATTTCTGAAAACTTAGGGAAACAGTGTAAAATTAATATATTCCATAAATTACAGTAGCTAGGTACCATATTTATTTAACAAATGAACTTGTGAAATGTGCAAAATGCACATTATACAGTAGATGTAATTTTTTAATTGTTTTCTTATTACTGGTATATAGAATATTTTCTTATTACTGGTTATAATGAATATTACATTCATTATAAAGAAATATACTAGTTGCCATTTCAAGTATAATTTACTTTAATTAAAAATGAATCTTTTACAAATAAGTATTTAATAATGGACATCAAATAGGTATATGCAAAGGAAATAATGGCTGCATCAAAAAGTAATTACGGAGAAAAAAGTAGTTTAAAATAGTAGCTGTTATTTATGAAATAGTGGCTATTATTCGAATAAAAGCAATATATACATCAATTTTGTTGATTTTCAAATTTGGGTATGCATCATCCAGCAAAATTGATGTACTTGGGAAAATGTTGTCTACCACAAGTTAAATGGCATTATGTTGTGAATTAAGTGAATTTTGTCAATCCATATTTAAGATATAATTTTCATAAAAATTTTTGAGGTTTGATACATTTAAATTCTGGTAAATCAATTATTGGTATTTCTAATTTAGGGGTCCAGCTTAACGTTAGCTAAAGCACACTATAAAATGAAATATGATGTGATAAGATTTATCAAATAATGATAAAAATAATTTTTGCCCACCATTAACTTTTTTGTAAATGAATTTTGTAAAGAAAAAATTTGTTAAAAATCTTACTAAATGATAATGACAGGAACTAAAATGGCACGATTAATAGATAGCTCTAAAAAAGTTTGAATTTGAATGTAATTGCCATAGAGACATTCTAATAAAAAGTGTTTTGCATAGAGCTGATAATGTACTGACATAGGATATTATATTATTAGATTCTCAGTAAAAATATTTCATTATTTTTGAATTGATTTATTTATTTATTTATTTTTTTGTCATATGAACAAATGATTTTAACTCTAGCAACATCGTTTAAATTGTTTATTATAACTGTTTTGAAATTGTAGGCACAAAAAACCTTTCACACACTATTTCTAGCAGACAAATTAATGAGCACAAACGTTTTCGGTCGTTTTAAAAGGCCTTCTTCAGGTGCACTGAGGACGGTTGGAAAGTCGGATAGCCAATGTTTACGCGATGTCATTGTTTATGAGGGGTTTCCTCTTACAAGTGACATCTTAGCAGAGAAGGTTTAAACGACATTGACCTTGGAAAATATTTTAAGATTAGCCAAGATGCGTGAACTATTGTCGAAGATAAGCGAATCCTGAAAGGCGGAAAAAAAGGAAATAGAAAGAAAAAGGAAAAAGAAACCTGATAAATTTAGAAACTGCACGAGAGAACGAAACGGACAAGGAGAGGGTGGACCGGCCTATTTAATTAAGGGGGTTATCGAGGAGTGACCGCCAGGCAGGGGAAAGCGAATCTGCATCCCTGCTGTTAATGCAGTTTCCTTTGAGGGATTCAGTAAAGATCTCTATAGCTTCGATTGTTCTAAGTTTGCTAGAGTCAAGAATAGGAACGGTAATCCTAGCATCTTCCCATTCGGCCGTTATACTGGGTTCGCTTGCGTACTGGGCTAGGGTGGAATTAAATTTTTTGTTGCGCGCGTCGTACCTATGCTCAGCTATCCTTTTGGTAAGCGATCTGTTGGTTGAGCCTATGTAGGTTAATTTATTGCTTGGCTTAACTCTATTGTCCACCAGCGGAACAGAGTAGACCCCTGGAATCCTGGCTTCGCTGCATTTATCCTTGTTATTTGTTAGAAGCTTATAAATCGAAGGGCTGCGCTTGTACGTAAGACCAACTTTGGCTTTTTTGGATAAGATTTTATACGCTTGGCTCAACCTAGGGTCGAAATCAACAACAACTTGCTTACTTCGCAGGTTACGATGACTGGAACTGACGGCTTTGTTAACAACGCGATCATGTATTCTCTGGGCCAGCACATCTATAAATTTACCGTTGTAACCGTGGGCTACGGCGATGCGTTTGATGTGCTGGATTTCACGAAACGCGTCATTAGTGTTAGAGCAATGGGTATAGGCCCTACGGATCAGGGCCCGGTAGGCGGAAATTTTATAGGTAAAGGGGTCGTTCGAGGCTGAGGGGATGAAGAAAGGTAGAAGATTAGGCTTATGGAATACACTAGTGGTTATACAACCGCGGTCTAGGAAAATACTGAGGTCAAGGAAATGGGCCAACCTATCATCCTGCTGATCAAGCTTTAACTTAAGCCCAAACGGATTGTTATTAACAGTCTGCAGCAGCTTACCAACGTCCGGTTCGGATCTCCAGATAATAAGAATATCATCAACATACCGCGTGTAGAGTACAATGTCTGCATTGAAGGTTTGTAGGACTTCGCTATCTAATTTTCTAACCACTAACTCACAGAGGTCTCCAGACAGGGGGCTACCCATTGGGACCCCTCTTCTTTGAAGGTAGATTCGCTGGTTGAAGGTGAAAAAGGAGTTGTAGCATACTAGGTGGGCCAGCTCCAAAATCTGCTTGTGGTGCTTAGGTCCGGGCGGAACGGCTTGGAAGAGGAAGTCTCTAAGGGCACAGAAGCACGGCTCCAATTTAATGGATGGATACATAGCTTCATAGTCTAACACTGTGATAAACTCTTGCCCGGTTAAAGCAATGCCTTGTAATTTAGAGACGAGTTCACCCGCGTTTGAAACGGTGTAGCTATATTCTTTCAAATAAGCTCTGAGGAGCTCATGCAGACCCCTTTCAAGGGGGAGTGTTGGGGATCTTGACTTGTCCACGATCGGCCGTATATGTTTGCCTGGTTTATGGGCTTTAGCATAGCCAAAAAGCCTTGGTACCTCTGGAGACCGCATTGTTGCATTTCCTAAGCGTAGGTGTTTAGCTAGAGGTGAACAGGTAAATCTAACAACTCTATTCTGGAGCTTGTCTAAGAAACTTTCCGCGATGTTTTGGCATTCCGTAGACCTGATATATTCCTCGAGGAGCTGAACGTACGTATGCTTCTTCATAAGAACGACGTTTCTGCTTTTATCCGCTCTAGTAAGGGTGATATCGTTAGCTTGTAACCATTTCTTACTCTTATCTACGCTTGTCCAGAAAACCTTGTCTCTGTCGTCAACCTCTTTAATTCTTCTGCTGAGCGCTGTATTCCATCTAAAGAACTCTTTATGTTGAGCTGTAACGGGCCGTAGAAGTTTCTCGATATTCGGAACGATAGTATAGGCTGAGATTTTCGGAGGTTTTGGAGCGAACATAGGCCCAAATCTAAAGGCTTGAACCAACTCTTCCGGAGGTTTAATATTGTCCCAGCATATGAGGGGACATTCCAGCTTGTTTTTGCGCTGTTTCTTTTGGTTTTTCATGACCCAACTCAATTTTTTGGCGTATTTCCTGCGTAGAGACTGCTGAACTTGCTCTTGTAGGTTTATGACTCTGGAGTTGACATTTGACAGGAGGACCGGGTCGAGGTTAAAGAGGGTGTTTTCGAGGTTGATAAGCTGGTGCAAGTTAGCATATAATGACTTCCTGGTGCTTCGAATGGCTTTTCTAAGGCAGACAAACTTGAGCTTTGGGAGCAGGGAGGAGCAGCCTGTCGGTAAACTGATTTTCTGGATCGACGTTGGAAAAACCTTGTTCCGTTTACAGTCCAATAAGAAATTAAATTTTTCTCTGAGTCTTGTTAAAGCTAAGACGTTTTTTTCTGTATAGTTTGGCCGGCGATGCCATGTTACTAATCTCTGCACCTCTAGCTAAACACCTACGCTTAGGAAATGCAACGATGCGGTCTCCCGAGGTACCAAGGCTTTTTGGCTATGCTAAAGCCCATAAACCAGGCAAACATATACGGCCGATTGTGGACAAGTCAAGATCCCCAACACTCCCCCTTGAAAGGGGTCTGCATGAGCTCCTCAGAGCTTATTTGAAAGAATATAGCTACACCGTTTCAAACGCGGGTGAACTCGTCTCTAAATTACAAGGCATTGCTTTAACCGGGCAAGAGTTTATCACAGTGTTAGACTATGAAGCTATGTATCCATCCATTAAATTGGAGCCGTGCTTCTGTGCCCTTAGAGACTTCCTCTTCCAAGCCGTTCCGCCCGGACCTAAGCACCACAAGCAGATTTTGGAGCTGGCCCACCTAGTATGCTACAACTCCTTTTTCACCTTCAACCAGCGAATCTACCTTCAAAGAAGAGGGGTCCCAATGGGTAGCCCCCTGTCTGGAGACCTCTGTGAGTTAGTGGTTAGAAAATTAGATAGCGAAGTCCTACAAACCTTCAATGCAGACATTGTACTCTACACGCGGTATGTTGATGATATTCTTATTATCTGGAGATCCGAACCGGACGTTGGTAAGCTGCTGCAGACTGTTAATAACAATCCGTTTGGGCTTAAGTTAAAGCTTGATCAGCAGGATGATAGGTTGGCCCATTTCCTTGACCTCAGTATTTTCCTAGACCGCGGTTGTATAACCACTAGTGTATTCCATAAGCCTAATCTTCTACCTTTCTTCATCCCCTCAGCCTCGAACGACCCCTTTACCTATAAAATTTCCGCCTACCGGGCCCTGATCCGTAGGGCCTATACCCATTGCTCTAACACTAATGACGCGTTTCGTGAAATCCAGCACATCAAACGCATCGCCGTAGCCCACGGTTACAACGGTAAATTTATAGATGTGCTGGCCCAGAGAATACATGATCGCGTTGTTAACAAAGCCGTCAGTTCCAGTCATCGTAACCTGCGAAGTAAGCAAGTTGTTGTTGATTTCGACCCTAGGTTGAGCCAAGCGTATAAAATCTTATCCAAAAAAGCCAAAGTTGGTCTTACGTACAAGCGCAGCCCTTCGATTTATAAGCTTCTAACAAATAACAAGGATAAATGCAGCGAAGCCAGGATTCCAGGGGTCTACTCTGTTCCGCTGGTGGACAATAGAGTTAAGCCAAGCAATAAATTAACCTACATAGGCTCAACCAACAGATCGCTTACCAAAAGGATAGCTGAGCATAGGTACGACGCGCGCAACAAAAAATTTAATTCCACCCTAGCCCAGTACGCAAGCGAACCCAGTATAACGGCCGAATGGGAAGATGCTAGGATTACCGTTCCTATTCTTGACTCTAGCAAACTTAGAACAATCGAAGCTATAGAGATCTTTACTGAATCCCTCAAAGGAAACTGCATTAACAGCAGGGATGCAGATTCGCTTTCCCCTGCCTGGCGGTCACTCCTCGATAACCCCCTTAATTAAATAGGCCGGTCCACCCTCTCCTTGTCCGTTTCGTTCTCTCGTGCAGTTTCTAAATTTATCAGGTTTCTTTTTCCTTTTTCCTTCTATTTCCTTTTTTTCCGCCTTTCAGGATTCGCTTATCTTCGACAATAGTTCACGCATCTTGGCTAATCTTAAAATATTTTCCAAGGTCAATGTCGTTTAAACCTTCTCTGCTAAGATGTCACTTGTAAGAGGAAACCCCTCATAAACAATGACATCGCGTAAACATTGGCTATCCGACTTTCCAACCGTCCTCAGTGCACCTGAAGAAGGCCTTTTAAAACGACCGAAAACGTTTGTGCTCATTAATTTGTCTGCTAGAAATAGAGTGTGAAAGGTTTTTTGTGCCTACGATTTTAAATTAGTTCTAGCTTTGTGTGCAGAGATTAATTACTGTTTTGATTTGACAATTATAATCTAAGAAGAATGAGTAAGAATTTCAAATATTTAGAAGAAAATATATGTTTTCTTTAAGACATTTAATATTATCAGATGTTATACATATAATAGATAGGGTAGATGTACCAGTTTTGGCCAGTGTAGTACCAGTTCTGGCCAGAAAACAAATTTAACTTAAAAATATAATCACAAATGAAACAAACTTTTATTGTTAACTGTGTGAACAGTTAACAATAAAAGTTTGTTTTATTGGACAGATTTGAATATGTGGTGATTATATTTTTAAGTTAAATTTGTTTTCTGGCCAGAACTGGTACTACACTGGCCAAAACTGGTACATCTACCCTATATATATATATATACATACATTAGGGTGTCCCTTATTTTTCGAATATTTTTTTTTTCTAACGCACAGGGCCTAGTTTTGTTTATTTTACCCTTAAATACTCCCACAATAAATTTCAGCTCATTTTGATCACTAGAACCCGTGCTGACTTGCATCGAATCATTTCTATGCATATGGTGCTAGAGAAGTGGCACGTATTTGCTTTATTCGCCATTCTAACACAATTTGTCGGTCTATTAACACGTATAGTATTTTTTCGAAGATGTCAGTGGAATTACGAAGCACTAAAAAACATATTTTGTTAGTCGGAGAGATAAACTACCAAATCACGGGTGCAAAATTAACGTCAAATCGGCAAGTACTTGCAGTTTTGTTTTTTTAACATTCGCAAAGTTTAACTAACTGTGAGTGAAAGCGTAAATCTTGTAATACGCAAGTGTATCATATTTTGGGAAAAAGCTAAAATACCTAAAAAATCTATACCTGTGTCAAGAAATTGGTGGATCTTTATCACATATGAAGAGTCTCCATACTTGATAAATATGCGAGTACTTGCCGATTTGACGGTAATTTTGCACCCGTGATTTGGTGGTTTATCTCTCCGACTAACAAAATATGTTTTTTAGTGCTTCATAATTCAACTGACATCTTCGAAAAAATACTATACGTGTTAATAGCCCGACAAATTGTGTTAGAATGGCGAATAAACAAATACGTGCCACTTCTCTAGCACCACATGTATGGAAATGATTCGATGCAAGTCGGCATGGGTTTTAGTGATCAAAATGAGCTGAAATTTATTGTGGGAGTATTTAAGGGTAAAATAAACAAAACTAGGCCCTGTGCGTTAGAAAAAAAATATATTCGAAAAATAAGGGACACCCTAACATACATACATACATACAAACACATAAATGTTTAGTTTGTAAATTAGAAAGTTATTTTTATTATATAATTATACATAAATATCTGATGGTTTTCAGCAATAATCTGCTTGAGAGTTCTTGAGTGCTGCCAGGGATGCTGGAACTATTTCTGAGATGTCTGAGCCATGTGGGGAGGAATGAACTTTGGCCCCTGCTGTAACACCCAGCAAATGTTGGAAGAAATAGGCTCCCCTGTGTAGTTGTAGAAGGGAACTGGTGACACCTCATTGCATTGTTTGTGAGCCACTGGACGAAGGAGCCACTGGAATTTCTTGCTCAGCTTAGCTTTTATTATTTGTGCAAAGTCTGAGGCAACAGTGTGTAGTTTTCCAAGATGGTCATAGAAAGACACCGAGTCACAGAATTTGGAGAAGTGTAGATGGGCCCCATACAACTTAAGTTCAACTTCCGCTAGACACTTGTGTTTGTTTCTGTTTAGCTTTGCGAGGAGGAATTTTTTCAAGCCAGGTAGCACACAACATAAACATGAAGGAAATGCATTGTAATTGAGGGTAATACACCTGGGTATCACATTATGTCCTCTGCACTTCAAAAGAAAAAGCAGCTGGGTATGTAATTTACGCCATTGTGGGGAACATCACCCTTCACATCTTAACAGTCGTAACGAACCCCAGGTGGTAAGAGTTATCACTTCCTGGAACTCCCAGTAAGAACTCTACAGTCAGTTGTTCTGTGTTAGCCGCGCCGTCGAGTCATGTAACTGTTACGCAAGCAGAAAATAAACTTAGTTTTTGTTACGATTCATCTCATTCATGTTAATTGCATGCAGTGACGAGAAGCATAGTAATAGCAGTAAAAACACTACATTGAGTAACTCTTATTACCTGGGGTTCATTACGACTGTTAAGATGTGGAGGGTGATGTTCCCCACACCATAATTTTTCCAGCTTCAACATGGAATAGAACATCCATTTTCTAGTATTCATCTTGTAAAGTAACATAAAAATGTAGCTTGGATGTCATGCCAACAAGTGTACATAAGAAAGAGAAATAAATTGGCACAAACTGGTGTTAAAGACCTTTTAATTCTTTGCAAGCGCTTTTGACATTTCTATCAATGTTGTCTTCAGGCAATGACTGAAATCGAATGCTTTTTCAGAACAAAGTTTTAAAGTACAGACATGCAACAGCATTAACCGAATGGAATACAAAATTTAAAACACTTAAAATTTAAAATTAAAACATTTTTTGAAAATCACACAGTGCCGACATGCATGTGTCAAGAGATGTGGAGACAAATACTTAGAAAGGTGCAAATTGCTTTTGGTGTTAAAATAAATGGTTCTTGTAAGACATTTGTCATCTTTGCCTCTGCTGCCTTCACCCACATACGATCAGTCCCTAGGCTTTTCCTGATGTGCAAATAACTTAGGGCCTGTAAAAGTCAGCATACTGTTCTTGTGCAGCTGTAGCACTGTTACAAACCTGACTGCTGAAAAATTTAGACTTTCTTAGCAAATAAATTTTTTTATTTACTTAGTTTTTATTTTGTTTTTAAGTTGATAAATAATTTGGTAATTGTATCTTAGAAATAAGTGTAACAAATTATTTCAATTTAAACATCCATATTAAATTATTAAGTATAAGTGAACGTCTTTTTAAAATGAAAATTGGACAAATTTAGGCTATGTTAAATATGCAAGTGTTTGAAATATATTGTTATTTTAACAATCATAAATCTTGGTTTCTTTTCAATTAATTGGTAAATATTTAAATTCTGTGGTCAAAGTTTTCAAAACGGCCGAAAACGTTTGTGCCTATTAATTTGTTTGCTAGAATCAGCGTGTGAAAGGTTTTTCGTGCCTACGATTTTATACAACACAATCATTTAATTCAAATTTTAAGATATTTAATTTAAAACTTATTTTTCTGTAATTATTCTAATTTTATGTTTAAGTGTTATCATAATAGTTGAAGACAAAATACAGACAGATTAGCATTAAAAGTACTTAGACAGTGAGACAAAATAAAGGGAATTTATTCATATTTTTCAATCTAGTAAATGTTGGCATATTATATGAAGTTTCAATTTACACTTTCCTTTAGGGCACAGAATGCAATTTTAAATATAATAAAACTATTTAACCACTTAGACAACAAGTACTATCAAATTTAAAAAATCGTTATAATGAATTTGCGCATGTTCCTAAACAACAGAGCAGTTACATTTGCTTATATAATGCTGCAACATAACCAACAAATACAATAATAATTATCAACAAGCAATTATTTATTGTGACATTGTCACAATGCCAGGCTGCAATTTTTAATTATATTTTTAATTTATTTAATTTAAAATATATGCTTTCCACCTCAAATTAGTACTGTAGTGTCTTGTCCCTGTACATCATAATTTTCCTTTAACAATAGTCGTGCTGGTCTCTCTAACACCTTTCAGGGGAAAATTTTTGAATTGAAATAACATGACTTCCAGTTTGCATCAGAAGTTTATATATAGTTAATTGGACCGTCCTGTCCCTAAGGTTTCCATATCTGGTCTGGCATTTCATCTATCTAACTCAATTTTAAAGATTAAGGAAAGACGGATGGACGACGACAGTGGGAATTTATAGGTCTACAATGTTTTCAAATTGCAGCCCAAAAATTTAGCACCTTTGTCAGATTTAAATCTAAGTGGTTATGATTTAACAATCATTTAACGATCATTTGAAAAGTATGGACATTTTGTTTAATTTTTATAAGTACAGTATGGGCACGAACAGAGCCTTTAAAGTACGGACTGCTCATACTAATTATAACATATGGTAACCTATGTTTAATGTTTCTAGTTAATCAGCTGAGAGGACTTATTTCAAATAATCTAATCATTAGGTTACAATGACAATACTTCATTTAGGTAACACAAAAAAATAAATTTTTATAAAGAAAGCTTACAGTTATGATTTACCATATTATTTGTGTAAACCCTTAGTCTCAAATTATATCTAAAATTTAAACTTAAAAGCTTATATTGAACAGAGCCAAGTACAAAAAAGTGAATTTGTTAGTAAAGTTGAAAATAAAAAAAGAGTAGGAAGAAAGAACAGTTAGCAGCACTTCCATTCTTTTTTTTCTTTTCTGTTTTTGAATTTTTTTGTCTTTCAAATGGACTGGGAATGGGGGAAACAAAATGCTGGTCAATGATTTTTTTTATCTTGAAACAAAAATCTAGCAATGAGTTGCTTAACTTTCCTGGCAACATTTAAAATTTTGGTGGTGTCATTTGTTATGATATTTTATTTAAAAATTTTTTTATATTTTTAATTATTATAAAATGGCATAAAGCTTAATTTTGAGGGTAGGGATGTATTTTATAAAAAATTGTAAATGCTAATAACAAGTAAAATTATCATTAAATCTGACCTATTCAAGATATGACACATGACCCCCCTTTATCTCCCCACTTTGTTGACCTTTATCAAAATTTAATAGCATCAATCCCCTTAAACACAAACCTTTGAAAATTTCTGAAATTTTTTAACAAAAAGTATGGGAGTCATTAAGCTTCAAAGAGGGTGAACAAAGTCACACATGCTGACATCCATCCATATATACAGAAAAAACCCCCAAATTTTTTTACATTTCTTGACATTTCAAGATCTCCTGGGTCCAAAAATGTAAAAACAAAATCTTTGACCAATTGCCATACTTTACTTCTGTTATATATAACAGAACCAGGAATGTAAAAAAAAAGAGATTTGCAAAAATATGGAGGTCTCAGCTTTTGTTATCTTTTCTTCCTTATTCTTCTCTCTCTTTACTAGCCAAATTTCTATCCAATATGTTCTTCCATGAATATGTAGTTGCAATTTCTTAAGTTCATTTTTCACATTTTGTTATTAATTATTGAAATAAATAAATGTGTATTTGTTTAGATCAAATCAACAAATTAAGGGAAGAGAATGTATTATTAGATGATGATGAACCAGTAAAAATATTAGATGAGCATTATTTTGCATCATTTATTCCAAATATAGTAATTAAATATATCATTGAAAATGAAAAGCATCAATTACCATATGAAAGTGAACAGATTGGTGTCGTACTATTTGCCATTGTTTCAGGTAAGAAATTTAAATTTTTTATAGTACTGAAACACTTGGTGTTGTAATTACCTTGTGACTTATCCCATAATAAAAAATCACATACAAAAACAGATTTGTTAGCACTTCTAAAAGTATTTATTTATATCAAAACGAAAAAATTTAAAAACATAAATGTCTTGTTGAATATTCAAATTTAAGATTATTGACAAGACTATGTCTTGTTTATAAAATCATACTGCCAGCCTGTGTTACCAGCTTACAGGTATGAAGGAATATATGTCAGGCGTTGCAATTTGGCACAGAGTGTTAGGTACCCAAATCATTTGCGCATAAAAAAACCAGACTTGTAGGTAGTCAGGGGATCGAGAACCAAGTCAAAATAAAATACAAAATAGCGACACTCTTTCTACAAACAGGTAAAACAGGCACCTCACCCCACCGAAGTCAGATGGTGAGAGTACCACTCACAGTCATTCTAGGAAGTGGACTCTGACCGGCCGGATGGCCGAGCGGTCAAGGTTAGCAGCCTGCCGCCCTGGGGGACCAGGGATTGAATCCGGACGGGTTGAAAAATCCCCAGGAATTTTTCGGGGGGTGCTCCATTCGGATATGTCAGTCCTCGTTCCTCACCACCCGGCCACCCCATTGTGGGCCTGGCCGAACCCATAATGGGCTTGCTATAAGAGACCCTCTTAGTGCCCACAGGGCAGAAAGAGTTACAAAAACAAAAAAAAAAAAAAGAGAGAGGAAAAAAAGCGGACTCTGACCCTAGGATTGAATACGTAGTATTTTCTTTCTTAAATAAAATTTGTAATCTAATTTTGTAAATTTGGAAGTGCTTCAAATATGACATTAAAATGGGGTTTTATGTTGTTACAAGTGGGTTTTTTAACATTATCTAGTATAGTAAAATCGTGGGACCAATAAAAATTTGACGCATAGGGCAGAGGGTGCCACCACGTGACCTTTGCCCTCTGACCTCACTTTGCTCCCGAACTCCAATGAGGAAAGACAGCATTTCACTTTATGTTAGTTAACCTTTTGAGCCGACAGCCATGCCAATCTTGGATTTGTATATCTCAACACTATGTAAATATCATGTAGCCGATCCAAAGAAAGTAAATTATTTGCCTGGGACAGGCAAATAATCAGTTAATTTCTCAGTTAATTTTTACTGACAGAACACATGGTCGAAGTCAACGTGAACATCACGGACAAGGTAGGATGCAACCCAGACCAATTCTGCCTAGCAGCGAAACATGCCGCATGCAGATTTTAGCCACGCAGCTAACAACGTTATATTAGGGTTGTTGTTATGTCATTTAACGTCATATTAGGGTTGTCATTAAATGACATTATAATTGGGTTAAACTGTATATTGTTTGTGCAATAAAAAAATAATTTGGATGATACAATAGCCACAATTATTTTTTTCAAAAACAGGAAATTTTCGTTACGCATAGACAAAAATTCAACCCGGGCTGACACACAATGGAGAGAAATTTCGACATCGGATAGGTTAATTTCACCAAAAATGTATTGTAGATGACCTCGTGGTCGTGGTCGGCGAAGTTTGAATGATCATGCTCAAAACCAGCGATACCAAAGAAGATTGGAGAATGAGAACTAGATCCGCCTTGAATGTCAAAGTGATTCCGCTTAGTAGTGAGTTTCCGAGACATAGTCTTGTCCCAAATACGGTTTTACCATTTTACTTGTTTTGGAAATAATATTACATTGTTATTTTCCAAGGAAAACATCAAGGAAAACTGATGAAATCAATAAAGATGAGCAATTATTTTATTCTGAAATCATCACATTGCTGGGCTGCAATTTTTATTCATATTTTTAATTTATTTCATTTAAAATATAAGTTTTCCACCTCAAATCAGTAGTGTCTTGCCCTGTATATTATACTTTCCTGCTAACAATAGAGTCATGCCAGTCGTCTATCTGACACCTTTCAGGGGAAAATTTTTGAATTGAAATAACATGACTTCCAGTGTTTGTATATAGTTAAATGGGGCTGCCTGCCCCTAAGCTTTTAACTTCTGATCTTGATTTTCATCTATCTAACTCAGTTCTTGAGATTATTGAAGGACAGACAGACAGTGGGAATTCATAGGTCTACAATTTTTTCAAATTGCAACCCAATAATACTGGAGCATGAATGCCACACTATCTAAGTCTTGAACATTTAGAAGATTTTGGTTAGCAGATTTTATATTCAATTTTAAATTCTCTTTAATAGTCTGTAGTTTCACAGTGAATATAAACCCAAAAAAATCTTAATTAAAGACTATGAAAGTGAATTGATGAAAATTTTTAAATTAAAATGAATTTTGAAATTTATATTTTTAGGTAGTGATGAATTAATTGAAAAATTTTTGTTTTCTGACGTGAATGGCACTGAAGAGCTTTCTATGATGTATAATAATTTTTTTGGACCAATATTTACAAGTAAGTTTATAAATTCAAATGAATAAATTTAAAATGTCGATTATAAATTTTCCCTAATGTTTTTAATCTTATCATAATGATGTATAAAACAATTTTTCAGAAATAATGGCAGCAAATGGTGATATTATCAGATTTACAGGTAAGCACTTAAAAAGTTTTTAGTAAAACATTCTAGATACAATACAATACAATATATTATATAAATATAGTATGTCTGGCTAAATTATTTTGTAATTTATATTGTAATTTAACTTATTATTTAATAAGTTAAATTACTAAATAATATTTGCTTTCAAAAATCTTCAGAAATTTTTTTATAAATGAAAGTTTCTAAAAGAATTTTTAAGAATAGTTGTATTTTGTAATCACATTGTAATTTTTATGTTGTGAATTACTTCTTTAGAAAAGGAACATCAATCTACATTAGTGTTTTTCAACTGGGGTGCCAAAGTGCCACGATTGGGGTGTCGCAAAGTTTAGGGCCGATAATAAAAGTAGATTTAAAAAACAATAGCGAGACTATTATTTTACATGTAGGTAATTTGACAAAATTTAAGTCCATTGAGACTTAAATTTTGATTTTGAACACGTAGAAATGCTTTTTTTGCACTAAAATGCTACTTCAAACTGTCAATTTTTAAAATTTTTCTCGCTACCCCAGCATTGCGCGTAATATTTGTTTTCACAAAAGGTTCATCTGGCTCGTTAGCCTCCCTTATTTAGATTCTAGATCCACTGCTAGTCAAGGGTGTCACGATTTTTTATTTTTCAATCAGGGGTGCCACTCAATGAAAAAATTTGAAAAACACTGATCTACATCAACATGTGCCTTGTCAGACTATCTTTACTTTATTAATGTCATATACTATGTGTTTTGGGAACTTTCTTTCTCTCTTCAGTATGGCACTTCCTGGAATAAATTACAGTGAAACCTCGGTATATGTCTGCTTTAGAATACGTCCAGTTTGGATGAAACAAATTTTGCTCGGTATACGACTTAATTCAATTATATGCGCAATCTATGAACAAGTACACTATCGGTGTACTAGACCAGACTAGATGTTCACGGTGCCACAGTTTATAACTTCGTTAAATTTCTTCTGATTTTAATTAGTAAGTAAAACTTTCTATTAATTATCAATTGCAAAAAGGCAAATGAAAAGCAACAGAAAACTAAAAAAATGACTAGAATCACAATGGAACTGAAAAAAAAGATTGTTGAGAAATATGAAGGTGGCATGCGTGTTCGAGATTTAACTGTTGCATACTGTATTTCAAGAATGACGATATCGACAATTGTGAAAAATAAAGACATTATTAAATCTGCTAATGTTGCGAAAGGGATTAAAAACATATGAAATTTCTGTCAGGTGTTCTTAGTCTGTGGAAAATATTATCTTTAGAACTTGGATAAAATTTTTTCACGTTAAGCCACAAAGCCACGTCAAGGAGACACCCATTTTGTGGTAGTTTTTTGATTTCCAGAAACTGACCCCGATTGCTTGACAGAATAACAATCGGGAATAAAACTGGATATTCGTTGCTATTTGATTTATTCGGTAAACCAAAATAAACTACTAAAATTTAATTTTTATGTCATTTTCTTTAAACTTTCCGATTGAAGAATGCAAATTTTCAATACAAATTTTTCATTTAAAAATAAACATAGCAACGAATAATAGATTATCTTTAAAACATAAATAACTATAAATTATAAATATTGCAAATGTACTGTGGAAATGTGTGGAAAACATTGCAATGTTTATTGTGTGTCTAACGTGTAGAATAAGAATTTTAGAAATATCCTGTCCTACACGTTAAGATATTTTTAAAAGAATTTTAAACAAGTGTTCCGTGGAAATGCTATATGTAATTAAAACGGAAAATATTACTAAAATACAAGCTTATATACTAATTGGAATTGGAAAAAATCCAATTATTCCTATTTAAAATTTCTAAATTAAATATTACGATATTAAATGAAAAGAATGTGTTGAAATTATGCTACTTATCCTGGCTACTTGTCCCGATTCTTTTATCTGGCGTCAGGAAGAGAAATTTTTAAGTAAAATTTCAAGTTGAAGGTCGTCAACCTGAAAGTAATATTCTTGTAAAAATTTGAAAAAAGTTCTATAAGACAAAAGAATATAACTTACACAATTCATGTTGCTTAAATTACAAATCTCTTGACGACACTGACCCTGGCGATAGTGTTCCTTTCACTGTTTTATTTCACTTTGATACTGAAATTAGACTTAACTGAATAAAACGTCTCTTATTTTGTCTATATTTGGCAGAATTTTGCTTTATTTATCAATTATATAATCAAAACATTGCATATTCATTGTTACATAAGATGCTTTGTTTTATTTTCTGTACTTTGTATTGTTAATCAAACACGAAATATAGCTTAGAAATCTCAGAATTAAACTACTTTGCATAGAAAATTATAATTTACATAAAATATGTTAAGAGAACTAACATTATTTTTCAACTGATTTCTGTCTAAACTATTGCACATATACGCACCTTCATTTTAATAATTTGAGGGTAATTATATCAATTTGAACGAAAAGAAGCTTGAATCTAACAAAAATCTGTTTATAAATTAATCTCGCTAGTTTAATTCAACAATAATTTGTATAAATATCTCAACTTGAAGACATAAATATGTTTCGGGTCAATGCTCTATTAGAATTTATACTCAATATTAAATACATAAACAAAAACAAAGGATTACTTACTTCCGTGAGACTTACCGAAACAGAATTTTGCTGAAAACTTTCTAAGGAGAAACAACAATAAAAATCATGTTTATTTCTTCCACAAACAATATGAAAAACAACAATTGTAAAGTATTGTTAGTTGAGTATTACATCACATCAATCGCATCACTTATTAACTCGAAATTTCTACGATAAACCACTTAAGTCATTACTAAAAATATTCAATAAGCTTTTAATTTTGTATAATTCAGATACCAGGGATTATCTGTGCGTGACATTTCAATTATGTTTACAGTTCATGACGTCGTAAGGAATAGCGTAACAATAATTTTACGTTAGTTTTTGTTAAAAACTTGTAGGGAATGCACTGGTCAAAGGCAGTAAAAGTGTAATTTTGTTTCAGAATGTTAACGAAAACGAAAAAAAAATTGTCATCGGACTGTTTGGAGTTCGAAAGTTTTTGGGAAATACGTCACACTGTGGCTAAGGTTTCGAAATAGCAGTGTGACAGAATGTCGTCCTGCAACATACGTCGTGGTATACATATTGTCCGATAGAAAGCATAAAGGGATTGTAGTTGGAAGATAGTAATAAATTTGCGAAAAAATGTCAGCGTGAGTGGTGAATTCGTGGAAAATTGTGTGCATTATAGAAAATTACAAAAATATCTATGAAATTTTGTTTCAAATATAAGTTATATTATATTAGTCATAGTTATATTATTGGTCAAAATTGTAAAAAGCAAGGCCATAACAATTTTGCCCCGCAATCCAGGGGACAAGCAATTTTTGAGACGTACAATCAGAAGACATTTTTATGTTCGTTGCACTTGAATTTAGAAGAAATTGCATAGGTTACATAAAAGTTAACGAACCGAATTTACTACATTGATTCAGAGCAGCAGTTCCCATACTTTTTTTTATATGCATGCCTCGTGGCAGCCATTTTCTTAAGTATTTTTCCATTTCGCATTTTTGCTAGTTGTATTTCGTATTATCGACAAACAGAAGTGTCTTGGTCAATTATATAGCAGCGTTCAATTAAATCAATTTCTAAACAGATTATTAGTATTAAGGAGACTTTGATTTGGTTTGATTTTGATTTAATGATTTAAATAATATAATACAATATACTGTAATAACTTTAAAAATCTATAATAAAATTTATTTTTTTATTAATGTGCTCAAACAGTGTTTAAATTATTTTACAAGCCCATTAATATACCATATCAAGAGGGCTTTTAACGGATTAATTCTTTTACATTACTTTTGAATGGATTAATCATTTTTACATTACTTCTTATGGGAAAGGTTTGTTTGGTATACATTCTATTAAGTCCAAACATCAGGAAAGGATTAAGGTCGTGTACCGAGGTTCCACTGTATTTTTCTCTTTCGGGAAATGCCATACTGAAGAGGGAAAGAAGGAAAAGGAGAATCTATTACAATATAAATTATATTATATACAGTCAAACCTGTTTTTATGTGGGGGATAGGGACCGCATAAAAGAAAATGCATAAAAAAAAATCGCGCAAAACTTCACAAGTGGCTATAAAAAATAGTTTTCGCAACACAATTAAAAAAATATTTTTTTTTATACGGTGAATAGGGACCGCATAAAAAAAGTCTCATGTAGAAAATAACTCGAAACCGTATGAAATAACTAGGAATTGCTTTTTTAACTCCTTGGGCCTTTTTCTGCAACACCTAATGGGGAAAAAAATCCTCTAAGAATCTTAATTTTTATATTAATTAATTATTTCCACTTAAATACGAATCTAACATTAAAAAGTTAAAAATAATCGTTAAATAATGATTTTATTTGATAAATATAGTTGCAGGAAGTGTTATTTCATTTAACAAGGGGTGAAATTTCACACCTGCAGTCTAAAGCTGGAGGGGAGCTAACTTACCGCATCTGTTCAAATAAAACATATTTATGGTTTTTATGCTATTAAAATAAGAGGGAACCGAAATAAACGTATGAGAAAAAAATTTTACTGAATAAAAAATGAAAAAACCTGCTGATGTCATAGAAAACAACCAATAGAGTTTTTAAAAATTTTACAGGAGTCAATTATGTTCCAATTTGATTGAAATTTTCATATACCGCACAAAAAAAATCGCACAGAAAAAGACCGCACAAAAACAGGTTTGACTGTATATAGTGTATATAAAAAGAGATATTAGGAGTAGTAGTAGAATGATTTCATTGCATTTAGTTTGTAATTGTTTTAATTTATTGATTATAATCAAATTTTTTGTTAATAGAAATATAATGAAATGTTATAGGAAATTTTATTTGTTCATAAAAATTAGTGCATATTGTCAGATCTCATTTAAAATTAACTCATCCACCAAAAAATGATGGATTAATTTTAAGTGAGATCTGGTAATACGCATTAATCTAATTGAGAGTTTATTAAAGAAAATCATTATTTAACACTATTACACAATACTTTGACTTTTCTTACTTTGATAAAACTACGGAAAAAGTTGCTCAGTATGGTTTTTTTGCACTCATTCTTATAACTTTTACACTTGATTTATTTGTTTTTTAAATTTTTATCACTTTTATGTATTTTTATTTATATAAGTATTTATTAAATTGAATTATAAAAATTGTTCAATTTAATAAATACTTATAGAAATAAACCAAGAAATAAATATTTATCTGCTTTTGCTAGTAAATATTTATTTCTTGGTTTAAATCTTTCCTTTAACTTTTTAAACACCTATTTTTTATAATTTAATGTCATTTTATATCATCATTTTATTTTTTAACATGAAAAATTTTTTAAACTTGACAATGATTTACACAGATAAAATATTTTAGTTATTTAATATTTACTTTATCATAGTTTTAACTTCTGTGAAAAGTGCAATTGTGCTTGATTACTACTAAGGTGATAATACAACAATATTGAGACAGTAAAAAATGAAATAATAATAAATTTATTGAGATAACACCAATGGCATAGCTACAGTTCTCTGGGCCCGGTGCGGAACCAGATTTGGGGGCCCCAAAAAAATTTTTCGGGTCTTTTTACTTATGATTTTGGGGCCCCCATGGGCCTATCGCTTTCCAGGGGCCCGGTGCGGACTGCACCTACCACACCCCCTAGCTATGCCACTGGATAACACAATGCACAATAAAAGAAATTTGGATACCAACTCTAAGGTATTTGCCCAACTCTGCCCAAGAACAAAAGGGTCCAGCAGATGGACCTGTGTGACAAAAAAAGAGGTTTTCACGTTTACAATAATAAAAAAGGGCACGATATTTATTACAGAAATTTACTTTTTAAAACTAACGTATGCCTAAAGATGTGGAATGGGAAATTAAGATAGAAGAGAATAGAGAAAGGAAAGGGATTGATCCTTTTGTTTCTGAGATGACTATTTTAGTTGATTCCCAGTGGGATTTCGACCTTTCTTTTCAAGAAGGTTATCATATATCTTTTTTATTCTTGGGATAATGGAGATTGTTTTCATCAATGATTGTCTTAAGCCTTAGGACTCTGGTGGCATGAAGCCTTCAGAAAACTCCTAGGTTCTTCACTATGGTCCAGATTGACCTTCATCTGTGCTCTCCTCTCCCTTTTTTGATAAACTGTTACTTCCACATTTAGGCCCTCAAGTATTTACTCTCCCCATAGGAAGGTTCAGAATGTCAATCAACAACTGAGTAAAGTAGAAATAAAGAGCAGGAGAAAGTTTTAGAAACTGGAAATGATAAGGATCGAGGACAGAAACTACAATTTAGAATATTCTATACTAACTTAAAATTATGGTGTACAACACTTCCTTTTAAATCTTAATTTGTAGTTTTTAAATGGTTTTAGATTACATTTCAATATACAATCTATATTTATGGCATCCTCCCAGATAAATTTATGCAGGTTTTATTTTTTAAATTCTACATTTAATTTCTGCATTTAATATTCAGCATATAACATTCTACTGTGGCTGTATGCCATATGTATATAGTAATCGTATATTTGTATTTTTTAATTTTATTCTTATTTTCATTCCTCTTTCTTAGTTTTCCCCTTTGTTCTATTGTCTGTTCTACCTGGAATTTTCCTATTCGAACTTCCTTTCCATATATGGTCATAGAAAATCTTCAGAACAATAGGAGGGTATGCAGCTCTGAGGGCAAAAGAGAGAGTATGAGAGGAGTTGAGGTTCAGACTGTGGCATGGACAGACGTGTGTGACGACCCTTCTGGTACGTTGTAGCATCGTACGGAGGAAACGAGAGACATGAGATGTCGAGTAGAAGGTTATTGATAAGTTATTGAAGGACTTAAGGATATACTGTGCTTGTTACAACATAAACCCTAACTTATCGAGTATAGAACAGGATGTCCCGATATACAACTTGAGAAAGAGTCCAAGCACAACTGACCATTCGTAAGGATCCTGGAACTAAGATTTGGGTACTCCCTTTCTTTTCTCCTACTTCTGCTCTATCCCCTATTCTTTATTTTAGTTATATAAGTGTAGATGTATATTTTAGTTATAGATTATTTTTATATCATTTGTAATACGATACGAGACCAATGTTAAGATTATAAGAGGCTTTACAGTTATTGTCTCGCAGTGTAAAACTGTCAAGTTATATGTCTAGTGTAATAATTCAGGTGACGAATATCACATATTGGAATCGAGACTACCTGGCATCCTATAAAACAACCTGTACATTATTTTGGGTAGAAAGATTAAAGTTTTTCTTCATTTATATTGTGGCTGTATGCCATATGTATTATGTAATTACATACACGTATTTTTATATTTTTATTTTTCCCTCTATTTCTATTTCTCCTGTATAGCTTCTCCCCTTTGTTCTATTATCTGTTCTTCCTAGAATTTTCTTGTTCAAAATATCTTTCCTTATATGGTCAAAGTGAAACAAGGGGTTGACAGCCCAAGTACAATTTGTGAGGGAGTGGGGACAATTGGGGTTTGAACTTCGGAGAGGAGAGACGTGAGTTTGGCTATTCCAGCACGCCTTAGCTCTCTGTGGGATGGACTAGAGGTTTATGACCGAAGAAGAAAGTGTTGATGATCAGACAATAAGAAAAGGAAGGAGCTGAAAATGTAAGGGTTAGAATCCAGAGATTTATTTTGGAAGAAGTAAGGTAAAAGGCCCGGATGCATCGAACCAACAGAATAGATACATGTAGTGGCGTAGCGTGGGTGTCAGTCGCCCGGGGCAGAGGAAAATTTGCTGCCTCCTTATTTAGGTATCTCAATTTAAAAGACTAAAATATACAGTAATTCTAAAGGACTTTTCAGCAAGAACAATCATTATTATTGTGTATTGTACAGGTGTATTGTATTATTATTATTAATTGTGAAATTTTGCCGCCCCCAGTATGCTACGCCACTGGATACATGTGCTAGTGACCATCCCTTTTTTTTGGATACAAGGAAAGAACTTTGGGTACTCACTTTTCTATCCTTTTTACCTGTCCTATTTTCTGTCTTTCTTCTTAGTTGTAGATTTAGTTTTAGATACTAGTTCTAGATTAATTTTTAGCAGTAAGTAGTGTATTACAAGATCGAATTGCTCGATTCGCCATCAGACATATACTTTTGTTGCGTGTTGTACTTCGGTTACGAATTTGTGGATGATATAAGAAAAAAAGTGTCTTTAATGTTGAGTGGTGGAATTGAGACTGCCTGGCATCTAAATTAATAATCTGTACATCATCGCGATAGAAAAATAAATAAATGTTTTCTTTGTTTGAGTACTCTTTGTGGTTGTTAACTAAACATCTTAATCTCACAATATATATTTCTTGGTTTTTTGTAAAACCCGTAATTTCACAATGGCGTCTGCGACAGGATGCCAGGATTAACAGTCTAATTTGACTGCTTCTCTGTGTAGCCGAGTAATAAATAACAGAATCCTGAGAATAGCTCGGCTTTGATAAAAATTTTAAAAAAGTTTATTAATTACAGTTAACACCGATAGTTTCCAAAGAAACAATTGTACACACTCACTAACTTACAAAGACACTTGGGACCACCCGTAACAATATCACCAATTGGTCTCCACATACCGACGAAACAAAGGACTTATTCTAACTTATGTCTAGCTTAACTACAGTTTAACTAAATTTACAAAGTAAAGGGCCCTAGAGCAAGATAAGGTTGATAAGAATTATACAGGAATTGTCAGAATGAAAAAGTTCAAAGGGGTGACTGGCAATAATAATAAAAAAAACCTTGGATCCGTTTCTTAATAATTGTCTTTGTTATGTGCTTGTCCTGCTTTCCTCTCTCCCCAAAAATCTTCCTTTCATTTGTTCCAATCTCCCTCTCTCCTCTGCCAGTAACCCTCGACCGATCGGGTGCCACCCCCTTTTGTTTTATTACAGTTCAGACCACATGGGTCAACTAACTACAGTGTGGTTAAGTAAACAGAAGCCTGAAGTACAGTTTTTACCGCAGGAAGATAATATAAGGAAAGTATAAAGAAAAGAAAAATAAATAACAAGGCTTAATAAAGCCACATCTGTCTCAATCCCATTTGATGATTTTGCCAGTGTATCACCTGCTACATCACCGTTTTACTTTGTTCTTGTTGGTGTCCTCTGTTACAAACCTCTAAGTTTGTAAATAAAAATGCTTATTTATATATTCCATTAAGTTTTAACTGAGGAAGACCTATGAACAGGTCAAAACATTTATTATTATATTAAAATACTGCAGAAAATCAAAAAGTTTGTTTTATCATATATTAAATTATATTAAAACTTGTGATTTGTTGATATCCCATAACACAATAATGTAGAGATAAATTCTTTACACTATATATTCTAGTTGTGGTTTTATTTTATATATGGTAATTGATTTCTTTTGCATTTTATAAACAGGTAATACCTTTCTCTGCATATGGACAACTGAAAAGGACTCAGATTTTACAAATATAACAGATGATGCGGCAAAATGTGCACTTTCCATAGTAAATGAATATGGAATGAATAAAACATATATTGAATCAAAACTGTTTATCAAATTTGGTAAAACTGAATAAATTTTTTATTTATTTTGAAATATTGAATATATGTAATTAATTCATCATTTCAGGCCTTTCTGTTGGAAAGTTTTACTCTTTATTAGGAGGAAAATTGAATGAATGTATAGATTTAATAATTACTGGTCCAGCAATATTGTCTGCTCAAGAAGCACAATGTTTGTGTTTGTCAGGAGAAGTAATTTTGACTGCTGCTGCTTGGAAAAATCTAAATCATCATCAATCTACATATCAAGCTATTTATTTAAATGAAAACAAATATGTAAAAATATTAGTTAGTAGATTTTTAACAAAATATATAAAAATAATCACTTAAAAATAAGAAAAAGAATATTTTTCTAGTTTTTTTTTATTCATTATTTAATTTGAATTTAGTTAAAGAATCGAGAATTAAAAAACAATGAAATTACACATAAAGAAAAATACGAAACTAAAATAGAACGCTTAAGAAGAACAAGTAAAAATGGGGAGGTGAAACAGATTAATTTAGATAAAGGACATGACAAAGAAGCAATTTTACCGGAAGAAGAATCTAAATTTAAATTGTTAAATAGTACAGAATCTGAAATTAAAGATGACAGTATTAAAATAATTAGATCTGAGTACATAGAAGAAGAAGAACTAAAATCTGAAGAATTACCAGAAAAAAGAAAACAAAAAAGTATGTATATTTTTAAACTAAATTCTGTAAAAATATTTAAATCTTATTATTCCATAATGCTTCTAAATGTTATATCTTTATCTCATGAAATGTGATGGAAGGAAAAAAATATTCATATGTTTTGGTTTTGTAAAGTTTGATGTTTTCTAAATATATAAACCAGCGGTTCCCAATCAGTAGTCCACAAGAGATAAAATATGGTCCACGAAAGATTTAAAACTTTTATTCATTTTAAATTATTATTACCACATTGATACAAGCTGAATTTAATTTTTACTAAAAATGTTATGTTTTCTATTATAATAGTACTGTTAAAGCATGTTACTCTTGAGTTTAACAATTACTTATGTTAAAAGTTTATTTTTAGATTGACACAGTTTATTTTTCTTAAACCTTGTGGTCCCTGCTAACAACAACGAAATCAAAGTGGTCCCTGGTCAAAAAAAGGTTGGGAAACCGCTGATATAAACCATCAAACTTTACAAAAAATTATGAATTCATTTACTTTTACAAAAAATGTTGAAAAACAATTAAGAATTAAGCAACTTTCACATCTTATTGAGTTTAGAATTAAGAATAGAAAAAATGTAAATTGTTCTCTTTGAATATGTTTGCTGTATGCAAAATAAAACATTTTTTTTTTTAAATTTTATAGAAATACTAGCAGATAGGCCCGGCGTTGCTCGGGCAAAAGTAATGATAGCAAAGATTAAGATTATTACGTTATAGTCACAGAAGAAAAAGAGTAATTTCATCAACAAACTAAATATTTCTAATGAAAGGTCGAATTTGAAAATCGGATATTATAATATTGTTCGATTTTCACGACGTGTTCTGATTATATCGTTCGATTTTCATCGAATGTTCTAAAGAAGAAGGGTCGAGAAAAACCGAATCAATCTGTTTAAATTTGAAAATCAAATATGTTCTAACATATTACTCTTTTTTTATTTTTTTTTTCTCCAGCGCTCGTGAATCTTGCACGTCGCTTTCTCTTGTTCTCCATTGTTACTTAACACTTCTATTGATACTTAACACTTCCATTTTTAAAGGAAGTGTTAAGCCTTAATCCTGTCCCTCTCCCCGTGGGGAGAAATTTCGAAAAATCCCTTCTTAGTGTGCGTTTTGTGACGTACCGTAACTATGTACCAAATTTCAACTTTCAACTCTTAACCGTTTGGGCTCTTAACATTTCCATTGTTACGTAACACTTCCATTGTTAACACTTCCATTGTTGACACTTCCATTATTACTTCACACTTCCATTGTTGCTTCACTCTTCCATTGTTACTTAACACTTCCATCAACAATGGAAGTGTTAAGACTTAATCCTGTCCCTCTCCCCCGTGAGGAGGAATTTCGAAAAATCCCCTCTTAGTGTGCGTTCTCTTAACATACCCTAACTGCGTACCAAATTTCAACTTTCAACTCCTAACCGTTTAGGCACGTCTCGATAATGTATATAGAAGCTTTAATCCTGTCCCTCTCCCCCGTGGAGAAGAATTTCGAAAAATCCCTTCTTAGTGTGCGTTTTCGTGACGTACGCTAACTGTGTACCAAATTTCAACTTTCAACTCCTAACCGTTTGGGCTCTGCGCTGATTATTATTATTATTATTATTAACTCGTCTCGATTATATATATAGATTATACAAAATGTACTAAAACTTGTGGCTAAAATAAAGTATTTGAGTTACTGTTTTACATCATTTAAATAATAAATAAAGAATTGAATATTTTTAAAATCTATTTGATTGATTATCTTAGTGTCGTAGTTATATTTTAAAAAATAACATCAAAAATAATTAATTTTATATTTAAGTAAATTAATTCAATTTACGTACTAACTTATACTGCTCATGATAAGTTATTGAGTTCTAGATCAGATTTCTATGATAACAGGTGACACCTTACTGTTAAGAATTAAGAAGTGTAGAATCATAAAGAAGTAATATATAATACAAGTTTGTAGTTAATATATAAAATAATACTCTTCTAAAGAGAATTATTTTCATTTATCATTTATAATTTTAAATTTGTATCGTATTTTACATTATAAAAGACACATGGACTCATAAGATGCACCCTCATTTCAGCACAGAATATTTAGGAAAAGTATTTAGTAAATTTAAGACATTCCATAATGAGATAACCGTGACAAGGTATTACATAAATATATAGTAACATGTAAAGTATTCAGAAAAGGTTACTGCTTAATTTTGAAGAGTTGTATGAGTGTGATGACTGACTGATTGATAATCACCTCACATTATCTAATATTTACAATAATTCCATTTTAAATAATTAAAGTTAATAATAATAATAGTGTAGTGCTCTGTCACTAATTTGTTATATGTATATTTTTTTACTTTTATTTTGTGTGTGTATCAGGATCGGTCCTGCATTGGATCCCTACGTTGTCGCGATATTTTTTTGTAAAACATTCCGTTTGTCGCGTACCTCTGTCTTCAGCAACCACTCGTTGGTCTGGGGTTGGTTGTGACGACATCACGTGACTGGCTAAAAGCCCCGGATGGTGGGGGTTATAAAAGGGAGTGTATAACATGCACGAGAACCTTTTTTCTTTCTTGGGACTTCACCGTGGACAGAGTGGGGAGCACGCTAGTGGAAGGATACTAAAGTGAGGAAGTTCCGACAAAGGAGGTAAACGAAGGAAGGGTTGAAAGTAGCTGGACTCAGGTTTTGGACAAATCAGTTTGCATCCACACGGATATTCCACCCAGAGTGTAATAATTGTTGCCGAGAGATAGAAGATAAAAGGAATAACCCATACAAGTGTGTAGTGCGCCTGTTCCGGTTGTAAAATTTCTTGTTCAGATCGAACAATATTTAATGAATGTGTTGGTCCTCTCAGCATGTACTCTTTATTGTTATATACTGTAAATATTATTATTAGTCTAGGCGGTTCTTTATTTTAGCAATTAGCGTACTAGTGTTTTGATTGTTGTATTTTTTTGTCATATATATATAAAGTTTAATATTTCCTTCCTGAAACCTGTATTCGAGTGATAATTCTTTGTACGACCCTTGTGTCTTCCTTACCAACTGTGAGTCCGATCTTTATCAATACCATACTCACTACAATAGTATGTTTAATTAAACAAGAATTTATTCAAGAATTGGGCTAAGGAAAGATTATACTGTCACTGAAGTCTACTGAAGGCCATTTGGGAAATTTATTAGCTTACAGGAGGTTGCAACTTTATATATAAGATGCAATAAAATTTTTACTTTTTAGACAAATGTATCTTATATGCTATAAAATACAGTAATTTTACAACAATGTCCTAATCTGTAAATACTTGATGTTTTTTCTAATATCTGGCATATATACAATGCAGAATTGACATTAGTTTGAGCTATGACTACATTTGTAATAAGATTTTTGAAATATGTCTTGATACATTCATAATTATTTTAATAACAATTATGACATCGAAAACATGTTTTCATGATGGCATTGTGCCATATTAATCAGATTATTTAGGATAACTATTTTTGAACAGGATATTATATTTATTTATCGTTACATTTTAATACTGGGTGATTGTAATTAAAGTATTTTCATTCAATACTGTCTACTGTATCACCAAGGTATATAGCACAAGTGTCTTGTGAAAATAAAATGTTTGTTGTTTGCAGTGCCAAAAGTGTTAAAAGTACTATAGTGGTAAGTTTTTCAAACTAATTATTTTATGGAAATATCTCTGCATGTTTTGAAATGCTTCCATATCAAATTTTGGTTTCATTTTGACTGCTAAATATCTCTCTAGATAGCATTGAATAGGGTATGTTAATTATGATCATCTGGTTTGTGAAATAAAATTTTAATATCAATCATTTTTAAATTTAATTCTTTCAGATAAACAGAGAGAATTCATAATACAATCTTGCACAAATCAACATTTACCAATCATTGGAACTTTTGTGACATCAGTTGTTAAATTGGTAATTTAGATGTATTATTTTCTGATTAAATTTTTAATTAGTAGGTCATTTTTATGCTTTTAAGAAATTGCCTTAAGTG
Source organism: Centruroides vittatus (assembly GCF_030686945.1). Lineage (NCBI taxonomy): Eukaryota > Metazoa > Arthropoda > Arachnida > Scorpiones > Buthidae > Centruroides > Centruroides vittatus. The sequence continues at coordinate 1,526,340 of NW_027122577.1, forward strand.
TATAATAAAATTATATGATGATTTAATTTTTTCTACTGTTTAGTAAGAAAGCCATTATAACACTATTTGTTTAATGTTTAATTGAAAATGTTGGCACTATTTTTACATTATGGCAGTAATCATTTTTATTATATAAGAATTATATGTGAACTTTTAATATATTATTATTTTATATTTAAAATAAAAAATAAAAAATAAAAAATGCATACACACACAGTATGATGATACTATATTTTCACAGATTGCCCAGCAAGTTGGTCTATCTGGAGGAGACCATGAAATCAGATATTTCTGTATGGTAAAAACCAGCATGTTAGTTTATCCCAGGGGTATACCGGCATGTTGGTTTAAGTGAAGTTATACATCATTCTCTAGAGATCACATTAAATAACAAATGAGTTTTTAGTCTAAAACTGTGAAACTGTTAGCATTACATCAAAAACTACAATTATATGTTTAATTTCTTCATTTTATCCTCTTTCTAACAATGTAAAATATTCATGGAATGCTGAAAATCTTTTTAATTTTATTTTAATGTAATTTGATTCAAAAAATGCAAAAATAAAGGATTAAATTTTAGAAACTTGATATAAATTATCTCAATTTACACCAATTAACATCTGCTTTGTGTGAAATTTGAGAGAAAGGTGTTATATTTAAGGTCTAGGTCAGGGATGGCGAACCTTTTTGAGTCTGCGTGCCACATTGTAAGCATACTTAGCTTTAAAGATGTTAATGTGCGCCAAAGTCTTAGACTTCGAATAATGATATTTAAAGAAATTAAAAAAATACGCTTTAATTTGAATAAATGTAAAAAATCTGATTGAAGAAAGGATGATCAGGTGATAAACAGAAAGGATGATTGAAAAGGACAGAAATCGTATGATACATTATGTGCCAGATGATTTCTCTTATGTGCCAAAGTGGCACATAAGAGGGGTGGTGAACCTAGGGCACGCGTGCCATAGGTTTGCCACCCCTGGTCTAGGTAGTTGGTCAGTGCACCTTGCACTGACTTACTACTACTACTACTAAGCCATTAACTGTTTTATTGTCTTGTAAACAAAAACGTTCTTCTTAATTTTAAGTCAGTCAAATTACAATGTTATTATTTTATTGTACTTGAAAGAATGTTTTCAACATTTAATTAACAACTAGTTTTATTAAATTTGATTAATTTTATTTTTTAGTCACAGTTTAACTGGCCAGTAACTATGGGGTTTCTGGCATGCTGGTCAATCTGCAAAAATACAATAAGTTTAATAAAATAATTTATTTATTATTATATTGATATTATTATTATTATATTTATATTTATTATTATATTATATTGAAAATGTGAATTTTGGTTTCCTTTTATTTTAGCATCAACACTTTCATTATGATGAGTATACCATATTGATATACATTTTGTATAGCATGTAGTAAAATAATATATATATAAACAGCAATCAAAAATAATTTATTTTCAATTCCTATTTATTGTATTTTATTTTATTTATCTTATTTTTAATTCTCATGAAATTCAGCAATGAGTAACATGATCTAACACAACTATTTACATAAAATCAGGAGTCACAGCAGTTACTCCTCACCAAGTAAAAAAGTCACTGACTGACTATACATACAGGAATAAGAGTTGCTGATTTTCAGGAGTCTATTTCTCTGCCTCCAAACACCTGAAGTAATTCTGAATATTTTGTTTAAAAGAAAATTGTTTTCTTAGGTAGTGTGCAAAATTTCAAGATTTTCTGTAATGTGGTTGCCAAAATATAAGCAATTGAAAAAATGCAAAACTTGTCAAAAAAGCTGTATTTTCTCCTTCTCCTCCTTCTCCTCCTCCTCCTCCTCCTCTTTCTTCATCCAGCATTGCAGATGCTTGTAGAGGAAAAAACTACTGTGTCTAGAAAGCACAAATTTAAGCCTTTCTCATATCAATGAAGGCTTGCGAAACTTCCAGGTCAATAGCTCAAAGTTGACAGGGCCCCATAGAGCAAATTCAGTTTTATGGCTTAATTTTATGCTTATAAAGATAAAATTGCATGGAAACAAATATTTTATTCAAAATGTTATTCAGAAAAGCTCAAAATTACAATGCTCAAATTTATGCCAATTAAAACTTTTTATAATGATTTTTCTAAACAGCATATCAAAAGCAGTAGCAGCATGTTAGTCGGCGATGCATTTAGTCAGCATTAGGGTTTCTCAAACAGGGTCCCAGAATCCTGGCTGTTTTTTTAACCAGGGAAATCCCGCAAATTTCTTAAAAATTCACTTTTTTCTTATTTTGTGTTAATGTTGAGGAAATTTTGCAAATAGAAAGTATAACTAACTCATAAACTGTCAGAATACATTTGTATTTATTAATTTTAAACCTACTTATTTGTGTTTTTAAATTTTTGCTTGTTATGGCATGTCACAAATGGTCAATAATCAATATGTAGCTTATTTGTGGTAGGACTCTGAAAATTCTTTACTTGTCGGAACCTGTAATATCTGGAATAATTGTGCTTATGCTGTCTTAATTTTTAGCCATGTCTAGTAGCTTCAATAACTGCATTATGCCAGGTTGTGCAACTTGGGCAAGGATAGAAATGAGTACAAAGTCTGCAAGTATGAAGTTTTTCTTCATAAACTTGATTATTAAAGCCAAACCAACTGCCGAATTATCGGGCTATAAGCTTGATTCTGCTATTAAAGCAGCCGAGGTGGTCAAGGTATTTATCAACACACATCCAGCTTTGTAAACTCTTTGTCGTGAGATTGTAAATAGACTTTCCCCTTTAATAATTCACTCTTGTAAAAGCATTTGTTAAATAAATTGTTGTTAATTTTGTTAAAATACATAGTAAAGTGCATTCTTTCCAGATCTCCCTGGCTCTCTAACTTTTCCTCCTCCATCCGCCCACATTTACCCCATATGTAACTGCTTGCGTGCATTCCACAAATGCGCAGAAAAGTAAAATCTAGGTTTCTGTGTTTATCAGAAAACATAGTGGTGTCAGAAGCATAATAAGAGATACTTCTCGAATTCCACATTTTGGTAAAGATAAGCTTGATGCTTGGAAGTGGTACCCACAAGATTTTTACCTGCATTATTGTTTTCTAAATTTTGTCTCCAAGTGCCAAGCTTATTTTTATCAAAGAAAAACTCCTAAGAAAAATTTTAATTATCATCTAAATCAGGGATGGGCAACCTTTTTCTGTGTAAGGGCCACGTTTCAAAACTTTTGAACTGATGCAGGCTGCATACAAGAGAAAAGAGGAAAAAAATGCCAGTAAATTACAATTATTTGTTTATATATGTTACAGTAAAAACTCGTTTTTAGTGAAAATGCATTTTAACTAGTTGAAACTAGTTTTTACTGGATGTCATTGTTAAAACTAGAATTTACTGCTAGTCAAAAATGAATTTGAGTTAAAACTAGTTTTAACTAGACAAAACGGGTTTTAACAAAATGGCTTAGTAAAAACTGTTTCAACCAAGGTCATTCAGCTAACAGGTTCCTATAGTGTATGATGAATTTCGTATCGCTTTAACCCTTTTCCCCCGACATCTCGTTTACGTTTATTTTGCGATCCCTCCTAAGGCAATATAGGTCAGTCAGGCGATATTATTTTAAAAGTTCACCAAAAATCAAATTATCATTATATCTATATGAAAAAAATCACTTACATTTATTAATATCTTTAGTTTTAAATACGACATTTTTTAATGCATTTTATTAGAAAAATTTATAAGAAAAAAAAATAATATATATCAGAACTGACACACAAACTTGATAATTTGTAACATTTTGTGAAAATTAACATTGTCTAGTTATATAGTTGTTTGCTGGCACTGAGCCAGAAAGATGTAGAATATTGTTTTGTACAATTTGATGTAACACTTATTCATGTATGTTTATTCGTTGTGAAATTATCGCGCATTATATCAAACATTTGTTTGAAATCAAAATTTTATACCGCTATCGACTAATATAATGAATTATTATACTTTATTCACTTCGTATCAAACGAGATTATATCTGTTGTAAATAAATTTTACAAAAATCGATATTTACCAAAGTAACAATGAATCGGTACCCTCGAAGTTTTGCTTAAAAAGCCAGGGTACCGATTGATCGGTGCCTTCGGGGACAAAGGGTTAATTAATGTTAATAACACAGATGTGTGACCAATATAATAATAATTATCGTATTAAATAATACAAATGTTTTAATCCCAATCATCACTTTATTTATTTCCCCCAAACATATTTATGTAGCTAAAATTAGTTTTAACTAATGTTAAAAGTTAAAAAGTTAATGTTTGATTTTAGTTTTATCTAAAATCAAAACATGTACAGCAGTAAATTCTAGTTTTAACTAGACAAAACGGGTTATAGCAATGACATCCAGTAAAAACTAGTTTCAACTAGTTAAAACGTGTTTTCACAAAAAACGGGTTTTTACTGTAACATATATAATTATAAATTAGCATAGGTATACTTAATTTAGCTTCTCGAACTGATGTAAGCATAATATATTGGAAATATTTGAATAAATATTAGTCATTGCTAGTTTTAAATTAGTTTTGATGCGTCTGTTAACCAGTTTCTTGTTTTAATTTTTACTAAATTTATTGCGGAAAAATTATTCACATACATAAGTTGTAGAAAATAATGTTTGAATTTTTTCCTTAAGCTGGGAAATTGATATATTTATTCATATTTTATGTGACACGAGCTGCAAAACATATTAATACGAGCCATGGGTTACCCATCGCTGATCTAAATTGTCATAAATTTTTACTTGGAATAATTTTTTTACATCTCAGATGGTTTTGTTTGGATTTATTTTACAGTCCATTTAGGATTAATAATGCTGACTTATGTACTATTTTTAAAAGTAGGAAAAATTTTCAAATTGATCATCATTACAGTGGTAACTTGTGCCTGAGGCAGAACTGAGTTTTGCCACCCCTTCCAGAACACTTGCGAATAGAGAGCTAGTACTTTTTATGAACTATTTATAAACAACTTTAATGTACAACTTTGGCTTAAAATTTTTATTTTTATTTATTTCTTTTCCTTTTAAACATTTTGACCACTCATTTTGCCACTCCTCTTACTTTGCCAATTGAAGCAGTAAACATTTTGCCTCATCCATTGAGCCAGCTCTGCATAACTGTTCTTAAAATTAATAGATTAAATTACCAAAGCAATTAATTGATGATACAGTAGTTACAAAAGAGTATAATTTAGCATTTTAATTAATTGTTTTTGTGCTAATTGATTACTTTTTACTTTACCATTTATTTTTTAGATTAATATAAAGCAACTAAACAGTAAGTCTGAAGTGAGAAAAGTCACAATGTTATTACTTTTTCTACAATCTTTAACTGTCCAACCAGATACTACCACCATCAATGAAGTGATTGAAGTCATTTACACATTTACTACTAATGCTGAAGGTAAATAAATATATAAATTACTAAGATTCAATTATTAGGATTGTAAAGTGATATAGTTATATGAAATATAGAATAAAATCCTAATTTTTGCTACAAAATAATAAGCAATTATATAAGATTTTCTTTTCTGTGATTCTTTCATAAGTTCAACTGAAGTTTGTATATCTTGTCAAAGATCTAAAAGATTATTGTTTTTTGTTTGAATGAATGAGGAATTAAACTGATATCTAAAACATGAAACTCTGAACATTATTTACCATGTTTCTGTCTTTTCATTTCTTAATTGAAAGATTTCAATTGTATCATCTTCTTCCATGTCCTCAATTTTCAATAGACATTTCATTAAATCTATTATAACCTTTACTAGATGATCCTGAAATTAGGGACATTTAAATAACATAATTCTATTTTGATAATCAGTGATAATCAATGTATTCCATTTAAATTTCATAAGTTTTTTCCTACTTGCAGTTTTTTTAACTATTTTCTCTATTAGATATGTTTCACTTACTTGTTTGATAATTGTTAATGGTACTAATTGACTCTTCTGTATGATGATTAATTCTGTAATAATCAAAACAATTGGTAAATAATTGTTCCATTGGAAAAACATTATTAGTTTTTAAATTAACATTAAAAAGCAATGATGTTTAAAGAAACAGTAACTATTAATAATGATAATTTAGGATAATCATGACAGCAAATCAAGTTCTATTAGAAGCTTCTAGCTTTTCATATTTTTATTTTTAGTCTGAAATTTTTATTCAAATTGAAAATGATCTATTGTAGTATTAATAAATTTTTAGAATTATATACTTTGTTCCTTATTCCTTACAATAAACCTCAATCTCATTTACAGCCAATTATCATATCTGATCAATTAATTTTTCATGCCATCTGCTGTTTTTGAAAGGAAATTTTTGTTTTTAAACAAGAGATTGTTAATAATAATAATAATAAATGATGCTTTTAGCCCACAACTTGAATTTAGATAGAGTTAGATAACCTAATAAATAGGATTTTAACAATTTGGAGGGCTTATCACACCAAGGCTGACTGAAAAATAGACCGAAAAATAATCACCACATAAAAATAAAAAGTAGATTGTTATTACATTGCCAATTATTTCATATTATTTTGTTAACTACATTGCACTTGAAGGAATATCTGATGTGTGGAAGTAATTATGACATAAGACAATTAATTTATCAGTTAATAATAGCAAATGTAACCACTAAAAATAGTTATTGCACCTAATTTGCTCAGAATGGTATCAGTATAGAACCACCAAGAAATTATTGTACATACCGTATATCTCGGCGGATAAGACGACCTTCAGATAAGACGAGGTATAAATTTTCGTCGAAGTTTTACAGTTTCGGCTTATATCTGTCCTATAAGACAACCTTAAACTATCAATGGCCTACGAATTTAGTTTAGATCGGCGATCATCATTTAAATAATAATACTGTATAGCGTATATGGAATTATGTCCTATTTGTAATTTTTCAAATGGAACAAATTTATTTTCGTGCATCTGGCAGCATTGCCTTGCGATTGTTGCAAGCATTCGCAGCAAGGACTATATATATTCCTTGCATTCACAATGATTCGGCATTCGGGTAATGATCTTGACTATTCACGAAAATGTCGTATGGGCTATTCTATTTTGTGCATAAACCCTACTCTCTATTAGTAAATAATTATGGTTTGTCTGTCTTTTTATAATGGTTTTAATTTATATAAATTTCAATCTAATTTTTTGTATCTGTCCTATAAGACGACCCCCGGATTTTCGGGGCCTTTTTTTATGATTCAACTAGCGTCTTATCCGCTGAGATATATGGTAATTCATGTTCCATGTTAAAATAAATAACAAAACAATATTTTAAATTAATTTCAAGAAACTTAGAAATAATATAATCAAAATTATCATGTTAAAAATTATTAACAAATTATCATAATACCTTATTCAGATGAAATTGTTCTGGGTTTGGTTTGGTTTTGAATTGGACACTAGATAGTCTTAGCTATTACAGATAAGCTAAGTTGGTTAGGTTGATGTGGTGATTTCCTATAACCGCGAACGAATCAAAAAACAGGGCGAGGCAAAGGCAACAAGAACATTTATTAACTCACATACATCCGACTTGGATCTTACACGAAAAAGGACGCCTCCTATCGTGAACAATTGACAAACGGAAGTGTACATTGACCAGACGATAAACAAACACTTAGCTTGTATATACGTAACTCGATCCTGAATGGTTCTTTGACGATCGGACACACAAAATAAACAGATAGCGACTGACTAAAGCGCGGTTTACAATGACTAATATGATTAACCTTAACAGTTGATCATCTGAAATAGGAGGTGACCTGCTGGAGGCAATAACAAAGTACAAGAAGAGAGAAAGATAGCACCCAAGCATTTTTAATTTAAGTATCCAATTGTCAGAGTTATTTATATGCCAGTTGCATCAGTTTTAAGTCAATTACATAGCCAATCATTCACTTCTCCTTCTTACATCACTCTGTTATATTTCTTCTTTTATATTACATCACTCTGTTATATTTCTGTTATATGTAAGCAGGCTTTTAATGGCCTGCTTACATATCCAAGCAAGCAGGCCATTAAAACATAATATGGACAGGATGCTAACTAAGCAAAAGAGATCCTGGTGTCTTTTTATTATGTGAATATAATAACATACTAATTCCTTTTTCATTTCCGTGTTGCAATCGTGCTGTGTTTACTAGCTAAAATTTTGCTCTTTTGTAGAATTCTGATTATAGTATGCATAAAACACAGAAAATTTGAAATGTCAATTGTAATACTTTTAAATAAAATTAAACTATAATCTGAATTAATTTTTGCCAAAGAAAAATAAAATATTTTGTTATATTTATTTACATTTATAATATTTCAGGAATATTTCTGTTGAATAAAACTATTGTTTTGAAGCAAGTAAGTATATTATAAACCATTTATTTATTTTGAAAACTTGAAATAATATTTTATGTTAAAATATTATATTATGTGTAGTATCATTCATCAGCTCTAGATTTTTTTGACACTCCAAGCAGAGTTGTTTGTAACCCTATATTTTTAAAAATTGGCCTATAAGAATACAATTTATTTATTTATTTTTAAATACAAAATATGAGTAGAATTTTTAAATTTTAATTATAATTGCATTATTTTTTGTAGAATTGTTTTTTGAAAATGTGTTCCTCAAGCTACTCCTGATCATGCATTATCTTGAATATTATCTTTAACAATATGATAAAATGTGTTGATTTTATGATAGTTAAAAGTCATCTTCAGCAATTTAAATATTCATAGATTAATAAAGTTATGATTTATATCATTGGTTAAATTCTTACAAAATAGGATCTAGTTGAGTATTTAAAAAATATTATTATTTTATGTACTTACTATAGGCCGAACTTATAACAAGTACATAAATACTTCATTGCAATATTAATTATAATTTCTTTTTAATTTGATTGTAAACTCGTAACAACATTAGCTTTTTCGAAAACGCACATTGCAGTTAATTAGAATTTTTAAATATTTTGACTTGTTAAAGTTTAAAACTAAAATAAATTTTAAAACACTGTTATTAAACAGGAAATCAGCAGTAAGAAAAAGAAATATAATTCACAAAAAATGATTTATATAAAAAGTTAATAAAATTAGTTTGGAAACTAAAATAAAACCACAAATATTTCTTTTTGGTTTGAATTTATTGTATTCAATATTAACTATTTTAGTAAAAATAATACTTGAAATTATTTGAAATGTCGTGAAAGGACATCATTATTTTGAGTAAGTAGTTTTTTGGACATTTATATTAATTTATATTAAAAATCTTGTTGATATTAAATATTAGCTTCTCTGGAAATTTTATGCTGATTTTTTTCAGCTATTCAAAATTGAGCAAAAATCTTAATTTGTAATAAATCTTTAATTAAAAATATATTGTTTTTATTTTTCTGCATCTTACCCATTAAGATTGTAGGAGAATGAGGACAATATATTTTTGATTAATGCTTAATTTCCTTGCAATAAAATCTAGAAGGTTTAAATTATTTTTAAAAATTTGATTTAGTTTCGAATTATTATGAGTATTATTTTAAATCTTTACATTAGTCAAATATTTTTTATTTGAACAAAAAAGTAGAAAATAAGCTCTGGAAAAACAATAAATAATTTAAAATTTTCTATTTAAATTCTGTTAGTTTTTCTTGTAATTTTTTGTGATATGTTGCATGTACTTTTGATAAAAAGTAAAACAGGAATTATAACAGAGTGATGTTAAATACTAAAATAGTTCATAAAAGCAGTTAAAATACAATCATTTAAAAGAGTTATATAATCATTCTTTCATTCAATGATTATATTCTTTGATAAGAATATAATCTGTGAAAAGGAATAGATTTCTCTCTTTTGAAATAAAAAAATTGCAATGTATTTGTAGTTTATTTTAATAAATAATATACAGGATGGCCATAATTAAAGTTTTCCTATTCAGAGCACTCTGTAGCTGTAACCCATAAGTGGATTGATACCAAAATTTGTACACAGACTATGTGAAGGACATAGAAGATGGTTTTGCAAAAAAAATTTTAATACAAAAACTTCTGTTAGGAGTTCTTTATGGAAAAATGCATGAAGTAAAACAACAAAAAATGCAATAAAAATGCATTTATTTGTTCTACGAGGAGCATGCCTTCTGCAGAGACTGTTTACTGATGTAAGGAATGTTGCTCAATTTCTGCCCCATTGTTCAGGCTAAATTTGAAAATGATGAACAGACAATTAACAGTCAACTTTATTTGTAATGTTTAAAGTAACTGGTCAAAATGTCATATTAAGGTTGTTCTTCATTATTTACCATGTCCTATTTTATGTATTTTCTTGTGCTTTCTAGCAGAAGTTTTTGAACTAAAATTTTTTTACAAAATACTTTTCCATATCCTTTGTATAGTCTGTATACAAAATTTGTTGCCAACCTGTTTATTGGTTACAGCTACAGAGTGCTTCAATAGGAAATGTTTAATTATGGTCAACCTGTATATCAGAGATGGGTAGACTTTTGTAAGATACGGGTTACCTGTTACCTATGTAAGTTTTTTGTTTTCTCAACTGAAAGTTGAGTTAACATCAAATCCTTTATACTCAATAATTAGAGGTTATTCATAAAGTACAATGCTTTAGATTCCCATCATAATCAGTCATTCGAATTTTTGTGTCAATTATGTATTAATCTATACTTTAAATTCTTCTATGACTGCGTTATGTACAAATATAAATAAACACTCTTAAAAACTTTTATACCACAGCCGTTAGAAGAATAGTAAAAAATGGCTGTGGTATAAAGGTTTTTAAGAGTGTTTATTTATATTTGTATTAATCTAATTTGTGAATTTCCTCACAAAACAATATTACCATCAGTAGACATTTAAAAATGCAGGGGGGGAGACACTATAATGGAAGAAGTCCCTCAAATTTTTGTGTCACATAATCGCTACCTTCTCCTGGTCTTTTTGTCAGAGTCCAGTCCTGTTGTTGCTAGTCACCTTCATGTCCATCCTGTAATGGCACTAAAATAAAAGAGCTGTCCTCACAACCATGAGTCAATATATCCTGCTCCCTTGCTGGGTTTATTGTCCCTTCAGGCAATAACAGGTAATGGAACATTCTAGAAGCTTATAAACAAAAGTTTTGTAACCAACAATTTAACTTTATACAAGAAATGATGAGCAATTGTCACACCTATAATATATTCCAAGTCATACAGCACCAAATTACACACAAAAAAAGCCTTATAATAATAATTACAATACTATAATTACCAAAAATCTATTTATTATTAGAAAATATCACAATACAAGAAACAATCAATATAAAATGTTGTTTTAATGTGAAATAATTTAAATTTACCTCAAATTTAGTTAGAATTTCAGGTAAATTCAGGGAAAATTCCCAGAACGTTGGGGCAGTCACTCCAAAATTCACTCAAGGACAGTGATTAATGTCTTGCTCAACCTGCTGTATATCATTAGAAATTCCAATAACATATTCACAATGTTGAATAAAAATTGATACAAAGCCAAAATTATATTCATTCTACTGTTCAGTCATCACATATTATAATAGTAAAGTGAAGATGTTTGTTCGTTTGTTCACTTTACATTCCTAGGCCATTTGACCAATTGATACAAAACTCGGCAGTTAAGTTCATATACTTCTGACTTTGATAATGTCATATATCCCATCCCAAAATATCAATTGGATTTCTATCTACATTCAGTTTGCTAGCTTTTTATGTAGTGCCATCTATTGGCAAAAAATTTAAGAAAATAATAAACTAAATATAATTCTTAGAAAAAAGGATATAATTTTAAAAATATATATTATATTCACTTAATTACTGTGACAGTGATATAGCATGAAATTGACATGCTATATCATTATTGCGACAGGTAGCACATAGCACTTGTCTGCGTGGAATGAAAAGTGTTGGTCTATAAAAAGTCTTATTTGTTTATTTAGTATTTATTTATTTATTTATTTATTTTCCATATCTAACAACTCAGGTTTTTTTTATTTCTGAATGGTACTTTCATAATTCTAATAAGTGTCTTCCAGTAGTTGAGTTGATAAAACCATTGAACACTGCTAGTTAGTTAGTTGTGAGTTCAGGCATCACCAATGAGCTGGCCACATGGAGTTTTCTGGGTTTTGTTTACGTTAGTAACACTTAAATAGGGTCCAGTTCCCATAAAAGTCTTCCTGGGATGCATCCCCTAGGCAGATTACTCAAGTGTCGCATTGCCTTAACCAAATAAACCAAACTAATTCTAACAAGTGATTATTTATTATGACATCGTCACAATGGCAGACTGCAATTTTTCATCACAATGTTCTCAATTCTTTTAGTGGTGTCTTGTCCCTGTATATCATATTTTTCCTGTTACCAATAGAGTTGTACTGGTTATCTATCTAACTTCTTTCAGAAGGAATTTTCAAATGAAGTAAGTTTGGACTGGAAATTCGTATATAATTAATCTGGACCTCCTGTCCTAAGCTTTCCATATCTGGCTTCAACTTTTATCTATCTAACTCCTTTCTTGAGATTAAAGACAGACAGCAGCAGTTGGAATTTATAGATCTACAATTTTTTCAAATTAAAGCCCAATAATTTTTCTATAGATGAGATATTTACAAGAACATACTTCCCACATAGTTTATACAATATGTTACAAAAACATGTACAAAAATATCTACTGCTTTTAAAATATCTACTGCACATAAAAGCAATTATTCTCACATTTTTGCAAGATATTTCTATTTAAACAAGTCATATGAAGTCTTTTGGACGTTATGGTTAGTAACTTCAGTTATTTGTGGGACTATCACAACCTATCCAACACAGATAACTTTTCAAATATTAATAGTAGACCAGTATTTGTTAGTAGTTGACCATCCTCTCTTCCAGGAGGATGGTCATCAACTACTAAAGTAGGTCAGCGATTAATTTTAGTTGAATTACTTTAAGCCCAGTGGCGTAGCATGGGTGTCAGCCGCCCGGGGCGGAAGAAAATTTTGCCGCTCCCTTAAAGGCCACCCGGGGCGGGCTGCCCCTGCCGCCCCCACTACGCTACGCCACTGTTTAAGCCTCTTCCGCAACACTCTCGTCTTCCTATTGGACCTAGCAGTACAGTGGCATTTGAATAGGAAAATTACATAATACAAGGTTACCAGCCTGCACAAAATATGTTTTAAGTGGTTTTCGAAGGTGCTGAGTTTAAATATTTGGTCTGTTTTTTGCAAAATTTGATTCATTGCAGATAACCATTTGATATTTGGTTGTGAATGGTACAGTTTGTTAGAGCTAACATTAGAAAAAACGCTGTCTACTTGACCAATGAAACTGTGCCATTTTGTAAGAATATTGTGATAAACATGACAATAGTAGGCTAAACTAACCAAACTCTATATGGTTTTTGTTTTAATGTTTGTTATATTGTGGCTGTACACCATATATAGGAGTCGTATATTTGTATTTTATAATTTTATTCTTATTTCCATTCCTCTTTCTTAGTTTTTCCCTTTGTTCTTTTGTCTGTTCTACCTGGAATTTTCCTATTCGAACTTCCTTTCCATATATGGTCATAGAAAATCTTCAGAACAATAGGAGGGCATGCAGCCCTGAGAGCAAAAGAGAGAGTAAGGGTAGAGTTGAGGTTTGGACTTCCAGTATGTTTTAGCATTGTATGGAAGAAATGAGGGACATGAGATTTCGAGTAGAATGTTACTGATATGTTATTGAAGGACTTAAGGATATACTGTGCTTGTTACAGCATAGTGACTAATTCGATGAGTAGAGAACAGGACCTTCCGATATATGACTTGAGAAGAAAGTCCAAGTACTAGTGACCATTTGTAAGGATCCTGGAACTAAGATTTGGGTACTCCCTTTCCTATCTCCTACTTCTGCTCTATCCCCTATTCTTTCTCTTAGTATATAAGTATAGATGTATATTTTAGTTATAGATTATTTTTATATCATTTGTAATACGTTACGAGACCAATGTTAAGATTATAAGAGGCTTTATAGTTATTGTCGTGCAGTATAAATTGGTCAAGTTATATGTCTAGTGTAATAATTCGGGTGACGAATATCACGTATTGGAATCAAGATTACCTGGCATCCTATAAAACAACCTGTACATTATTTTGGGTAGAAAGATTAAGGTTTTTCTTTGTTTATATATATTTCTTGCTTATTTGTAAAACCTGTCATTCCACAATATTATAGTATTTGATTTATATAAATACAAAGGTTATCTTACATAAGGATTTATCACACCAAGTGACCAATCTAACACATTTTAAAAATTCTTTAAATTGTGTACAGTAGAGGAATAAAGAATTTTTAAAATGTGTTAGATTGGTCACTCAATGTGATAAACCCTTATGTAAGATAACCTTAGTTATATAAATCAAATAGGCCCTACTATAATATAACAAACATTAAAACAAAAACCATGAGAGTTTGGTTAGTTTAGCCTACCATCAAGTACTGTAATATAATATAATAGAAGGATTAGAAGTATGAAATAATCTAATAATCTTAATCTTTGTTGTTATTTTTTGCTTGGGCAATGCCGGGCTCATCTGCTAATATTTTATATCTTATTCATTGTTTTCAACTATTTTATTTACTTTTAAGTTTAATTTTAATAGGGATGCATTTTTCAAATTGCCTTTGGTTTATCTCCCTGTTCTCATCAAGATGACTCCTCCAGAGCATTGATATGTGCCAATAAAATCATGAATTTTATGAAAACAACTTCAAGGTTAGCAGTCATAGAAAAGTAAGGACAGTAAAGATAAAAGATGATATTTCAGCAGTCATTATTTGATATTTATTTCAGAAAATGCTCAATTTCTATTGCTACAAATGTTGCTTTTTGTGGAACTATTGGAAATCAATTTCGCCAAGAATATTCAGGTTTGAAATCTAACTTTCTGCAATACAAAATTATTGAAATATATCTGATAAGTGTAATTATTAAAGTTAAATACCATTAATAATAGAAATTTTTATAAAGTTAATTAAAAATATAATATATTTTTTAAGATTAACAAAATATGCCTCGAAATTTATATTTATTTATTTTACATAGTTTAATTTAATAATTTATAATTAAATAATTGTTTATCATCACAAAAAAAATTTCTAAATTTTTATTGTGATTATCATACAGGGTGGGCCAACGAAAACGAAACGGCAGAATTATTGTGTTCGTCCAAGCAAATTGTTCGGACAGGTCGATTTTATTCTCAAGGGGGACATCTATTCAAATAAAGTTTTTGCAATTCTGAATACAACAGACAACAAAAAATTTTAAAACCTCATTTATTTTTTATTAACTAAACAAACATTTATTTCAAATAAAGTAACAAACATAAGAAAGAGTTATCAAGTATTCAATAAATGTTCGAATTGAGCACCACTAGCCTCCATACAATAATACAAATTGTACTCAAAACGGTTTCTTACACTTCGGAAAGTTTCGGATGTTATTTGACAACACTCGTCTATAATTCTTTGTTGTAATTCTTCAAGAGATCCTGGTTCGGTTGCATAGATCTTACTTTTTAAATGTCCCCAAAGAAAAAAAATCAAGAGGACTAAGACCTGGGGATCTAGCCAGCCATTCTAAAGGACCTCTATGTCCGATCCAATGCCCAGAAAAAGCAGTGTTCAAAAACTCTGTAACTGGTCTTGCATAATGGGGGGCTCCATCTTGTTGGAAAGTAAGGCGGTCTTCTAAGTATCGGTCGTCATGTTTGACAATATCAACAAGTAATGGATATACAGTACAGTACAACACTTTCAAGTAAATCTAAATAACTTTCTCCTGTTTAATTACCATCTAGGAAAATGGGGCCAAGTAGTCGATCTCCAAAGATTCCGGCCCACACATTTAGCATTTGCGGAGTTTGGCTATGAACTTTCATGAAATATGCTTGGGTTATTATCTGACCAATATCGACAATTGTGAAGATTAACCATTGAGTTTAAAAAAAACTATTATTAATTTTTTTTCCTTGCATATGCGGTCTAGCTTAAAAGATTTTTTTTATGTTTGTTAATAATTTGTCTTACTTTTTCCGAAGTAAATGTTTGTTTAGTTAATAAAAAATAAATGAGTTTTTAAAATTTTTTGTTATCTGTTGTATTCAGAACTGCAAAAACTTTATTGCAAAAGATGTCCCCTTGAGAATAAAATCGACCTGTCTGAGCGATTTGCTTGGACGAACACAATAACTCTGCCGTTTCATTTTCGTTGGCCCACCTTGTATATTAAAGGAATATAAAAATTATATAATAAAAATTTCTAATATCATCTATAAACTGTAAGAAATACAGAATCTTATAACTGCTACAGTTGTATAAATGTATATTATAATGTATATAAATGTATAATGAAAAAAAAACTATTATTTTACATAACAAATAATATATATATTATTTCATTCATAAAATATATATTTTTAATTTAATTAAAATAAATTAATTTAAGATTTGAAAGTTTTGCCTTTTTCATATTAACATTTACAGTTTATAGAGTACTCTGCATCTGACTAAGTAAGTAATTCCTCCATGCAGCCAAACTGCCTGCATCAAAATTACTAAACAGTGCGGTACAATTTCAAGTATTTCATTGAATTGTGAGATGCAGTGGCTGAATAAACAGGGGACCTATTCTGAGCTCTTCCGATAACTCAACGAAAGCGATACACTGGACATTTGATAAGTCCCCTTAGCAAAAGGCAGTTTAGGAACCTTAGACAAATTGCTATTCTGTACTCCACGTTAAGTGGGTTTTGCTACGGGTAGTCAGTTGAGATGCGTCTGGGTCCCATGCTATCGATAGCTGTTACACTTTAACCAATCGCAGTTTAGTTAACATTGTATTTTTGTCACATGACTGCAACCCGCCATTTTCTAAGCAAAGCACGTGGTTTTAGTATTGTCGTGTATCAGCGCTAGTGAAATAGTTTTGTTTTAAAATGTCGAAGAAAGGAGAACGAAGCCAGCAAACTACAAGTCGCCAGTTCGAGATGCTCGTTAATTTTATGGAAGACAACCCTAAATTAATGTCAGGGAAGTTAGGTGCTTCCTTTACCGTAAAAGATTACCAGAAATTGTGGCAAGAAATAGCCAACTGTCTGAATTTCGATGGAGTTGGCTCACAAAAAGATCCAGAAAGATGGCAGAAAGTAACTGATAGCTTTGAATATAAATATATGACTATCATTTTAATTTATACATATGCGAGTGAAACCTATTTCAGAAATAACATTCATGCTATAGCTACTTACTTTAAATTTTAACAAGAAAGCAATTACATTATTCATACACAGTTAATTATTTTTAAGCAATACAATAACATAGTTTATTAACTCTCTCTCCAATTGCTCGTGAAGTAAAATCATTCATACAACAAAAGACTCCATGTTGTTTTCACTTTCGTTACGTCCCTAACAGTAGCTCCAGAGTGGCCGATAACAAAAACTTAGTCATTGCACGTGGCTGTCGGCACCGAAAAAGAAACGTATGGCTTGAAATAGCATTTTCACGGTTGATTAAACGCAAATCACGTGGTTCCGATAGAAACTGGTTTTTATTGTATTCGTTAGCTTAACGATACTACTCAGAATAGGTCCCCAGGTCTGTTCTCTGAGTGGTAGCTATGGGAGATGGCACTACACTGTTCAACAGTGCTGTCACAGGAAAGTGTACAGCATCTTAATAGAATCATTTTTATTTCATGTACTGTTTTGATTGGTGCTAATTTTGATAAAAACATTAATTTTAATCATGCATGATAATTTATATAGATCTAATTACTGTGTGATAAAAACTGAGACATAATTTTATTTTTCTTTGAGGATGCTGCAGTTTCAGTGTTTATCACAAGCTACCACTGAATAAACCATATTCACATGGCATGATGAGGCAAATTTCATTATTTCAATCTGTCAGGTGTCAAAGAAGTCAGATACCTTCCTTCTATAGAAAATCAATGAAATACTTGGACTGTTAAGTCTTAAACCATGCAGAATACATTGGTTGTTTCCTTCCTCATTTTTCTATGTCAATAACTCAATGAAATGTCAATAACTCTTTTTCCATACCTCTTCAATTATATTAATGGTGGTATTAACAGTGGCAAAATGATACATCAGTCTGGATAATTCTTTTATATCCAATATTAAAATTGAAAGATGCAATAGTAGTTCATTAATCTGACACTTATGAGACAAGAGTAGTGCCAAATTATCAAAAATACCAGATTACTGGACTTTTGTATTTTTGTAAAATTCAGTAAGTTATATATGATCTTAACATTGTATACATACTGTATGTTTTGTACTAGTATACACTGATGTATGCTTCTCACTTGTTTGTATATACCCTATAATTAGTCTGAAGATGATATAATGCATTACTATATTGTATGAAGATTATCTGAGAAACCTTCAAAAAGATTAGTTAATTATTTCTAATTAATACACAAGTGTTAAGTACAATGTTCTATATATATAACTAAACAGAAATTGTCACATATGTCAGGTTTGTTTTTGTAATCTAATCCCTTAAGTAGGTGGGGTGAGATTTTCTCGGCTAGAGCAGGGAAACTTGTGCATTCCTTTTTGTGTGGTGGGTCAGTACTGACCAGTGTGTGAGTCTGGTGGAGAATCAGTGTCATGCTTTTTGATTGTCAAGTGCCAGAGTGTTGCCCACAGTGTGTGTAGAAAATAAAATTCTACTTTTTTTTCTTGTGTTACAAAGAAGTTGTGTACTTTATTCAGAACTTGTAAACAAGAACATTTTAAAACATTTATCAACAAGGCAATGTCACAAAAACAATAATTGCCCCCTCAATATAACAAACATACAAAACAAAACCCATTACAAATATATTTAAAAAGTAACAAGTAAGTATGTAGAATCTTACTTGCTAAAAGCCCCTAATGGATGTTAGCATTATTAGAACATCGCTTTTGTTTCTACAATGAGACAGGTAGCATAGAAGGATATATTCTGTAGCATACAGTGATGAAGTGGCTGCTTTCCTTCATTTTAAGCACAGTTACAATAAATAGATTATAGCTGTGCATTGGCCTGTGAGAAAGAAAATATGTCAATCGTGAACATTATTGAACACAAAACGTGTGTTATCTCTAACATGTCTAAACATTCTGATTCACAGAATACTAGCATGCTGGATTACCAAATATTTCAGATAATTCAGTAAAGGATTAACAAACTTCTTTATATTATAACTTTATTTAGCACAGTAATAATGAAGTATTTAGTTTTTAAATCTTTAAAGTACATATTTTTAATAATACAATAAAATGTTTATTTTTAATTTTATTTAATAAATTAGAAAATAAATTTTATTATTTCTTATGAAATCTTTCTTTTTTATTTCAGTATTTGGTAAAGTAATAAACAATGTGTTTAGAATATTGCATTCGTATTCAAATTATGGAATTGTATGTGATAGTAATACATTTTACAAAGCACAACCTATGCTAGGAGAAGAAAATTTTATAAAAGTCTCATTGAAGAATTCTGATATCTTGAAACATGTGAAATTACTTTATGAATTTCAATCTAAAGATTTAGAGTAATTTAAAAATATTTTCATATAATGTTTATTTTTTAATTAATAACAGTAATTATTTGATATTAAGCTATAATTATAATAATGTAAATTAAAAATGTAGTAAGCTATATTCTATTGAATGGTGTTATTAAGTTATTTTTTATTATATTTTGAACATAAAGAATATAATAAATAAATTCATAAATTTACAAATTATTAGTTTTTGAAGTGATATAATCTGTTACAAATGATTTTAGTTTACATATTTTAAATACAGTATGTATATATATATATTAGTGTTGCCACCTTTTCAAAATTGCTGACCTGGACGGCAGATCAGGTTTGTTCGAACAGAAGTTCCTGATGCATGCGCAATGTTATTTTACCATGCAAAGAATAACGCGCATTCCAGTTCTAAACTAGTTAGGGACTTGTGTGTAGGAGCAACTTAAATTAAGAAATGAAATAACGAAATAACTTAGCTTTAAAGAGCTGAGAAGCAAAGAAAAATAAATAAATAAAAAAAAAGGTCAACAGGTTGCTACAAAATCCCAGACAAAGTTAATTGTTAATCTGGACAGTGAATTAAAAACTGGACAGGTGGCCACCTGTCCAGTTTTTAATTCATTGTCCAGATTAATATATATATTAATGTAATATATATAATATATAGAACAGCTATTCCACTTATTATACTCTGAACTTGGTGGAATCAGGGATCTTTCAGATTTTCCAGAAACTTGTTTGTTTTGTTTTGGGTACATCAAGCACTGTGCATTTAAAGTTTCATAAACTATAAATACTGTAATGCAAATACTATATTTGAAGATAAATTAATTTATTCAAAATCTAATATAATGTTATGCAAACGGCTTAGTTTCACAGCATTACAATTTCCAGTTACATTGAGTTTGGTCTCTGTGTTATGTACAATTACACATTCTGTTTTATTTATTTATTTTTTGCAAACTGTTTTGATAATCTGGAAGTTTTAATAATCAAATTTTACCATACTTTGAAATTGATGATAATAATCAATTGATAAGATTAAGCAAAGTAAGTAATCAGTAATATAATTAGAACAAATTCTGTTCGCATTAACTCTAACATTAAAAGAACATGTTAAAACAATTAAAACATTTATAACTTAAAAATTTATTAATTATAATAGTAATTTATTCAGTATATATTTAAGTAAGAAATTCCAATAGTTTTAACTACTGCACTCTTAAACAAATAATGATTAAAACAATGAACATTTAACATTTATAGAACTGGTTGGTAATTATAATTATTAAAATCCATTGCAAGAAACGAAGCAAAATAAATATGTCTACTCTAATAACCTTAATTAAATAGCTTTGCAAAGTATAGTTATCCACAACTATGGTGGATAACTATACTTTGCGAAGCTATTTAAGGTTATTAGAGTAGACATAATTATAATTATTGTTTATCAAAAATGTTATCAAATATTGAGACTGATAGCATTAAAAGACAGCTTAAAAATGCCTATTTACCCAATATAACGATAACTGTAACCAAAACTCTGATTAAGTGAAGTTTTTTAAGTGTCTTTTTGTTAAGGATTGTAAAGCTTGAGCCACCAGAGGGTGCACGAGCTCTATATATACAATAGACGGGCTTTCCAAAGCTCTCTTTCTTTTCCATTCTTCACTCTGTATGTGTGTGTGTGTAATGAATAAACTAATTGTTAGTGTTACCAAATCAATAGTCTTCCTTAGTTGGATTTTATCACTTTTAATTTGTATGTTTTGGGACATGTCGGTTCTGATGATGTTAGACAACTGATAACAATATTGGTGATTACAATAAATAAATTCTGTTGTGTATTGATTTAGATCTTCAGTATGAATTATTATATTTTTAATAATTGCTTTATATTCAATTTTTTATTCTATATTCATATATAATTTTTGAATTATCTTTTTTACAAAAATTTTAGAGAAAAGCTTTGTGAAATTGAAAAAATTCCACATCCATGCATTGGAATGAATTGGGAAAAGTCAGTTATAACATATTGTTTAAAGAAAAGTTTAGAAGATTCAGAGCAAAAGATTATCTATTATCCTGTCTCTTACCATTTTATTATAATAAAAGGAGAACCAGGAATTGATCTTAAAATGCTTCTTCATTGGGCAACTATTGAGGCAGCTAATTTCAATTATAAGTTAGACTTAAATTTTTTAATTTCAATAAAATCATCAAACTTTATGTAACATATATTAATGTTTCTAAGTATTTACTTTGAATTTGCATCACTAATGAAGACATATATATGTTGTGTGCGTGTGTATGTGAATTTGTTGAACAATACAGTTGTACCTCATACTTAGAATTTAATTCATTCTAGGAGACTGTTCAAACTCTGAATTATTCAATGTCTGAATCAATTTTTTCCATTAGAATTAATGAAAAGTGAATTAATTCCCAGACCCTAAACAATATCCATTTCAATGAACTTAAAGTTGCAAATGCACATAATTTTAAGATAAAAATAACAATTAAATGCCTTAATAATAAATTAAAACATGAAAACAATAAATAAAAGATGTAAATGCTATATAATAAAATAAAAATTGCATTTACTGGTTACATATCATTGACTTTGGCATCTTAAACATGCCACCAGATCTACCATACATGTCCCAGTAAGTTCCTTTTTCATCTCAGTCACCAATATCACAATCTTTTTATTAAACTTTGTTGCTCCCACACACTTATTGGATGCTGTAGTTAATAAGTAAAGGTTATATTGAGTTGAATATAAAGTTTTTGCCTATTTTTAACAAGTGTTATTACTTAACATAGATGTGTAATTTAATTATACCAGTTGCGAAATTTAACACATTATTGCCAATGTGAGATTGTATTCTTTGTTTAGAAGCTTCTAAACAAAGAATACAATTTCACAGCTTTTTAATACAATACAACAAGCTTTTTACTTCATATTTTGTTTGAATAAAATCAAGATGGAATATCTTCATATAAAAAGCATATCAGGTATGTCATGCTTTATGAGTTTTGGAAAGGATATAACACTGCAAACAGTAAAAGGAAATTCTAATGTGTATAGGGAATATACTGCAAAAGTTCAAACATGTTAATTCTAATGTAAAAAGTTCAATTAAGAAAACTTTGAACTAAAGGATACAAAACATATGAGATACTCAAAAACTGTCAACAAAGAAAAAATTGCAGGAAGGAATTATTAAAAGTCAATGAATAACACACAATATATACTGTATAACCAAACAACAACAAAAAAAAAGCAAGAGTGAGAGCCAACTTGGGAACATAACAGATTGCATTTACACTTTCAATGCAGTTCAAACTCTGAAGCAAATTTTTCTCAAATTTAGTATTTGAAGTATGAGCTACCACTGTATTTTAAAATTAAAGATTATTTTTTATTGAATCTAGATAATTTCATCCTTTTGTGGCTTACAAATTACATTTTAAATATTTTATGTGACATAAAGAATTTACAAATGTATTTGTTAACAAATTTAGCTACTAAAGATAATTATCATTTTCAATAGCTCAGTTTATTACTTAAATACATTTGTTATAATAGAATTATAAAAATAATATATAATTTATATACTGTATTTACTCGCATATAAGACGAGGTTTTTATCCATTTTTCACTGATTCAAAAACCTAGGTCATTGTATACACGCAAGCGAAGGATTCTTTTTGTTTTTGTATAATTTTTGTAAACTGTGTATTTGTATTTACCAGATTCTCACCTTCTGGTGTTTAAAAACAAAAGTATTTTATCTGGGTCGTTTGAATCGTTCTTGTGTATTGTCAGGAGTAAAGATGAATAGCAATAGGAAAAGCAAAGCTTTTGAATTGAATTCCAAAATTACACGGGAGCCCGATATACGTTTTAATTCACTCATACATGAAAACAGATGATTATTTGGAAATCATTCGAAGAAACTCGTAAGTGTAATCAACGAAGAGTGAATTCGACTGTTAAGAATTGTCAAAAAAGGTTCCCGATTGTCCTGCTTTATATGAACAAATTATGTTGTCAATTTTACAAGGTTTTTCCTTGGTTTAAAATGCCAGTAATTTTTGCAGGACAATGTGTGCATTTGATATTTTATTTGTGATTAAACGAAGTAAAATTAGAATTGTATTAATAAATCTAATTTTCTTTATTTTGATCTTTAAAGTTACACCTTGTCCTACATGCAAGGTCATCTTATATTCGAGTAAATACAGTATTTATTTTTATTCTGTAGAATTTATTTTGAATTTTATATGAATTTTACTTACCATAGAAAATTAATTTTATTATAACATGTAATTCAAGATAACATGTGGTAATTTAATGTTTATTAAATGTAAACATGCCATACATTTTGTTATGTTTAATTAGTTTATGAGAATCTAATTAAATATGAGAGATGATTCATTATATAACTTTTTTTTTTTTTATTAGAGTCATTACCTGCAAAGCTATAATGTCAAAGAAACATAATTCATTTAGTGTTGCAGTATTATTATTAAATCAATTGCTTCAATTCAAAGATGTTTCCTTTGACATAAAACAAAAACTTTTAAATATGCTTTTGAAAGACAATGAAGAAACAGCACATATACCTTTATGCATTTTAAACGAATATTTTGATATAAATGTAAGTAACATTAAATGCTGTATTTATATTTAAAATTTTAAATAATTCATTATTTTTAATTTTTAAATATTAGTTTCCATATTCTGAACTAACCCTTCCTCGAAACAAGGTATTAAGAGAAAACATGGTTTATGAATTGCTTTTAGTTATTTTGAAAAAGGTAACCAAGTATAGTTTTATTGGCTTTCTACAGTTTTAACTTTAATTTAAATCATATAAATTATTAGAATACATCATAATATAATATATACTAATACAATTTTGTAATAAATTAGATAATTTTTGTTCATATGCTAATTGTAATTTTGTAATAAATTACAATTAGCATATGAACAAAAATTACGATAGTATATATTGTACTATTTTAATATGTAATTGGACTGCATTCCCACTGTCTGTTGTTTGCTGTCCTTTCTTAATCTCAAGAACAGAGTTAGATGAAAATTGAGACTAGATATGGACCAGAGCCTCATAAAGTGAACTCTTGCCCTGCCCGCCGAGTGGCACTACAGGGTTAGAAGAGACTATGCCTTAATCATGGGCTAGGTCTCGTACCATAGGGTAGTCTTGGACATCTTTTAGTTGGACCACCAGGTACTTCTTTCGGGCTCCCATCCATTCCCTTAGGTCCAATGCACTAACTTTGGCATAACTTTTGTATATATGCAGCCTGTACTGCATTTTAGCTTTGCTCCCGCTCACTTAATTCATACTTTATAATGTTCAGACATTGGACAGCGGGGTACTCCTCCCTACAAGAAGGAGGCACGCTGCTCAGTGCGTCCACTGAGCTTATAGATCAAGTAGATCTATTACTCTTACCATCAATTCCTTTACTAGCTGCTAGCATTCTAAGCACTTGTTCAGGGGGCATAATCCAGTTGACCTGGTCGGCCCCTAGGTGGAAGTCCTCAGTTAGAGGACAGTCAAGTACATAGTGTCTCACGTCTCCGTGAGGATACCCACAGGAGCAGCTACCATCTCCTTGTTCGAACTTGGACTTGAAGTGGAGAAACGTCCCGTGTCCGGTCAATATTTGCATCGTATACCTGCACAAACTCACCGAGGTAAGGCCAACGTCAGGCACGAAGGCATAGGTTGACCTACCTACCGCACTTTGAGTCCAGCTCTCTTGCCAGTGTTTCATCGATCGCTGCAGTAGAATACCTTTTATGTATGTTGTCAAGGGTTCCACCGTCCTCGTTACAAATGGGCCCCTGGCCCCCGCCTTGGCCAGTTGGTCGGCATGCTCGTTGCCCAGGATCCCGATGTGGCCTCGGACCCATCTCAAAGCAACGTGTTGTTCGTGCCACGCCCTCAGTACCCTACCTCTGATCTCCTGTACCAACTCGTCTCTGTGGTATCCGTTGCTTAAAGCCTATATGGACCAGAGGCCCCAATTAACTAAATATGACTTTCCAGTGTGGTCACATGATTTCAATTCAAAATTTTCTCCAAAACAGTTAGATAGATGACTGGCATGACTTGATTGTTATCAGGAGAAGTATGTTATACAGAGGCAAGTCATCATTAAAATTCAAACCAAATAGAAAGCTTATCAGTTGGAAATCCCAATTAACTATGTATGAACTTTCACAGTCTGGACAGAAATCATGTGATTTTTTTAAAATTAAAAAAAATTATTAAAAATTGAAACCAGGCATTGTGACAATGTCACAATAAATAATTGCTTGTTCTATTCAAGTTTTTACTCATTGACAATGCTGATAGATCTGAACACTCAATAATCTTCATTTAAAAACTATGAAAAATTATGAGCAGAAATACAAGGACAACTGTCAGTTTTGATTATTTTCATTTTAGAATCAAATATACCATATATCTCAGCAGATAAGACAATAGTTGAATCATAAAAAAAGACCCCCTAAAATCCAGGGTCATCTTATAGGACAGATACAAAAAAATTAGACTGAAATTTATATAAATTAAAACCATTATAGTAAAACGGACAAACCATAATTATTTACTAGTAGAGAGTAGAGTATGTCCACAAAATAGAATAGGCCATACAATGTTTTTGTGAATAGTCAAGGTACTCGAATGCCCGAATCAATGTGAATGTTTGCAACAATCACAAGGCAGTGCTGCCAGATGCAAGAAAATAAAATTTGATGTTCTTTCAAAAAATTACGAATAGGACATAATTCCATATACGTTATAGTGTCATTATCCATATGAATGTCGCTGATCTAAACGAAATTCATAGGCTATTAATAGTTTGGGGGTCGTCTTATAGGACAGATATATGCTAAAATTATAAAACTTTGATGGAAATTTATACCTCGTCTTATCTGCCGAGATATATGGTAATAATTATAGTTTAAATAATTAATGAATATATTTATTATGAACAAATATAATAATCATTCTGATATACAGGATATTAAGTTTTGTAACAATGGTTAATATATTTCAGATAATGGAACTTTATCCTATTATGATAGCAATAGATGATGCACATAACATGGATAATGCGTCTTGGAAATTGTTATATAATGCAGCTCGTGCATATCATCATATTATTTGTGTGTTAACAATTTCTCAGACTATCCACCATTCTAATTACATTGATAAGATATTACATGGACAAAACACTATCATCTCAATGACAACTTTAGATCCTTCTTATGTAGGAATACTAGCATGCCAAATACTTAATGTTATAGGAATTCATAAAGATATTGTTGGGTAATTATTAATTTTAAATAATAAAAAGAATATAAATTTTTAAGTATTTTATTTATAGTTACAAGACTATTATAAATTTATCAAATAGTATTCTTCAGAAATATGGAAGAGGAAATAAGCAATGGATTAAAAACTTAATTCAATATCTGGACTCACAGGATTATATTACGTGTGTTTCATATCCAGTTACACCACAAACTTATGAAAAGTTTGATTCTAATTTTATATTTCCTTACAAGAAATTTTTTGATGAAGAGCTGTATAACCAGTATTGGTCTGTTATGGAAAATAAAGATTCAAAAAATAATACAAATGTTATCACAATGTTTCCTGTAAGTTAACTTTTTACCTTCAGATTTTGTAATATGATGATTAATATATAAGGGGTTATTCCATTTTTTTAGCTTGTCTGTGATATCAATTCTGAAATAAATTTGAAAATTAATATTCCAAATTCAAAAGAAGGTAAAAATTTAATAATATTTCAATGGTTTGAAAATATTTTGATAATTTCATTAATTTTGATTAAATTTATTAGAATTGATTAAAAAGAATTTAATCAATCTCACTTCTAAAGAACAAGTGATATTGAAAATGTTGTGTGTATTAAACATGAAATTTGATATTGTGTTGTTAGAAAAAATTATTCCTTTCGTTTCTTCAGAACAGGTATATATTTTAATAATAATCAATTAATATAATATAATAAATTAAACAGTAAAATTAAAATCAATATAATTAATTCATTTTGGACATAATTTGTTATGTATTCTTTGTAAAATAGGGGCTGGCGGAAATACAGTAGTAACAACGTAAAAACATGTAAACAGATAATAAAATATCTTCTTTACTCGCCATGTCTAATCACCAGGAACAAACTATCCTCCACAGCAGAGACGACCTTTCTTTAGAGCAGGGCTTCTTAAACTATGGGTCACAACCCCATTTGGGGTCACTTAGCGAAATCTTGGGGTCACGAGATTTTAATGCAAAATATTGAAAATAATTTGTGAGAGTTTGAAAATGTTCTTCTGCCATTCAACACCACATATTTATGTGAAATTACTTTTTCAGCTTTAACACACATCAAATCCCAATATCGTTTATCGCTAAAAAATGTTGAAGAGATTTTACATCCAGCAGTGTTAAACATATGCACCAAATTTAGTTTGTTATGCAGTAAAAAGCAAGCACATCCATCTTATTAAAAAACAATTTTCCTTTAATTTTTGTATACTTAAGTGCTCAAAACAAACAACACTAAACGAATTTTTCAGTTTTTCATCCACAGAGTAATTGTAAATGAAGGACCCAATGTATTGTAAGCCTATACTACTGTTTAACGCACTACAGTATTTTCCTAATTGTAGTTTTGTGGTTTTTTTCCCAACTTCGTTTTAGTCGTCACATTGGATAACTCGACACATTTGCACTTCCCCTTGGGGTGTCGACTTATGCGGAGTCGACTGTATATTGTTACCTAATCAATAAATCATCACAAAATATTTATATAACTTTGTGATTTTTTTCGTGACCCAAAAAATATAAAATAATCATAAATGGGGTCATGAATAAAAAAAGTTTAAGAAGCCCTGCTTTAGAGGAAGGTCATCTCTGCTGTGGAGAATAGTTTGTTCCTGGTGATTGGACATGGCAAGTAAAGAAGATATTTTTATTATCTGTTTACGTGTTTTTATGTTGTTACTACTATAATTTGTTATGTTTCTAAGTTGTTTATTAATACAGGTATCAGTGGCATAGCGTAGTGGGGGCGGCATTTTTACACAATAAATAATGGTTCAAATTTTTACGAGATATTATTATTTTATTTCATATTTTTGTCGCACCTACGATTTGGATCGATTGAAATGAGCACGGAATTTTTAATTACTTATTCTGTGACAAAACTGGGGAATCCCCTTTCTTTAAATGAATGTATAATAATGACATCTTGCTCATTGTAGCGACTGACAACACTGTACTGACTTGTAGGAATTTCCCGTATTTTATTTAAGGAGGGTGAAATTTTCTTCCGCTCCGGGCGGCTGACACCCACGCTATGCCACTGACCGGTATCCCTTGATTAACTGTGTTAATCAAGAGATACCTGTACTAGTAGACAACTGTATCTTAATCCTACCATTTATATCAAAATAAAGTTAATTAAAATACAGTATCTATGTTAAGTAAAGATAACTGGTAAAGCTGCATAAATTAAAACTTCTGCCACGTATATAAAAGGATTGCTGCAATTAATTTTGTATGTTAATTAAATCCTCCGTTAAGCAAAACTGCATTAAGCAAGGGATATCTGTATATACTTATGTGGTATTGAGTTATTTCGAATTTCCTTAAATAATTGAATATCTTCAAATTTTCTGAAACAAACTTGTATAAAACTGAAATACAGAAGGCAAAATTTCATACAGTAACATAAATCTATTTTCAATTGCAAGATTATTTGTAATAATTTTGCAATTGAAAATGCATTTATGAAAATTCTGAAAGTGTTATTTTGAGACTATTAAAATTCTTCTATAAAAAGATTAATGAATTAATGATGCAATTAAGATATATTGTATATTGTGAAATGTAAAAGGTTTTGATCTTACTTTATAAATTTTTAAGTGAGCTCTAGATGTGATCTGGCACACATTAATTTGATATTCCAGTTCATTCTACACTGTCTGTATGACTGTGTTCATTATTTTTATCTTCAACTTGTCTAAATTATAAGGTAAAAATCACTGATGTGTTCAGAAATTTTCTGATTGATCCTGTTTTCTATCTAAAACATTAAAATAAATTGAATATTTATTATTATTGGCAAGACTATGTCTTGTTTATAAAATTGTACTGCCTGTTGTGTTACCAGTTTAGAGGTATGAAGGAGTACATGTCAGGAGTTGAAATTTGGCACAGAGTATTAGATACCCAAATCATGCATGCATAAAAAAAACCAGACTTGTAGATAATCAGGAGACTGAGAATTGGGACAAAATAAAATACAAAATGGCAACACTCTCTACAAACTGGCAGTAGTGTGAGATTTGTGCATGCATTGCTGGTTGGAAAGTTGGAAATACGAATATTGTGAAATCAAATTTTGACAAACAAATCTTTGAAAAAAACCCATTTACTTGTCCCGTGTTATTCCCCACTTATTTCTGGTTGCCACATGCTAACCTTGACCGATCGACCGGAGATATCTCGTTTCATCATTGGAACGTTTTTGAAACTAGATGGTGTGTCTTTATAATTTTATATTAAAACTAACTTTTGAAATATAATTATTTTTTCTTTTACATTTATTAATACATATATATTTCGTTTGTACAAAATAAAAAAATAATCTTGAACGATACAATAGCCACCATTATTTTTTTCAAAAACAGGAAATTTTCGCATTGACAAAAATTCAATCTGGGGAGTTGTGCAACGGAGCAAAATTTCAACATTAGATAGGTTAATTTCACTGAAAATGCATTGTGGATGACCTCATGGTCGTGGCTGTGGCTGGCGAAGTTTGAATGATCGTGCTCAAAACCAGCGATACCAAAGATGATTAGAGAATGAGAACGAAACCCACTGTGAGCATCAAAGTGATCCCACTTACTAGTGAGTCTCCGAGACATAGTCTTGTCCCAAATACGGCCTTACCATTTTACTTGTTTTACATTATTATTATATTTTTTGAAATACTATTCATTCATATATAGTTTAAACTTAGCATTTAAAATAAAAAATGTTTTTACCATATTAAGTCAAATTTATTAGTTGAGGCAGACATCCTTGGTCTCTTCCCTGAGTGTGTCAATGGTAGAAACTATATAAGTAATATCAGTTTATTTAACTTAATTTAAGTTGTACAAATAACACAAGATGGTTGTAGATAAAAGAAGCTCTCTGCTAACATTCTCTCTCAGATGTATTGTCCCTATACAAAGAAACTTCATGCTCTTTGTTAATTTAGTAGGTTCCATTTTCAGGTCCTTTGCCTTCATACAATTATGATACAATAACAACAATAATATATATTTTTCAAAAAAATATGTCAATTAATAAAAACAGTAATTAAAATGCCAAGGACTATATATATAAATATTCACAATATAGAAGCAACAATAAAAGTCTTTACATCTTGTCCTTTTTCACAACCTCAGGAATAAAACAGTCTTTATGGGTGGAGTCGATCTTTTATTTGAGGCTTTTCATCCACCTTTTTGCTGCCTCCTGGGAATTTATTTTAACATTTTTACATAACGAGCAGGATGAGAAGCCTCAAAGAAAAAGTCGACTCCCTCCACAAAGACTGTTTTGTTCCTAAGGTTATGAAAAAGGACAAAATGTGAAGACTTTTATTGTTGCTTCTATATTGTAAGTATTTATATGTATATAAACTGGTATATAACATGCACTTCCTTCAAGGATTAAAATAACTGTCGTCAAGTCGAGAAGGGCAGGCTTGTTGCCATATTTGATTGGCACACCACTAGTGTATCTAACAGTATCTGTCAGTTATTCTTTCCTTTGTTCTTTATATTTATAAAAAATCTTCAGCCATAGTATCTCTTTAGCTCTCTGTGCTTAATCTTTTACAGATGAGCTTTTCATTTTGCCTTATTATAGCTCTATCCCATTTTTTAATTTATTATATCAGCATAAGAAAATTTAATTTTCTTCATGAATTTTCCTTTTCCTATTTCTTGTATGACTATCTTTGATTCATACCTTTCATTTGCCTGAAATACTGATAGTTGTTTTGTTCATTAGCATGTTGATGATGGTTGTATTAGGTGCAGATATCTTGTTATTATATTTTATTATTGTTTATATTGATTTGGACATTATTTATGAGTAAAAGCAGTTTTGTAAATTGTTAATACTTTAAGTGAAAAAAATCTTTTTTAAATAGTTGGTCATTTTATTTGTTTCTTGATAGGATAGAAAAATGAATGCTTTTAGAATCTGTGTGATATTTTATTTTTTTAGCATATTACTTTATATTAATTTATTTTATATTTTTTAGCTTTCCAGAATATCAGCAAGAATGTTTAAAAGCGCATAGGAGTTTGTTGGATTTAAACTTAGTTGTAAATTTATGAGTTTATAAATCCAGTATATCATTAAACTGATTAGTTAATTAAAGTTTGGAGATTTAAAAATTTTAAATCTTTAAACTATTAATGTTGAATGATTATGCAAATAAGATTTTAATTTGTACAAATTATTTGATTTATGTTCTAAAACGTTTGTATAATTAACATTATTCAGAAGGCATAATTACAAAAATGTTTTTATAAATGTTTTAATCTCATGCCATATAAATATTATTTGATGTAACATGTGATACAATATAGACAATTTTTATATTTTATCACACTTTTCTAATTACTTGGTAATCAATATTTTACATTTTGGAGAATAATGAAGTTAATTTCTGCTTAGTGATATAGAAATGATTTTAAAAAGTATATTCAACTATTAGCATATGGGAGAATTGACTACACATGATTATTTTTTAATTAATGCATTTAACATCATCTGAGATAAATATTTTAACTGAAAATAACTATGTAATATAATAATTCATATGTGGCAATATTAAAGAATATATTATGTATGGAAAAATATCAACAGTACAGTAATACCCCAAACTTACACGATAGGTGGGACCGAGCGATAACCGTGTAAGTCAAATTCGCATAAGTCTGGGTATAATTTCTCATATAAATACTTACAAGTTATTTTTAATTGGGGCCGGAGACTAAAGAAAGCAATAATTTATAAAAAAATGTTTAATAAAATCTTAGATAATACATATGTATAACAAATTATATTATTAAAATCGTAAACCAAAGTTATTTTGATGTAGAAGGCTTCATAAAATCTAACAAATTTGTCTGACGGCTCAAAGATTTTTTTTCTCCCGCAAAATTTCCTCGTAGCATGCTAATAATTTTTTTATTTCTTGTTTTGTAGAAGAAATGCGCTCTTCGTTGGAGTCTATATTTTCTAAAATTTGTAACCTCTTTTCAATTGAACTGAGGCCTTCTGTCAAGTTTTCACAGCTTTGAGAATTTTTCTTTATCTTTTATAATTGTTCTGACCGTCGATTCTGGTAGATCAAACTTCTTTGCCCATTTTTCATTTTCGTATCGAAGTCTTTAATAATGTTAACTTTACATTCCAAAGGTAAAGTTTTTCTTTTCTTGTTTGATGCAGAAGAATCAGTTCTACTTCATTTGGATGACATAGTAGAGTCTCTCAAGTCTCTGTAGATATAACAAACACAAAAATAAATAACACAAAATAAATTGTAGCTATGCATCGATTCCGCATGACATGTCTGAACATGTAAGCTGAACAATAGTTTGGGGGGGAGTGAGTAATCAAGCATTGCGTGGCGCTCAAACAAAAGACGAATTGTCGAGATTTGAAAATCGCGTAACTCTGGGTTTGCGTAAGTCGAGGTATTACTGTATATCACAACATATTTCAATTTATCAATATTTTAGAGTATGGGTTTAACCTAAATTTAAAAAATGATTCTAATGTTTAATAAAATTTAAGAAAAGATTGTAATAAAATCTAGAGCACTACTTTAAAGTCATAATGGTTTGCTGATATTTTCTTAACAGCTGAGAGAAGACATTGAAAAGATGATAAATTATCATATTGTAGAAGATACACATCATTCAGAAAAATCAGTTGCAAATGAATCATCTTATTTGAATTTCATGAAATTTGAAATACCAGATTTTATTATGGAACAAACATTGAAAACTATGTCTGATAAAGAGAAAATTAAAATGCATTTAGAAATTGCACAATGCATTGAGAAAGCAGGTTTTAAATGTAATTCATGTGAGGAATCACAACGTATAAGTCTATCTGATAAGAAAAGTATCAGCGATAGCACCAAATACAAAGAAGAGTAAGTAAAACAAATATTTGTATACATAAAATAAAATCCATTTATTGTGATTACAAATATTCTTATTAGTCATTTGATGTTATCCCAAAATGTATAAGTTAAAATATACTTATAAAACTTTGCTAATTGTATCAAAATTTTTCAGCTGTAGTTATCTTTTCCTTCAGGTAAGCTGTCTTTTTGTACTATCAGTTCCAGCACACAGTTGATAGTTATTTAACATTATTAGTTGTTATTATCAGTCTTAATCAGTGCTTTAAACATTAAGCATTAATCATTTTAATCATTATTTACTTGCATATAATAATTCCTAGTGCTTGCATTTATTACTTAGTTATACACGGGGTGATTTATTTTTAATTTATATTAAGAGGAATAATTATAAATAAATCTTCAAGTTGTAATATGTTCTTTTAATATCAGAGTCACTAAAATTAGAGTTTTCACTAATAGTAGTCTTATTTATTCACATATTTATGTTATCAGTCAATTATTGTCCTCAGTATATGCAAATCTCAGTGGCATAACTATAATTTTGAGGCCTTTTGCAAAATATTTTTGGGTCTACCAATGTAAGAAATATGAAAATACAGTCGAGTCTGCATAAATCGTAACCTGGATAACTCGACACTCATCGTTACATAGTCATTTTTTGTGGTCCCGGCCGACTTACATAGGCATTAATGTTATTAATGTTAAAAAACTCTGTTTACTCTACATCATTTAACTCATCACCACTGGATAAATCAACATACTTTTTCTGTTTCACACTTTTTAAAATTCTGATAAGTCGACTCCCCCCCTGAAAAATAAGAGTTCCCACCACACAGCTTATTGTACAGTGTGAACTCGTTTTTTCAGGAGGTGAGTCGACTTATCAGATGTCTAAAAAAGTGTGAAACAGAAAAAGTATGTTGATTTTGTAGGATAATGCACGTGGTGAGTGATTCACAATGGAATATAACACAAAATTATGTTCTCGTCACCCGTGTTTATTTACTTTGCAGGATTCCTTTACACTTCCGACACTCCTCGTTTTTACAATAATAACCCTTTCCACATATAATTCCGGCAGATGCTCGGATAGGATCGTTATGCGACCTCGCGACAAAAGAATATTCAGCGCGTTACAAAATATAAGGACTAAGACTAATTACTTAAAACTACTTATATGACTAAAAAAGATAGGGAAGAAAAGATAGACAATAGGATAGTTAGAAGTATGATAGAAAAGAATGGGTACCCAAAGTGTCGACGATCTTGGGGTGATGGTTGCGAATACTAGATTGATAATTTTCAGTGTTGTTGATTTTGGACGTCTCTCCAATCCTCCCAATAAAGGTTTTCGAAGTTCCTATATCAGAATATACTTCGGATTTCTCACGAACGTTGGCTTAGGCTTACCGTCCTTTGTCCTCCAGTTGATGCTAGAACAACCTGGAGGTCTTCACAATACGTCCTGTCCCTTCGACGTCTCAGTCAAAAAGTGACCTCTCCTCCTCCACTTAGCCCCCAGGCTACCACCTCTTCTTTGTATTCTAATTAGGTCACCCCCATTTGAACAGGGAAGGGTTAGGGAAGACAGAAGTTTCTAGAAAAAGATGGACAAAAGAACTAACAAAGAGGAAGAAAATGGACTAAATACTAAGAGTAATATATACAAAAATATACAAAATAAGGCGCACGGCCACAATTTATCCAGTGGTGACAAGATAAATGATGTCGAGTAAACCAAGTTCTTTAACATTAATAACATTAATGCCTATGTAAGTCGGCCGGGACCACAGAAAATTGACTAATTAACCTACGGTGTCAAGTTATCCGGTTTATGACTTATGCAGATTCGACTGTAGTAATTTTTAAATTTATTTT
Source organism: Centruroides vittatus (assembly GCF_030686945.1). Taxonomy (NCBI): domain Eukaryota; kingdom Metazoa; phylum Arthropoda; class Arachnida; order Scorpiones; family Buthidae; genus Centruroides; species Centruroides vittatus. The sequence goes on from NW_027122577.1 coordinate 1,562,190, forward strand.
TATACTGTACAAAAAACTTTTTGGTGTTTTAGTGATAATATATGTAATTTTAAAAAGTATTAATAAAAATTTGTATAAACATTTAAGCAACACAAAGTTCCCTGTATTGAGTAGCATAACTAGGCTTCTGCAGAGCCTAGTTATGCTACTGATGAGTCCAGTGATTTCAATAAGTGGATTTTATTTCATACATATGTATTAATTATAAGTGGATTTTATTTCATACATTTATTCATTAATAATAAGTGGATTTTATTTCATACATTTATTCATTAATTATTTAACAACTATTTTCTAATTATGGAAACAATAATTGTTTATCTGGTAAAATATATAAAAATATTTAGCTAACAAAAATATGAAAAAATATTTAGTTGACAATTATGTGATCATTTTTCAAAATGAAATTTTTTATAAAATATTTTTTGCATGTGGGAATAGGTATGCAAGTACACATATATAAAACTAGAGTTTGTCATATACATATTGTAATAAAATATATGCCATATTCCGTTCTATGCCAGAGTGGCAAAGAGTGGAATATTGGGCAATTATTTCTGTAATAGCTATTAGCATATAACATTAATATAGTAACATAATTTTCAATGTATATTAGATATTACATCCAGATTCAAACAGTTGATTAGCAATAGAAATGCTGTGATAAAGATAGCTTGTTAACACAAATAGTTTTTTTTTTACACAATTGATGAACATTTATAATAATACTTATTACTATACAAAGGTCTCAGATGCATCTGAGATCTTTATATAGTAACGAGTTTTGTTTAGTGTAAACAAAGCATTCAATTTCTATCAGATAGTTCATATATATATATATATATATATATATTTGAATATTAATATCAAACATTCTAAGTACTGGCATTACTGATTTTATTGTAAAGAGTTAAAAGAGATTCTGTTCATAAGTAAAGACTGGATTTATAAGCATTTAAAATTACAATATGTGTGCATACACATGCACTGAAACATGCATTATGCATGTTAAAAGCATCACTAATATATACTAAAATTTGTTTGCTGAAATGTACATGTGCTTTACTCTGTCTCTGAACAAATGTTAATAATGACTATTACAACACACTTTTTAGTTGGGCTAAACATGTAACAATAGATAACATATGAGAACTGAAAATTATGACATCACAGAATATGTATTAATATTTCATGTAGGAAGTGCACAATCATATTAATAACAAATAAAATTATGTATTCAATGTATTCAATATATATATATATATATTGAGGGTAATGGAAGGCTGCACGTGGAGTCAAAGAGGTAAAATAGTCCATCACCCATCCGTTTTGATCATTACGAAAACTGCGTATATCTGGATGTGGTAAGCAGGTTCTCATAAGGTCCACAACTACTAACTAAACCATAACAACATATAATTATAAACAATTGGTACTAATACATTTTAGAGCTACAGGTGCTCTAGGCTGTGAACAACCAACAAAGACTAACGTGTCTCTCCAGCCAACAGAATCACTTTTTTGTGTATGAGGCTAGAGAGAAAAAAATCTCTTGGAGAGTGGCGCCATCTCTCGCGTCCATGATAAGTTAACTGGTCGCCGCAGTACCCACCTCCTAGCGATCGCGGTTGGTGAATCTCACTGGAAGTTTGATTTTGCGGCCACATTGTGAGGTCTTTGCCTCGCTTGCAAGCTCTGCTTGGGGAGTATGTCCAGCCACCATGTTGCTGGGTGGGTCTATCACAGGCTGTGTAGGGCTGATTGAGTCGTTCTCCCTGAGCATAAAGGCAGGTTTCAGTTTGTCAATAGAGATGACCACCTCTTTACTATTTTTCAGGATCTTGAAGAATTTGTCTCCCCTCTCCACCACGGGGAATGGTTCCTCGTAGGGAGGGCACAATGGGGCACGTACAGCATCGTAACGTAGAAAAACATGGCTACAGTCTCTAAACTACATGGGAACAAAAAGCCTGGGCTTTCTGTGCGATGCTACCAGCGTCGGTGTTAAGTTTTTGAAGAAAACCTTTAACGTCTTTATGAAATCGGCAGTGTTTATGTCTGCTGGGGTAGGATCGAAAAATTCACCTGGTAAACGTATCGTCTGTCTGTAGACCAACTCGCTGGACACTTACATTAATTCTAATCCAAGTAATTCAAAGGATTTTGAAAATTTTAAAAATGAGATATTTGCATTGCAATACAAAATACAGTAGAACCTCTATTATCCGGACTAATTGGGGATGAAGGTAGTCCAGATAAGAAATATCCGGATAATCGAAAAAAAAAATAATTGACAGTGCATATAGTATGAATAATTTTTTTGTCTAGATTTACATATAGCTTCAATATTAAATTATTTTTTATTAAGAAATTCAATTAGCGATTTTTGTTTAAAGCTAGCTGTTTTTTTTTTGAAGCTGCTAAATCGCGAATACTTTTAAGACATATAAGTTGTCCTGAGTTACACTCGTCTTAGCTCTCAAACCACTTCATGGCGACATCTAAGCACTGAAAAGCTTCAGAATATGTAGGACCAATATCTCTTACTTTGCAAATCTTTTCGTCTTCTCGATCTTGTTCATCTGAGGCAGATATTTCTTTAATTATTTCCTCATCATTCAAAATTTGAAATCCAGGATCGTTCGAATCGCAATTTAACGACTCGGTTACATCTTCGTCACATTCAACACATATTGAAATTTGTGCTATTGCTTCCACAATGTCTTCTATACCACTTTCTACTGTTACTGGAATTTACTAATGGTCTTTTCAAAATTTTGTTTCATGCATTCCATCACGTACGTACATAAATAGTGTCGCAATTCGCCAAGTGCAAATCAGCAAATTCGTAGAATTTTTGTTTATTTTGAACAATCCGGATAATCGAAAATCCGGATAATAGAGGTCCGGATAATCGAGGTTCTACTGTATATTCATTTGTAGGACTTTTAAAGAATGTAACTTACATTGTGACAATTACATTCTTGTTACATTGTTGTTGTAACAAGAATGTAACTTAACATTTGAATTTTGCACACTCATCTGTAACCAGACATTGGAATGATATTTCTCATAAGAACTGTAAAGCACAAAAAATATTCATTGCACAAATTGCAGAAATGTACCACAGCACTGATTTTTGAAAAAAAAAAACAGCTCTTGCTATCATACAAATATGCTATACAGTTTGCAAAACACTTATTTAGTTCTGAAAATGGTCGGATATGCACTAAAAATCATAAAGATTGTCTGATAATCAAAAAATCAAATGAAGGTTGTCTAATAATGCATATAAAACATGCATTATCAGACAACCTTAATTTAATGTGTTTGGACCCAAGTCATGTTTATATTAAGGGTGCAACATCATAGCATTTAATAAAAAATCATGCACATACATACAAATCTGACCTTTTTATATAAGAAATACTGGATTATATATTAGATGTATTATTATTAATATTTGTATTGTATGGAAATATGAGTTGTAGTTAATTCTGTAATTTTTATGTATACTCTGTATTAGTTTCAGATTTTTACAGAAAATACGTACATTGTGAAGTTTTCGATAAAAACACAATAACAGATTATTTTATTTGTTAAAATCTAACATATATATTTACATTTTTATTTTTTATTCCTGCGATAGAAGTGATGAAATTAAATTCCATATCAGTACACTAACTTGTGACTGTCAAGAAAGAAAACTTATATTATATGAAAATCTTTCAGAACATTTTAAAATGGCAGATTATCTGGGAAAAGCTGTTTTTTATTTATATGAAACAGCAACTATTGCATTGAGGATGAATAATGTATCTAAAGTAAGTAAATAGTTATTTGATGATTGAATCTGATTTTTTAATTTTTTTCATTCTTTATCATTGATTAAACTACAAAAATACATGATCATTTTTTTTTATTTAATTCTATATGTAATATAAATTCATTAATATAAAATGAAATATATTTTTTGTTAAACAATATTTGACTGAAATTCTTTGTCCTGAGCAAAAAAACAAGTTAAAACAGATTTACTTGAGTACATTTGGTTGATTTAATTTTCAAAAGTTTAACTAGAGTAATTGAATTCAAAGATTTGAAAATTAATTGAATTTTATATTGAGATAAACAAAAGGGAGGAAAAATTGGCATTTGCTTTTCTCTGTAATGCAAAAATTGGCATTTGCTTTTCTCTGTAATACAAAGGGGGTGCCTTTTTTTTAATCCCCAAGGGTTCTTTAAGGTTTCATTTTATTTTCGAATTAGTTACTCATTTTTATCATAGAAAACATTTTTACTGATGACAAAATTAAAATAAAATAAGCAATTATTTATTGTGACATTGTCACAATGCCAGGCTTCAATTTTTAATTATATTTTAAATTTTATTTAAAATATATGCTCTCCATCTCAAGTTAGTAGTATCTTGTCTTGAACATCATACTTTTCCTGTTAGCAATAGCAATGTCAATCCACAGAATTACTTTACCAATGGGTTGTGCTTCCTTGCTCCTGAAGGTCAAGTTTATATTTTTACTTTACAATTTGATGCAAAGAAACATTGATATTTGAAAAATTCACAAATCATATTTTTGTACAGATTATTAGACAAAACTTGTGAAAATTTTGTCTAATAATCTGTGAGTGATTAGTAATTAATCACTCACTGATACCTACTGTGAGAGTAGGGGCGAGGGTTAGCCCTCTAATCATCAAATCATTAAGACCTGCTCACAGTGTCACTGGATGGCATGTAGGAGGGTCTTGAAGGCGAGTGAGGAGGGAGTCACGGGTAAGTTCGATCTGGGTCCATACAAATTGAATTAGGAGACACCAGCATTTATAAAAACACAGAATTTAATATATAGGTAAAGAAATACAAAGAAAAATAAGCAAAAACTAAATGAACTAACTACACCTCAAATATGAGAGAGTTTACATATAAGTTAAAAGCAATAATACCTCTGGTTATTCGTTCATTGGATATGAAGACGATCGTTGGACATATGCGGAAATTTCTTTCTTTTGGCAGACCAGTTTCTTCTTAATGTTGACTGCCGTCAATTATGTGGCAATGTTGGGTTTCTATGAACTTGCCCTTTTTATCTCTGATTCCCTCCAATTGGGTTTCTGGATTTATAACACTTGACAGGATATTCTTTTGTCAAACAGGACATTTATCCTGACTCAAATTACAGATGTTTGTGGGAGATGTATGATAAAGTTGTTGGAGAGATGTGATAACATCTCATTAAAAGGATGTTTCACTTCCCTTTTCCTAAAAAAAAGGGTGACAAATGTGTCAGTTTTAACATTGAAATATTACATTGTTTTATTAATTTTACAAACTTATTTTTAACATATTAAATAAAATAGTTCTTTAGTAAATTCTCACACCTACTTTTGAACCAGTTTTTACCCATTATCTGTTTGAGGCTAATTCACTATGCTTATCCTGCTATAGTCTTTTTATCAATTTTAATTTAGTATATTTAAACTTAACATTGATACTGCAAAGAAGGTTGGCCAAAAAAAAACAAAATACCTGAGAAAATACAAAGATATTGGGAGCGTAAAAATTCAATTACTCTCCAAAATAATATTTTATTTAAAGATGCCAGGATTATCATTCCAGAAAAGCTCCAAGGAGAAATATGAATAGGTTATATGAAGGCCATCTTGGAATAACAAAGTGTCAAGTCCGAGCTTGACAGTTTGTTATTCCAAGAGCTTATCGGCCAGGCTTATCGGCAAACATTGAGAAATTGATTTTGAACTGCCCAACATGCATCCAATACCAAAAGTATCATAAAGAGCCTCTTATCCCAAGCAAATTTCCTGAGAAACCTGGGCAAATTGTAGAGTAGATCTTTTAAAACTAAAAAGCCATTGGTATCTCATAACAGCTGACTACTTTTCCAGATATTTTGAAGTTGCCAGATTGGAGAAATTGTCATCATTGTCAGTAATTAACCACATGAAATCAATTTTTGCAAGACATGGAATTCCAGAAGTTGTACAAAGTGACAATGGCACCTAATTTTCCCAGGTTGTTGACTCGGAATACCGTAAATTTGCAGAAAAGTATAAATTTTCAAGTATAACATCTAGTCCAAGATACCTCCAAAGCAATGGATTCATTGAATCAATAGTCAAAAATTTTAAAAGTCATTACTTGAAATCTGAGTTGCAGGATCATTATTTGATGCTGCTAGTGATGAGATCAACACCATTAGAAAATGGCTATAGTCCGGCAGAACTTCTAATGAGCCAAAGATTGAGAACAGCTCTGCCATCAAGCAATCAACAATTGATACCTCATTTGATTGAGTTTGCTTCAGTAAGAAAGAAGGAAAAAGGGAAGGCAGATAAACAGAAAACCTATTTTGATCAACGCCACAGTGTAAAAACTCTTCCACGTTTGATGATAGGACAACCAGTCTGGATGTCAGATATGCAAACATACGGAAAGATGAAGGAAGCTCGCCATACTCCACGATCTTACATTATCGAAACTCAGAGTGGCACATTCCACAGGAACAGAATACATTTACACCCATCGTCTATTCCCCAGACAGTCTCCCAAGAAGACGAACCGCAGATCGTCGACGATGAGAAATCGACTGGATCATCCAACCAGAATACTCCCAAGAAAGAAACTCCCAGGATGGAAAATGGGACAGGATCTGGGAATAAGGAAACTTATGAACCAACACCAGAAATCATTGAAAACTCTTCACCGGGTGAAGCGGACTTCCCAGAACTCGTAGTGGCAGACCGGTATGAATCCCAAGACGGTATCTGGATTACCGGCAGTAAAAGAAAAGGGGGAGATGTAATATATATTGATGATTTAAATAAACATTAAATGTAATTGTGTAGGTGCCAAGGTAGCAACATGGGTTGAAAGGGTTGAAAGAGGGTGTGGCAAAAATGGACAGCGATGTTGTAACTCAAGGTAACCAGCTGGATTAGAAGCATTTAGTTGTATTAATAAAGGGTTATTCGTATTATATTATCTGGTCAGTTGAGTCGTTTATAATACAGTTAGTATCTGAACTTTCTATTAAATTTGTAAGTTTACTTGAATTATAAACATTTTCTTATAAACTTTTGGGTTTTTAAAATTAAAGATAAAACATTTATAAGAACATTTTTCTTATAAATGTTTTATCTTTAATATAAACAAAATTTCCTTAATATTTAAATAATATTTCAGGCTGCTCATTGTCTTTCTGAAGCAAATAATTTACTGAAAAAGATGAATAAGAATGAAAATATAATTATATCAAATAAGAAAGATGATTATATTCTAAAGACTCCCTTTATTTTTATTGTTGCTAAAAGAATTTCTGCTGAGGTAAACTAATTATATTATTTTAAACTTGTAACTTTTTAAATTTTCTGAAGGAAAGATTAATAATTTTTCTTCTCCTTTCAGATTAATTATCTTCAAAAAGAATTTAAAGTTGCATTGAGTGATATAAAAACAGTAGCAAACATATTGGGTAGATCTTATCCAAAATTTTACAGAAATGTAACAGAGAAACTTGCTAAAAAAGTTCTTATATTGTAAGACTTTTAAAAGAATATTTTTTATTATTTAGCATTAAAGTTATATAAATAACATAATGCAGTAAGGCCTCACTTATATGGTTATCTTCAGGATTTACAATTTCTAGCCACATAGGTAAGATGGTCACATTGGTGGGTTAGGACAAACTTGATATATAAAACAGTAATTTACACCGGTAACAGGTTCGTTTTTTGAAGTTAAAACAGTAATTATAGTTCAGTATTGAATCCTGCAAAAAGTTTGAACTCGACAATGGCAATAAAAAAATATTATTATCAACTATGATTGTGTGAAATTAACAAACAGGCAAATCCTATTCAGATAGGATTTGACTTCAACAAAAAGAAAAAGGAGACAATGATGAAAATAGCTTCCGAACAGCCTCCAGAGAAGGAGGAGGGAGAATTTAACTGAACGCTGACAAACTCAAATGAATCAGATGAAATCGATGAATCGATGATCAACGCAAATACAAAAACCAGTACAATGCCTAAATCTTTAAGTGAACAAATCATAAACAGCATTTTCCTAAGCATGGAAGAATTGTCATGTACGTAAACTGCAAGGTGATAACCCACATCAAATTGCCCCTTGACCTGGTCAGGTGACCCCATACCTTTGACCTTTGTTATGCCTACAATCTCAGTTGTGCACTAGCTGTGGCTATGTTTGGATCTGCACAATGTTACACTTCATATAGTAATAAAGTCTTAGTTATATATAGCCAACAAGATGGTCATTTTATTCTACAAATATAACAGTTTTTTCAAAAAATTTTACAAAACTGATCCTTAGCAGATATGTAAAATCTGTTAAATCCATTGTTTTAATCCTTTAATTTTTTTCTTTAATTAAATGACACATTACAATTCTTCCTATTATATATTCATAAGAATTTCCATGTATCATTTGATAGTGTGTATTTTATTCTTTATAAAATATGCAATATTAAATACCTTATTTCCTCAATTAAACTCTGGAGGTTTATTTTTAAAATATACATATCCCCAGGATTTGTGACCTTGAAATAGAATACAAGTGGATTAAAATTGAAAGAAATAGCTAGCTTATACATTTTCCAAATTATCGAAACTATTTTGTTGACTGTATTTACAGCTTATAGCTACAATTGAAATAATTAATGTTTTTATATTTAACCCAATTCAGTATCTTCCAATTCAGTTATTATATTGTCATTCATGTCTGATTTGAGGCTTTCATAGGAATCAAGCTTCTGGACCAAATTCACCATCTCCTTTGGAAAAAGACGATGAGTTCAACCTAATTATTCTTTGGCTCTTGATTTATGAACTTTATCACAACTTTCTCATCCTCAATATTTGATGATATTCATAATTTAATTTCAAAAAGGGTTTCTGTGTATCCTGGAATAGACAGTGCTGTCTAACTCTAGGCAATTTGAGGAGAAAGAATCTTTAAACGCTTTACCTGCCATGCTAAACTACATTACCCTAAACAGTGCAGTACCTCAACATGTTACTTAAGGTTTTCAACTTGGGATTTATTTTTATAAGCATCTTTATTCCCCAGGGTTTAACTGAGGAAATAAAGTATATGTTTAAACTCTGTACATTTATTTAACAGAAATCAATATTTACTTAATGCATTGTTCACTTTAAATTATGAACAGATCAAAAGAGTCTGAAGTTTTAGAAGAATGTCGGTGTCTTGCAATAGCAGTAAAGATATATTTTGAAAAGAAACAATATTCTCTTGCTTATGATATTGCCAAATATCAAAATTTATTGATGAATAAAATAGAAAAAAATTATGTTGAAGTAGGTTTATAGAATTATATTTATTATTTACTATTTAGTAATTCAGCCAATTTAAGATTTAATTGTCTTTATTATACAGATGATCTAAACAGATTATCTGGAAGATTGGATTAAGCAAATTTCTGTAAAGTGAAATATTTTTTTTTTTTTTGTATTTATATTTGCTATTTTGTCTATTGATTTTTTTTATGTTGTCATTTGTATTTTAATAGATTGATGTGGTCAAAGTATGGATACATGCCACATGTTGCTCTCAAATACTGACAATATGGTTTCTGCAAAACATCTAATCATTCTAAGATTTTAAGAAAAAGCATAAATAAAATAAGTAATTGTTGCAAAAAATTATAAAAATATTATGTTAGAATGGTTGGATCACACTGAGAGAGAAAATGTGTAGCCATTCACCATAGACCATGTCAAGTCTCACACATACTGATGTGTTTCAGGTCTAACATTAGGAGGGTAGTCAGAAGGGAAACTTATAGCTCCATCTCACTTCCCATAGATGAAAAAAGATCTGACATATTTATACACTCAATGGAAGGTTAATTAATTATCAGATGTTTACATTTGAGTAATGGGCATAATATATGAAACTCGTAAATGATGTAATACAAAAATTATATGATGATACAAATATTACTGTAGTTATATCTGTGAAATTGACTGAGAAGATAAAAAAAGACTAAAAAAACTTGAAGAGAAAAAGTTAATGAAACTAAGTTTCTCATGGGAACAAAAATAATCAACCTCAAATGATTCATTCATATCTGAATGAATCAAAAGAATCATGCCAAAACTCAACATGATCTATATATCAGTTAGACAAATATACTGTTGACACAAAGTCTCTGTACTTAGTTATTCTAGACTTAATAGTCTAAATCTTTGTTATTGACAATGATTCTATGTATTTCTTATTTCTATTTTTCCTTACAAGACCCACAGCAAAAGAAGTGTGTGTAAATATTAGGTTGAGTCTAAATTTAGATTTCAATCCATCTTAATAAAAACTTTTTCATATGATCAGTGCTCTTGGAAGTTTTGTCAAGGTATCCAAGAGAGAATACTAGCTTAATATTGAGCACTTAAATATGTTAATGCAGAAAGAAAAAAGAAAAAGAAAATTTAAGGAAAATCAATAAAACTTTAGTTAGCACCACGACTTTGATAAGTTACAAAAGTATATCCTGAAACAGCTTTATGTAAAGTTGCACAGGTCCTTATAGTAAAAGATTCAGTATCTTATATAGAAGCAAATTAACAATAATAGCAATAAACAAAGGCATTTTGGACAATATGATGGAATAATTAAATAAAAAGATTTTTGTTAAATATTATGAATTGCCTTTATTATTGAAAATTTTTAGACAGAAAAAACTATGCTTAGTAAAATTAATGTTAATTTTCTTTTTATACAGACTTGTTTTATTTATATCTATTCTAATTTTATTTTAATAAAATTTATTTTGCTAGAATAATAATAATTCCTCTTTTTCAGTTTATAGATTCTCTTATATTATTGCTTAAAGCTCATTATTTTAAGAATTGGAAAGCAGTTGAAATGCACATTAAAATGGCAGAATCTGCAATTGAATAGTAAGTTTACTTGGCAAGATTTATGTTATAATTTCATGTCTACTGGATCAAACTTTTTTTTTCAGTTGCAATAATTATATCAAGACAACTTCAAATATATCTATTGAAGATATGAAATTTACTGGGGATATGTTTTACAATGTTATGTATTTAGAGTTAATAGATGGAAATATAGATCAATGCATTCGTCTAGGTATTATTTTCAAAAATTTCAATTTCTCAAAAACTTCTAAGGGAATGCTTTTGTATTATACTGTATTATATATTTTTACATATGGCAGTACAGGTATTCCTCATATAACACAGTAGATACATTCTGAAAAAGTGCCCTGTTATGCAAATCTGTACTATACAAAACAAACGACTAATGCAAAACATAGAGTTAGGTTCCAGAAGTTAAATGTATACTATTTTTTATTACTAAAAGAAATATGATTATTAAAGCAATCAATACTTTATTTCCAATCAATAATTAAGTAACAAGCACAATTAAAAGTACTGTTACTATGAATTTTAGTTAAACAAGGGTGTTTTCTTTTTACGGTATCGTCGTAATCTCGGGTTTTTTGTTGATCTTGATAAGAAATATCCGCATACCTTCATTTTTTCATAATTTTTTATGGATGAAAAAATAAAATTATGTTATTAATTGATAATTTGTTTAATCTAGTATCAAGTGATTTTTTTTTACAGACTTTGTGCTCAAATACCGAATTGTTTTAGTTTGGAACAGTTTGAGTACCGAGATACCATTGTATTTCGTTCGTCATTTTTACAAATGATTACTTACCTGCGGTTTATAAAAAATTTAATAACACTTACCTAAAAATGTTTAAATAAACTTTACTAAATACAAAGATTAACTATAGAATCAAAGTATGGTGACAGTGTTAAGGGCTAAAGTTTGAAAGCAATGACAATGATACCTGGTCAGTGGCATAGCGTTGTGGCCGTCGGCCATGTTATTCGCATATTTTATATGTTTTTAATATGTAATATAAGTTAGTGTTAGCAATTCCTTTGTTTCTTTTGTATTATCTATCCTCCTTTACTTTCCCCACCACTCCTTTTTACCCTTTGGGTGGGATTATCATTTCTAAGAAAGAGACAACGTATAGAGCAATAGAAGGGACGGCGCCGTGGATCTCGAGGAGTGGAAAGTGAATCACTTTTCGACTGGACTGTGGAGAGTGAAGGTGTGAAAAGGAAGCTCTCGACCGAGGCGGATAAGTGAGCATCAGAAGAAAAGGAAAGGATACGACGGGGGAGTGAGAGATTCACCGAGAACACGGGAAGCCTATAAAATAATCAAACAGGACTCAAGAGTGGTATCCCACCAAGTATTTCAATCTTCGACTATTTTTATCTACATGTATATATTGTTCCTCCCTTTAGTTATAAGTAGGATAAGTTTAGTTTTAAGATCTGCACGCGTATAATTTGTCGGGTTCCGTTTTGAGCGCGCTTTTTAGACTGTAAAAAAAAAGCCTTTTTTTGTAAAGTTGGGATCCATAAAGAACCTGCTCCTGTTCTTTCTGGCGAGAATAAAATCGTACCTTTGTTAAAAGTAACGTGTTTCGATTATTATTTTGTGTCGGTCTGTTTGCGGAAACCGTTACACCTCGTCACGAATCATCACAGCGTAGTGGGGGCGGCAGGGGCGGCCCGCCCCAAGCGGCACTTTTAGGGGGCGGCATTTTTTCACAATAAATAATAATAATATTTTGTAAAAATTTGAACCATTTCATTTGATATTTTTGTTACACCTACGATTTGGATCAATTGAAATGAGCATGGAATTTTTCATTACTTATTCTGTGACAAAACTGGGGAATCCCCTTTCTTTAAATGCATGTATAATAATGACATCTTGCTTATTGTAATGACTGACAACACCGTCTGTACTGACTTGTATGGATTCCCCGTATTTTATTTAAGGGGCCGAAATTTTAAGGGGCGGCGAAATTTTCCTCTGCCCCAGGCGGCTGACACCCACACTACGCCACTGTACTTGGTTGATAGAAAAGTCAGGACAAGGAAGAAAAAACTTACTGTCAGTTTTCATTAAAGTAAATCTGACAAAAGGCACAAAACAAATTGAAAATTTCAATATTCTAAAATCCCTGGGCAAATTTGAGAAAATATGCATGCTTACTTGAATAAAAAAAAATATATCAAATAGCAGAGTACAGAGGATTTTCCAAAACTGTGTTAGAGTGAAACCATGTTGTATGAAGAATACCTGTACGTAACTACTAACATAATTAAATTATGTAGTTAACTACTAATTACAATTACTATCCAAATTTAGTACTTAAACTACTACTTAACTACATGTTTAATTTCAACTACTGTACTTTTCTTTTTGATTCACTATAATGTTGCCTTAGAGTAATCTATTATATTAAGCGGAGAGAACATGTCTCAATTTTTATATAAATTGATTCAACTTTTGTCAAAATCATCAAGTTTGGTTCAGTTTTTTTTATTTGTATCAAATCAATTGTACTATTTGAAATTTTTATATTTTCAGTTGATAAAAATTAAATTCAAACAAAAACAACCAATTGGGCCAATGGTGCTGTTGTGAGCATGCGGACGAACAATACAAGACGAAGTTGTACACAATAAAATATTTTATTAACAGTTCTATATACACTCGATTCTTTAGGATCCCAACTAGGCAATTCCAATATGCATGAAATTGCTACAATGTGTCTTTGTGAGAACAAAGGAGGGTAACACATGTTCGCAACAATGATTTTTTGTTTAGGTATTTTCCCAAAATATTATAACTAACTTAAACTATCTTGAACTGACTTACAAACTAAACAAAAAGAGGACGAAAGGACGAGAGAAGGGATAAGAAGAATAAAAGAAGAAGATTTGGTGGGGTACCTGGGTTTTCTGTGGATCTTCACTCTTCTAAAACGGGGAATTGCGCTCAATTTGCTTTTCACTGTCCTCTCTATATCTCTGACCTGATAATTCCAAAGTATTACCAGAAATCTCTTGATTTTATTATCAGTCTATTTCGTTTGTCCTCTTGCAGACTACTTAAGGTCTCTTCGTCCCACTAATCAACGATCTCAACCTTCTTCTTTCACAGTCTGCTTTCACCAAACACTAGCACAAGAATGTCTATTTTTCATTTACTGATGCCCTCGGGGCTTTTCTTTCTTTTGTTTCCCCTTTAGTTCTTGGAATGAGGTTGCCCTACCCATAGAGAAAGAATGAATGAGAGAGTTCTAGAGACAATAAAAATGGAAAACAAAGGATTGAGATTAATATTAAACTTATATCTAACCCCTATGTACACAAGCTTGGCATACTGCCACAGTGCATTATTCTATGGGCAAAAATGGGGTTTTGGGCCCCTTGTTGATGGGGCCTCAAACCAATTTTTTATAAACTCATGACTGTAGTAAGAGTATCAAAACTTAAATTTGGGCCATAGCTGGGGACTCTAGATTACTGACATGGCACAGTGCAAAAGTTGCATTAAAAAACAAAAAAAGATACTAGGGGATTCCTCCCAAAAATTTGCCCAAAAAATGTTTGAAGTCAACACTTTACATGGGGCCTTCTAATTCAAATTTGCTTGGGCCCACGAAGCCATAATGCACCACTGAAATAGGCTTTGCCGCATTTATGAGGCATGTTCAAAAAGTAAGGATACAATAGCTAGTATTCATTCAAAACATTTTTATTTCACCAAATGCTACTACCCTTTATTTACTAGTACATGCATTATTTTTCTACATAATTGCCTCCAAAGTCCAAACACTTGTTAAGTCTGGGTACTAGTTTCTATATCCCAGAGTTGTAGAGTTCTACTGCTTGCTGCTGGAACTACATTTCAACATCATTTTTGTGGAAGTATTGTCCGGCAAGATGTTTCTTCAGAAAAAGAAACAAGTGGAAGTCGCTGGAACAAAGTCTGGGTTGTATGTATGGTGGATGGTCAAAAACATTTCACTTGAATCATTCGAGAAGCATTTTGGTGACAATTGCTGTGTGAGCCCAAGCATGGACTAGATGATCATGGATTCATCTGGTATATAAAATATACATATAATTAATACGTATACTCTGTATATGTGTATAACTTATTTACATCTATTATAATTTGAATATCAAAATATCTAATATAAAAATATTGTGAATTAATGCAATAGTAGTAATTAATATCTAAATTTTTTTCAGGACTAGAAGGAATTAGATTATTTTCAAATACTCTAAACATAAAAGTACTTCTTGTGATTATGCCAATTTTTATTCAAGCTCTCTTTTATGCTAGACTGTAAGTTTTTTAAATATACTTAGTATTATATATTTATTTAATAAAGTATATTGCTGATATTAATAATAATTAAAGATCACTTAAAAGATTGTAGTATATGAAATGTGTGCCTGCCTATAAAATTCACACAGAAAAACTTTGCCTTGTTCCTGAATGAAATGAAATAAAAGGCATTTTATTTTGTTTTATAATAGATTCATTCTTTAATGAGCATCTTCTTTATACTCTAGACTTTGCAATTTGAATATGCTTTTGTCTATTAATAAATTATTTTGTTTATTTTTTCTGTAGAATAAGATTATTCTACACTGTTCAAAATGGTTAAGAGACATTGAAATATCAGCTTACTGTAGTGGTAGAATCAATAGTTTCGATCTATGAAAAATTACTAAAAAAATTCTTAAATTTTGATATTACATAAGCATTTTCTATAAACATAGAACAATCTTTGTAAAGCACATTGGTCAAAATTTTTGATATTTCAGATGTATTTTAAGAAATTGTCTTCAAAAATACAGTCAAACTTTGATATACTGTCCTCTTAAATAGCATTATTCTCAAAGTGTCAATGCATAGTTGCATATAATTCTTTCTCATAAATATTAAGAAGAGAGAAACCCCTGTGAATTATTGAATGTAAGATTTTGCATTGAAAATGATATTCTTATTACTAAATCACATGATTTTCAAATGTAAATTTCAAATTTCTCAAACCATTTTAAAAATACTGAAAATCTCTCTTCATTATTATATAGGCTATGTTATGGACAAAGTGATTAATACGGGCATTATGAATAATGACCAACAAAATCGAGCATTGTAATAAATTTCAATAATCTATTAAATTGACCTGCCATTATGAATATTGCTATCACCTAGTCGGGCAAAGTGATAATAATACGTTGAGGAGTGATCATCCAACATACGCTAGCCGATCAGAACTTACGTCTTAGTTGTGCATGCGTGTTGCATTTAGTATTGAATTTTAAATTTGTGTGACCAGTAGTTAAATAAATATATATATACAGATTCTTTTTGGATTCCCGCTGTTCTTTTCCTCGTTTACAATTGTCCTCAGTGATGGTTTCGCCGTTACAGGCAATCCAAGTAGTTGGTCTTATCCCAACTCCAAACCGACAATCCGACAATGATTCGTATCTAATAGTCTCTCACGCGATTCTTAATCTAACTTAATCTAATAGAAGGTAGATAGAAGAAGGAGAAGTAAGAAGAGTAATAGGATAGGGGGTACCCAATTTTATCGGCGAGTAGTCCCAGTATTGCTTTGCCTCGACTTCCGAGTCTTGAACGTTATGTTTTCTTGCAAATCGGCTGTCTGAGGGTTCTTCTCCCGATATATCAATACACTTCCTTTTTGATCCGTTTTCTACGGTCTCCTTTCTTACAGTCTCGTCGGATTCTACTCACAAGCTTTGCCGCCACACGTCCGTCACCTCTTGTGTCTGGCCCAAGAATGTCCACTCGAATCTCTTTTTTTCCTCCAGGCTCGTCACCGTCTATTGTCTCTGCCCTACCTCCTGGTGGGCTAGGGGTAAGTCCGAGTTCTTGGAAGTTTGAGACAAAGGGACAAAGAAAATTGGAAGGAAGGATAAATTTATAGAAATAGAATATAAATTAAACCTAAAACTATGCAGAAATAAAAGGCGTACAGCCACACAACAACCAATTAAACGAGTTAATAGCAGAAAAAGGTGAAAATAATCAAATTTTTACAAAATCGGCATATTTGTCGATGATACAAAAAGTGAGAGAATCAAAAATGAAAGCTACTTTTAAGTTACTGTAAGAATATCAGTTAATAGTACTTTGAAATAATTCACAAAAAATAAATAATTTTAAATAAAATAAGTGGAGTTTTTTTAAATCAAATTTAAAATTCGGTACCAAGTTGTTGCACATATCATTAAACGCGATACACACACACAACTTCAGAGTGCCAATTGGACAGCATATGTCAGATAATCACTCCTTAACTTATCATTATTACTTTGCCCGACTAGGTGATAGCAGTATTTGTAATGACCGGTCAATTTGATAAATGAATCAATATTTATCAGACTGAGCACCCTTTTTAGTCATTATGAATAATGCCCGATTAATCACTTTGTCCATAACATATATACAGAGTTTTCCAAAAAGAATGCCACCATTTTAAATTATTTTAATTATTATTCGAGAACTTTGTAATGTACAGTAGTACATTAAATATTGGAAAACTGTCCACTATAATTTTCAATGTGTGCAGACCTAATGGCATATATTCAACCAATACTCAAATTCTTCATACACTCACTACAGCATATTTATTGTCACACCTCTCACAGAAGTTACAGTTCTACAGCTCCTACAGAGCACTCACATTGCACAATGGTAACTTATTCCTACTTTGTAAACCTCAGAACACAAAATATCTTCTCTGTTGCAGAATTATCATTTTTGTTTATGCTACTTTCTAGAGGTTGTAGACGACAAGACATTTGAATGCAGATGGGAGATGAAACTCGGAGAGTTACTCTATTGATTGCTGTACCGTACATTGCAAACTTTTCAGATAATAATTAATGTACAGAGACAAGATACCATTAAATTTAAAATAATTAACAAAATTATAGTAAGTTAAAATGGTAGCATTCTGTTTTTGGAAAATCCTGTAAAATTTTTATCATTTGAATACTTAGTTTAGTGCCAATTTTGAAAGCAATAAAACTGTGGCACTAAATTGAAGTTTGATTATAAATTTCTTTTATAGTAATAATAATTGTAATATTAATAATATAATTCCAGCTATTCGAAATGTGTAGTGATGCTTAATATGTATTACGGTTATATTTTTTCTATGGATTTAAGCTCTGCAATTGCTCTCTATTATGGAAATACTTTACAACTACTTAATCATAACGGTGAGTCCAATTATAATTTCAAAACAATTTCCACAGCATTGTTATAACTGTATTAGAAAAATAATAAATTTAATTTTTTGTTTCAGTTATAACAGCTACAAGTGAACAATTAAAAATGTTACAAGAATTATCAGAGGCACCTTATAACTTAAGACCGCCAAGTCCTGATGATATTGAATTTTATCTCTCGGCCAATATGACATTATGGTAAATATTAATCGAAAAATACTTAAAATGGAAAATATTTCACTATTTTAATTGCCAAAATTATTAGGTGCATTAAGAATTATTTTAGTGAAGAAACAGAGAAATGGTTAAGCATAACTATGGCATTTAAAGAGAAAAAGTTAACGAGTTATTGGGCGTATTTAGCAGAGAGCTGCATAATAAATATAAACATTGATAAATTTTTTACTGAAAATATAATAAAACCAAATGAACTAAAAAAGAAAAGGAGAAAAATATATAAGGTTAGTAGCACAAAAATTTTTTTCTGAAATACAGTGGAGTCCTGTACAATGTGGGGGATTCGTTACTCATTATAGGAAATTGAGTTATCGAAACCTGCATTATCACACAATTTATGAAAGTTTAAACCTTGGCCTATAAGTTGAAAAAAAAAACGTATACCTCTGATTGACAAAATTTGAGGGTTGTTGCTTGCTTTATTTGCACGTTGTCAGTGGTGATATTCGGCGGGTTCGCACAGGTTCGCCCGAACCCGTTGTTAAAATTTTCCGAACGGGTTCGGGCAAACCCGTTGTTAAAATTTTCAGTTTCCCGAACCTTGTTAAACACACGGAACATTTCTCAGTGGGTTTGTTTTTTTTTAAAAATATATTAAAATATGCGTATTATACTCTGTAATACTACTAAACTAGGGCCTTATACCCCGTCTGCACCGAGCATTTCAATCTAGATTGTGAGCAAGGTCAGGGAGTATGTCTTGGTGCGATCTCTCTCGAGCGTTTCAATCGAGGTTTAATCGCAATCGATTCAAGAGTGTTCTTGAAAGTAGATCCAGTCATAAGAGAGATCCCAGAATGCCATGCGTGCGAGACAATACAAGATGGCTGTGGAACACGTGTCGGGCTATGGACAGCGAAAGAAAAAGTATAATGTATCTCGAGAGATGATGACATGTGCCTATTTCTAGAAGCGCCATATTGCGGTAAAGAATTTCTCTGCCTTGAAAAAAAAAAAAGGTCGACAGCTCTAAAATACTATTATTACCTGGCCTTCTCCCATGGCTCGTTACGTTCTAAATACGCCACTGATTGTTAGATATATGGTTGCAAGAAAAGGTATTGTATTTTCTAGCCAAAACTTCCATTTCGTTTGTCGGTGATTGTCAGGGAAAAATTTTCTGCTAGCGAACCCCTTGTTAAATATTTTGAATATCACCACTGCACGTTGTACAGGACTCTACTGTAATATTTAATAATGCTGTGAGAGTATAGAATGTGAAAACGAGTCGACACATAGAACTAGTGATTTTTTTGAAGGGATAAATTTAGAACAAGTGTGCTTGACAAAGCAAACGCTTAGCAGGGGAAATCCACTGATCTCAGCAGGGACTAGACAAAGACAAATATCCAAAATAACAAGATAACCCTTTAATTTTCCTGATAATATACAGTACTTCTAGGAAAATTAATCACAGGAACGTACAGAGCCCAACAATCCAATATACCGAATATCGTTAACATCAAATCTCCCGACAATATACTGCTCAAAATTCCCATAACGTGAGGACATAAACATACCGACAAATGAGTTCGAAGTGCATCTCTTCCTTTTCTTTGCACTGGGCAGAAAACAGTTCGAAATTCAAAATCTCCACACTGACTCGGTTTCACAGTCTTTACTTTTCTACTTTCCAACTATTTTTCCCCACACTTTCACACAACACCACTACTTTGCTTCTTCTCCGTCATCTCTCCACTTCTGTTCTCCCCGAGACACACCCTCCAATAAAACTCCCACCCTCGGTTACATACCCAGAATTACACAACTCCTCTCCACCGAGTCGGACCTACCACGTGGCGAAAGGGGACAGGAAAAGACGTAAGGCACAATACAACCTAGATGCTATATTTACTTCAATCTAATGAACATCTTGATTTTAAAAACCTCAAAACTCTTCTGTTTGTTGATGAATGTACTGTATGCATACGTTATACTCAAAGATCAAAAATGCTCAACGAGAAGAAAAAATATTACACGAATACACTTCCATAATCTATCAAGTATATTCTGAAACATTATTCAATTTTGCATCAAAAAATGTGAAATAGCGTGTTGTGTCTGTTGTGTTTAAGAATCAAAAAGTAAATAAATAATAATTTGAACATTTTGGAAGTGAAAATATAGAAAAATATATTTTGAAATGTTTATTTTTTTTTTTTTTACAGGAAATAATCATCTTAGGAAAAAAGGTATCCAAATCGTACATGGTGCTTCTGAATGAAATGAATTATCTTAAAAATTATTTAGATTACACTTGGCAGCATAAAATGATATCTATTTGAAGATGTTACAATAAAAATTTTTAAATAAAATGCTCATTTTCTTTCAGTTTCATTTGACTTAATACTTTAAAAAATTTATTTTTGAACTTGTTTTAATAATTATAAGAAATTTCAATTTTCATACTTTCAGAGATTAGATTTCTCTGTTCAGTACATAAATCATTTTTATTTCAAAATTTCTTTTCTAAGTCAATGTACTGTTTTAATGTGTTCAATTTAAAATCTTTCTTTGAAACATTAAAAACATGTGTATGTATATTTATGTACAGTACACCATGTTCTCCAAAAGAAACACACCCTGCACAGAAGCTTACAGACAAAGCATCAGAGGCAAGTGTATAGTGTATTGGTAATATAATTTATTTACCAGTTTATTTAAATAAAACTAAAAATAACAATAAAAGACCAGGAATGTGTTGTGTTCTTGCTATCATCTGCATATCAAGTATTAAAAAGAACAAGTTCAATCTTCACAATATACTGGTTAGTTACAGAACTATGCAGCTGGGCCTACTTTAGCTGAAAGTGATTTGACTACACATATTTTTCTGTAATTAATTTCAGTTTGGCAGTATTGCACTTCTGAAATGATACATCATATAACCAATACACTATACACTTGACCCTGATGTCTTGCTTACAGGTTTCTCTGCAAAATCTATGGTGCATTTCTTTCGGAAAACAGTGTAGACATACATATTTATCTATTACAGTAAAACCTTGATTTAATAGGCAAAATTTCCAGTTGTATGTCATACGTAACAATTAATACCTTGTTAACTTTAAAATGCTTTTTATGTGAAATTAAATTAATTAATGGGTTATTTTTTCAAATCCAAGAATCACTGCTCTTAATTAAATACAAGTGCATTTTCCAAACAATTGTTTGTTTATTTATTTTGATATAGATCATATACTCGTTTACTCACCATAATTTTAAGACAAATAATCACAAGCAATAATACAAAAGAATCCCAGAATCTAATCTGAGCGAGTAAATTTGAATTCGTTTCTTGGGCCGTCTGCCCCGGATACGTCGGGTCTTGTCTGTTGCCAATTACTACCTCATACTGTGGGCCCGGCCTTGTTTTATACGAGTGGAGAATTAAACAGAAGTGACTTTCTATAATTAACCTATCGTGGTCAAGTGCTTCAAACAGAAACAGAAGGAGAATAATTAAAAATTCTTCTGCCAAAGACAGTCTGTTTCTGTCAAATCTGGAGACAGTTTAATTTGCATTTAATTGGTGTATTGATGTTTTATTATTGTAAAATGTACTTTACTGTAACATATGATTTTGGTTCAAATTGTTCCTTCAATTATTTAAGTTTAATTAAATGAAAATAAATGTTATTCTTGATACAGAGAAACTCATTTCTAATAGAATTGAAAACATTTATTGCAATGCTAAGGATAATTTGTAAAGTGGAGGCAGTAAATCTACGGAACGAAGTCTACAAACCAAATAAAATGGATTTTGCCAGTCGAATTTATCTCAATTATTTTGTAAAATTGCAACCAGATTAATTATCTGATTAACTGCTATAATATCCCTAAACAAAAGACAAGAAAACCATAAAATCTCCCGAAAAGACAACTTTGAATAAGTATATGGAAATACTGTCCTACTGAATGGATTATATGCATGCACCCTTCTTGGCGGGCGGTCGAAGTATAACCGTTGTACAGATCATGTTATTAGACTAATACGAATCTTTCATCTAAAATCGTGTGTTCATTGGACAGAGAGGACCCTAGAAGATTGTCTCTCATCTGAATAGCAAAGATAGTAGTGGCGAGAAGACAATATATTGAAAATATTCTAGAATAAAACCCTAAACTTAAATACGAGTTTGTACTCGCTAAATTCAAAATGAAAATCTTTTGGAAACATTCAATTTTATAAATAATGCATAATTCTTCGTCACTTTTCTAATCGAAAATATAGAATCTGTAACAATTACTGTAATACATTTAGGTTAAAGTGTACCTAGGTAACCCCAATGGCAGCGCTTCGGTTAGGTTAACTACATTTTTAGTATATGTTTCCTTTTTTTCTTTTGTTCAAGAACTACCGTGAATCAATAACTAGCGAGGTTAAACACTGGGCGGCTCCCCCTCCGGGAGAGTCTGTCGGGAGCACAAACAGTCGGAAGTGCCGCCATTGGGGTTACCTAGGTACACTTTAACCTACATTTATAATTGCGATATATTTTAAATTTATTATTCACACGTCAAAAGTCATAGGAATTTCACTAATAATAATTTTGTAACAGAAAGGTATCAATAGTTTTGACGATAACAATACACAATAACAGATGGTAGCAGATGTAATTTTTTCAAGTTAAAAATATAAATTACAATAATTGTATTAGCTAGAGTACCTATATTATCAGAGTAGCGACATGCGAGTCATCACCGCCATGTTCTGTCGAATGTCATCACGTAGTCTATGGGGTTACATTAAGAAATGATGATTTTTTTAGTTTAATAAAGCATTTTATTCAAGAATATGATGGATGGATAAATCTTGCAGGCTCGATAAGTTTTAAATCTCTAGCATTAGTATTTTTATATAAAAGAATTAATTTTGTTTACTTATTAGAAAAATTTCTAGGTCAAAATTCCAAACGTTATTTTAAAGCAAACGTAAGAAATCAGTCAGTAGTTAATGAAATAGATATTCAGCTTGTCAAAACTACTACTGTATTTACTAATTTGACAGGATTTAATATTGGAATGTACAACGTACGCATGCTTATGCAACATGCAAAGTATTACACCAGTAGGATCCGAAGAAAGTCCTCTGGGTATTGGCCTGACGTCTCTTCTCCTCTCCCGGGAAAGCTTTTGTGTTTTATCAAGGCTTTTTGTATTGTTTTCATTTAACGTCTCGTCTTTATATTGTAAAAACTATCCATTTTTTTGTCCCCTTTAAATAAAATAAAGTTATAGTAGTTTGTTCTTACACATTCTGGAGTAAAGATGTGTTTCTTTTCTTAATGTGTTATTTCACTATGTAAAACTTTCAATCTATTATATTAAAATACTATAATAATCAACCAAATAAAAATTATCATATTTGTATTTATATTGCATTATTGAGCGATAAAAAGTAATTTAATAAAATTTTTTACAAGTTTAAAGTTTTTTATATATGCATAATAATTACATAAGTTCATAGTGATAAAGTGTGGTGATTTCCTATAACCGCGAATGAATCAAAAACAGGGCGAGGCAAAGGCAACAAGAACATTTATT
Organism: Centruroides vittatus; assembly: GCF_030686945.1. Lineage (NCBI taxonomy): Eukaryota > Metazoa > Arthropoda > Arachnida > Scorpiones > Buthidae > Centruroides > Centruroides vittatus. Next base: position 1,586,187 of record NW_027122577.1, read on the forward strand.
AACTCGCATACATCCGACTTGGATCTTACACGAAAAGGACGCCTCCTATCGTGAACAATTGACAAACGGAAGTGTACATTGACCAGACAATAAACAAAAACTTAGCTTGTATATACGTAACTCGATCCCGAGTGGTTCTTTGACGGTCGGACACACAAAATAAGCGGATAGCGACTGACTAAAGCGCGGTTTACAATGACTAATATGATTAACCTTAACATAAAGCATATCAAAATCAAAAGGATATGCAGATAAAATATAAAAATTTATTAAATTGAACAGTATATTTTTATTTGTAACAGTTTCATATTTTATTACATCAGTAATAAAAAATATAAAGGTCAAAGGCTAACACCCACCTTTTTAATTGCTAGATTTGAAATTTAAAACAAAACAATATACTGTATAAAAAAAAAGTACAATGCAAATGGCAGACTCTTGTGTTGAGTTTGCAGTGGCATTTGATGAACTGAAGTGCAGAGTGAATGTAGAAAAGATATGGCTAATTTTGTAGCTTACTCATAGATTTATTTACTTGCATGTGGATTTGTTAAATTTTTCCAAATAACATTTTTTTTATATCAATGTTTTGATTTTTCACCCCATTATAATATTGGTAGAAAATATCTTCCTCGTCTAAAAACATATCAAAAGTTGTATTATTACAAAAAAAACATGACATTAAAAGTTTTAAAAAAAATTCCAACTAATTTTGAATATTCTGATAGAAGACTTTCTTCGGATCCTACTGATGTAATACATTTGTTGCAGGTTTTTGAGGTTTGTTCTATGCTTGTTGTTAAAATAACCAGATATATAATGGATTCATTTCTGCATTGTTTAGACTTTAGAGGCATATTTTCAGCCTCAAAATTTTCTGGTATAACAACTTCATCATATTCTTTTGTGGGTTCTTTGATTACATCAAGAAATTCTGATAAAAGCACTCTGTCATCATCATCATAACTCCCTTTTGACGCCAGTGGCGTGCCGTCATTGGAAGCGGTGGAAGCGCCGCTTCCACCTTCCAATGACCTTCCCTTGTACTTTCTAAAAATAAATTCTCATATTTTAACGTACTTTGAATTAATTAAAATTAATATTTTATTATAACCGCATTATGTATCTTATTACAAATTTCTATACTACGTGTGAAAAAACCGATAAGATTGCTATTGTATATTCGAATGTCAGCGGCGGAATGGAAGCGCTTACGAGACAACTTCCACGGCGAGAATAACCGAATGGTGTAAAGCAGCCAGAGGGCATTGGCGCATGCGCTTTACAGAGCACCAACCTCACCTGTTTAGCTGGTGGAAGCTACACACGTGTAACGCTTCCAACGATTCTATTCCTTAGCCACTGGGTAGGGAGCTATCTGACTAAGCGAATCGTTTAAGATTTAAAAAGTAAAGAGTATCCAATGTTATTTTTATGTACGTTTTGTTTGCAAAGTTATATTTGATTATAATTTTCTTTTAATTATACTGTAATTATATTGACAGATTTTCAGACAAAATCTTTAGAATTTTTATCACGTTTAGATGTTAATAATTTTAATATTATGAAAAACAATTTTTCCAATCGTGTTTTAATTCTATAAATTAAGTAAATTTTATGGGAAATTTTTTGATTTATCTAAATTACGTAGCGAATCGCAATATTTATATTCGTGTCCGGACTATAGGCCTATTGACAAGTAACTCTTAGACATATAAAGTAGTATAATTAATGTCGATCCGAACAAAGACGTACTAAAAGAATTATATAATTTAATATCATTAATATTTACGGTACCATCTACCGGTGGGTCTGCTGAGCGCAGTTTTTCGACCACGACGCAAATTCTTACATTGGCCAGGAACACTCGGTCGGAGGAAAAATTGTGGTCGCTAGCGTGGCTTTCGATAGAAAAAGAGCTTTCAAATACGTTGATGGAGTCGACGACCAGCGACTTTTATGATAAAGTAATTAACGACTTTGCGGAAAAAATCCGAATAGAGTTAGTTTATAAAAAATTAAAAAAACAAGTTTTTCTATTATTGTTTGTATCGTATCAATTTGTATTGTGTATGTATTATTTGTATTTTAGAACTAAAATACATAAATTGTTTATTTTTGTCATTTCCAGTATTTGTTTAAAACTTTTTTGGAAATGTGATGTTCCGGACAGGTCTGACTCGTCACCAAAGACGCGAAAAAACGGTTAATTTAGAGAAAAATTTATTAGTTTAAAAAAAACATAAGTAAAAGTCGTTTGTAGTCGGACACCCATTGTTTATATCAAACTGCCAGGCAGAAACCATAAATCGCGGAAGGAAGTCGTTTTATGATCGGTGGAAGATCGAATTCGTCTTCGATTTTGACTTTTCTCCCGTTCCAGGTATGAGTCTCGTTACGTTTAGTAACCAGGGACCAACCACTCGGGAAGCGTGATTGAGGGAGAACGACCAATCAAATGGACGAAAGAAGGAACGGAGATTGATATAATTCCCGACAATCGAGGACACCTGGCACTCGGTTAACGTTCCGAATAACCAAAACGCTGTGTGTCAATGCGCAAAAAAAGGGGGAGAAAACAGTTTCTCGTCTAATGTGCCAACCTGTAACTCCTGCCACTTCGGACTTAGGGCTGTTTCACACTATGACCGACTGGGCCGACCAATCCGACTCCTAGTCGTATTGCCATGGCAACAGCAGTCGGTCGACCGACTGGTCGTTCCAGTCGGACAGATTTAAAAAGTTAAATATTTGTAGTCGCGTCGGAGCAGTCGGTGAGCTACAGCCAATGAGAGCTTCGAAGCTATAACCAATCAGAGTTTAGATTTATCCGAAGTTAGAAAATGGCGGAAGGTAAAGTTTTCTCGGAAGCTTTAATAAACGAAGTCAGAAAATATCCATGGCTTTATGATATTCGGCGAGCCGATTATAAAGGCGACATTGAAAAAAATAATTGGTTAGAGTAAAGCGAAAGGTATCCAGCTAAAAAATAGTCTTAAACTTCATATTAACGAATAGACGTAGACATATCTAAATGTACTGTACTTTGATACGCTGAATCGATTGGTATTAAAAAAAAATACTTACGATCAACCGTTTAAAAGTTACGAACGATTTTTTATTTCCGTCTATTTGCTTCGTTTAAGAATAACTTTATTAAGAAATACGCAGGCACTCATCGATATTAACAAAACGAATTACTTTAATTCACCATAATACATTTCATTTACAAGAGAAAGCAACATTAAAAATGCTAAAATGGTGTCGTTAGCCCGCGTACACACGACAACCTTTCAACGACGGCCATGTTTTCTGTTTAAAATTGAAAAACTTACCACGATTGGCTAGTGTTCTGACCTGTAAGACGCGTTCCGATTGGTCCTTACGAGTCGGCCACCGACATAATCGTACTCAGTGTAACTAGTACGATTATGTCGGTGGCCGACTCGTAAGGACCAATCGGAACGCGTCTTACAGGTCAGAACACTAGCCAATCGTGGTAAGTTTTTCAATTTTAAACAGAAAACATGGCCGTCGTTGAAAGGTTGTCGTGTGTACGCGGGCTAACGACACCATTTTAGCATTTTTAATGTTGCTTTCTCTTGTAAATGAAATGTATTATGGTGAATTAAAGTAATTCGTTTTGTTAATATCGATGAGTGCCTGCGTATTTCTTAATAAAGTTATTCTTAAACGAAGCAAATAGACGGAAATAAAAAATCGTTCGTAACTTTTAAACGGTTGATCGTAAGTATTTTTTTTTAATACCAATCGATTCAGCGTATCAAAGTACAGTACATTTAGATATGTCTACGTCTATTCGTTAATATGAAGTTTAAGACTATTTTTTAGCTGGATACCTTTCGCTTTACTCTAACCAATTATTTTTTTCAATGTCGCCTTTATAATCGGCTCGCCGAATATCATAAAGCCATGGATATTTTCTGACTTCGTTTATTAAAGCTTCCGAGAAAACTTTACCTTCCGCCATTTTCTAACTTCGGATAAATCTAAACTCTGATTGGTTATAGCTTCGAAGCTCTCATTGGCTGTAGCTCACCGACTGCTCCGACGCGACTACAAATATTTAACTTTTTAAATCTGTCCGACTGGAACGACCAGTCGGTCGACCCACTGCTGTTGCCATGGCAATACGACTAGGAGTCGGACCGGTTGGCCCAGTCGGTCATAGTGTGAAACAGCCCTTAGACCGTGTCCCCGACTCCAACGGACGAAGTCTCCCCGTGCCTTACAGACTCGTCGACGCCACTGTCCGGGGGCACCTTCGATCGACCATCGAAGAACCACATTGACGCCCAGGATGTCAGAACGGCTGATTGTCCTAAAGCAAACTATTTTGTACATAGTGTATGTTTATTTTATGTTAAAATAAACGGTTTTTGTCAGATACTTGTCGTCTTTGTCTCTACAGCCACCACCCATGTACGAATGGACCCTAGACCATTACTGACGCGCAATTAACTGATTGCCCCTGGAAGTCGGCTTCCCTATCATCAAATGTCACGGCATGCCACTGGCTTAGTTCAATGTACATTTCTTAAACTATTGCATAAGCAGTTAACTCAGTAATTCTCAAACTTTTTAAAGAGATATCCTCCTATTTTTGTAAAAAAAATTTTTGTCCCTACACTTTTTATAAAAGTATATGTTTTCTTATGGTGTATTTTATTCTAACAAAGTAATTTTTTCTTACAATTTCTGATAGTATACAATTCTACTTCAAACAAATCTAAAGTAAATAGAGTACAGAGATGCTATTTGCTTATTGCTAAATGAAATCAAATTTTGAAAACAATATTGTATTTAGGTAGTCATAAACATAATAATAAATTTCAATGTAATAATATTAATGAAATAAACTAAAGAAATAGTGAGTGTCTTTAATGCTATATTACATTAAAACTAGTGGATAGACTATAAAGTATGTATAGTGCTATATTTGAAAATAAAAAATCCAGCAATGAGTTGCTTAACTTTTCCAGCAACATTTGAAACTGTGTAAGGGTGCCATTTGCTATGATATTTTATTATTAAAAACTTTTTTATTTTTAATTACTACAAAATAGCAAAAAGCTTGACTTTGACAGTAGGGATGAGTTTTATAAAAAATTATAAATGCTAATTATGAGTAAAATCATCATTAAGTCCAACCCTACTCAAGATATGACACATGATCACCATTTACTTCCCCATCTGATTGACCATTAAATATCATAATTTAATAGCGTCAATCTCCCTAATAAAGAAACCTCCCTGCAAAATTTCAGAAATTTTCAATGAAAAGCACAGAATGTACACAGACTTCTATTTTTAAGTTGGGAATATTTAAAGGGTCAAATTAGAGATAACTGGAGAATAGAACTGGTTTTATCACTACTCACTACTAAAAATAAAAAATATGACAAAGGTAGCAAAACTTTTCAGCAGGCCTTCATATATCCACTGAATTGAACTATACTCGCGCTTCAAAAGCTTTAATTCTCTTTTATCGGCAATTTAACACTTACCCGAAAGTATCGTATACTTTAAAGCTTCTCGTGCAGCCACGGAAACGGCAAAACTAAAAAGATAACCCATTGCACGGCCTAACTCCGGGAAGTAGGTTGATTCGTATCTAAGACAATACTGTTCTCTGAAATGCATGTGTTTGCCATGGTTCTTGAAAGCTTTCTATAAATATTATTCTCAATTATCACTATTATATTGATTAAAATTCATTTATCTATAATTGTAGATGAAAAAACTTTTGTTAGTTTTTGAGCAATTTTTTCTTGTTTTAACGTTAAAACATCCCAAGAAAATCTAGCGAATCATTTGAATGACTCTTACATTATCCAATGATTTCAATTTTGAATAATCAATTAATTTTTATTCAAATGAACCCATCATCATCTATAATCTTTAATATACAATAAATGTATTGAAATAATTAATATATATAATTTGCATTCTAGTGTGACTTCTAAATAATATGAGATATTACACTATTATAAATATGACTCAAACATTGCACATAAGAATGATATGTATAGCAGTGGCGTGCCGTGACATTTGATGACAGGGAAGCTGTGTTTCTGTAAGAAGCCGACTTCCAGGGAACAATCAGTTAATTGCGCGTCAGTGATGGTCTAGGGCAGTGGTTCTTAACCTTTTTATACTCGCGGCCCACCAAATATTTCATAATTTTTTGTGACCCCCATTTTTTAATAATAATTTCTATTTGATAATTTGATAATTTATCTATAATAAATTGATTTTTTTATTATTGCTTTATTTTTTATATAATAAATGTAAATCATAACTTTATTATTTCATTATCTATTTAAATAACATTCAAACTTCACAATTAAACATGAAAACTCATTAATTTTTAACAGAAAATAAAATAAGAAACATGTCGATAAATCGATCCAATGTCGATGCTAAAACTAAACTAAAACTAAAACGCCCACTTGTGGTAAGGATTTTGCATAACTTTTGCAAAAATATTTAAATTTTCAAAGCCTACTATTTTTCCTAGTTATTTTTAAAATTCCAAGCATTAATAGTTTCTTAAAATTGCTTTGGAATAAAAGAAGTAAATACTGCGGTGTAAGTAGCATATTTACATTTATTTCTTCTGTACTAACAAAGTTGTATGTAGGAAGAAATACAAAATAAATAAATAAAAACTAAATAGGAAAACTTTATCTTTCTTATTTCACTTTTCAATACGATATTCGGATTATACATCAATTTTATTTTTATTATATTCTGAAGGAAATTTTGCATAATTTGGAGGCCCCCGGCAAACTTCTTATGGACCCCCAGGGGCCGCGGCCCCCTGTTAAGAATCACTGGTCTAGGGTCCATTCGTATTTATTTGTTCGATAAGCCAGTAAAAACTGTAGACTTCTCTAAACGTATTTTTAATATCACAATTACATTCTGAATCGCTAGCCACGATATAAGGGCTAAAATTAAAAATAAATTATAAAAACTTACTCGGTGAAATAAAATGTGCGGTGGATATACATACCTGGTACAATGTATTGTTCGATTGTATTAATATACTTTTAAAGAAAATTATAATTAAAATATAGCTTTGTAAAGAAACGTACATAAAAATAACATAAAATATTCTTTACTTTTTAAATCTTAAAACAATCCACTTAGTCAAATATCTTGATACGAGTAGCTAATGGATGGAACTAGTGACGGTCCAGGTAGGTGTGTAGTGAGTGTGTGCGTGCCAAATCCCGAGGGTGCCGATACCGGTCAATGTCAAATGCCTCTTTTGTCGCATCACTAGTATATCTCAAAGGACGCCACAGGGCTGTTGTAAATTTTAAACGTTTCTCACCGTAGCTGTAAAAATCTAACTATGTTAAACTTAATAGTCATTCGTTTTCTAACTAATTCGTTTTAATACCAGGTGTACACGGAAATCAGTTTCCCACTGTACTGAGCGAGTGATTGGTTCTGTTAAGCTTTTGTCGAAGTAAAATTCTGGCTCTTTCAACAGGGTTTTATTTATGTCCCCATTCCCTAATCTATTAATTACTTAGTCACTTCTTAAGTAGAAATAAGTCGAAACCAGTTACTTTGTACCTGAATATCTGTAGTCTTGAAAAAACAGTGGAAAGACAAATTTTTATGACAACGGATATATAAATCGTAAATTTAAGGAAAATAAATTCTAGAGCTTTTTTTTGTACCATTGTATGTACTGTACGTCTCATTCATTAAATTTGGTTGTAAATGATGCTGCCAAAGTAACAGTTAATTTTTAACACTGTACTAGAATTGTACACGTTTTTTCTGCATCCCCTTACAGATGGGACATACTAAATCGTAATATCACCGGTTTAACATTGAAATCCGTAAGTAATATAAGATGGGAGAGCGGAATAAACGCAGAATAAATATATCAAATATTTTAATGGAGTTTTTTTAAACTCCTGTCAACTATACAGAACTATCATAAAAACGTGCCAGTAAACTCCTATCGGTTGGGTTGTTATAAATCTAGTCTAGGGTGGGCAACCCTTTTTATAACATGGGCCAGAATAAATTTTACGTTTTTTTCCGCGCCGTAGTAGTAAATTGACGCCTTCTTGTGACTCGTAATTTTTTTAGTCTGCAAATATGAAATAAATAAATAAAAAGTTAATTACTACATTTATTTCTCTTATCGTTTTCGAAAATTACAAATAATTGGAAAATTAACTATTAATTAGTTATTTTTCCAATTTAATAATCTATTAAAGATCTCGCGGGCCGGATAGAAACTTTTCGCCAGCCGTAGCTGGCCCGCGGGTTGCCCGCCGTTGATCTAGTCTGCTCATGATTCACATAATCGGGCGAGGGTGGCCGAATATCTAGCAGGCGGCTAACAGCCCACAACCGCTCCGGGATATAAAGTCGCGTACTCTTTACGCGTGTGTCGCTTCTACCAGCTAAACCGTGACGTTGGTGCTCTGTAAAGCGCATGCGCAAATGCCTATAATCTGGCTGCTTGGAAGTTGACAGGCAGGTGGCTAACAGCCCACAACCGCTCCGGGATATAAAGCTGTACTCTTTACGAGTGTGTCGCTTCTACCAGCTAAACCGGGTGAGGTTGGTGCACTGTAAACCGCATGCGCTAATGCCTATATAATCTGGCTGATTGGAGACTGACCCGGTTTCGACATTCCTTCCGCCACCGAATTATTCGAATATACAATAGCAATCTTATCGTTTTTTTTTCACATGTCGTATAGAAATTTGTAAAAGATACATAATGCAGTTATAATAAAATATTAATTTTAATTAATTCAAAGTACGTTAAAATATGAAAATTTATATTTTATAAAATTCAAGGGAAGGTCATTGGAAGGTGGAATCGGCGCTTCCATCGCTTCCAATGACGGCACGCCACTGATGTATAGTTAAGGAGATAATCACAGACCTCATAACTGATAGATAACTAACTGTTCACTTGCTTTTTTTGTTTGTTAATAATGTTATAAAATGTTTTCGAATTTTTATGACAATAATTATAACATTTTGTTTTGAAGAATATTAATAAATATCTTTAAATAATTTTTTTTTTTTTTGTTATTTTTCTGTTAAAATCAGTGTCTCAAACCTTCCTTAGAAATAATCTCCTACGAGACATTTTTAATCAAAGTTTTTCCTAATTAATCCTAACAAAATTTAAAACAACAGCATACCTTTTACATGTATGTTCATTATCTTTTGTCTGACAGTGTTACTTACATTCCTGATTAGTATGGCTGTCCATATTTTATTACACCTAAAGCCAACTTTTACCTTTTCGGGCAGTCACGGTGAACCTGTGACCCATGCAATTTCAAGGTACGTAAAGAAATTACAGCATATTCGGGAAGTCGTCATCTTTTATTATTAATTCATTGACAAATGGAAAAATGTGTTTTTGATTTTTTTGTACCTAATCTGCCGCTTCGTGTAAACAAACTTGTAAACATCATATAGCTCTTTTCAATCTGTAAATTTCCCACGCTGTAATTCCTTTACAACTAGTATAATAAGTCTAGTATCTAAGGCATATAATAATAGCTAACAACAGAACTTGTAAACAAATAACTAGACACGAAGCAATTGCAAGAAATAGTTAATACAGAAGAAAGTGTAGAGCCTTCCTAGTGTAAGGAGGAAAATTTGAAGGAAGCCAGTATATTGATTATTTCACATATATATATAATCAGTTATTAAAATTCCAATATGATAAAGGAAAATACTTTAGCTTAAAAAATAAAATCTAGTAGCTCCAAATCCAATGTTTTTTTTTTTTTTTTTTTTAAACTCTTTCCGCCCTGTGGGCACTAAGAGGGCCTCTTTTAGTAGGCCCATTATGGGTTCGGCCAGGCCCACAATGGGGCGACCGGGTGGTGAGGGACGGGGCCCGACATATCCGAACGGACCACTCCCCCGAAAAATTCCTGGGGATTATTCGACCCGTTCGGATTCGATCCCAGGTCCCCCAGAGCGGTAGGCTGCCACCTTGACCGCTCGGCCATCCGGCCGTCAAATCCAATGTTTAAGGTGATTTTTCATTCGATATGTTTAATTTTAAAATATAAAGTAATAAAACTCTGATAAACTTACCTGGACTTTCTTCTGACAGCCATCCCGACACAGCTAATGCGATATGTAATTGCTGTCCTTCTGTCAACGTTTCAAAGGCAAATTCTTCAATTCCACCTACTCGTTTTTTCATTTTATACCCTAATATAAAAATAATACTTTATATAAATGTAAGGTATTACATTACTACATGAAATATTACATATCCAGAGATTTGGCAGATGATCAAAAATAATGACATAAGAAGCGAGGTCATTCCATGTATAAAAAAATTAATACAGTCAAACCTGTTTTTATGCGCTCTTTTTATGTGCGATTTTTATTTGTGCGATTTTTTTAATGCGAATTTTTAATTTGTGCGGTATAGTTGGCGACTAGTCTCGTGCGATTCGTCATGTCTTACGTTGACTTATTATAGCTAAATAAACTTATTATAGCATAAATGCACTTATTATAGTAATATTATTGCAGGAATATGCGAAAAATGAAATAATTTACTTTTTAAGTCAACAAAACACCACCTGGACAAAAATATGTAAAACAGACGATAGACCAGACGATGCAGTCAAGTGCTGACATCTGTTGTCAATAAATTCTATTTCGTACGGTTTTGAGTTATTTTCTATGTAAGACTTTTTTTATGCGGTCCCTGTTGACCGCATAAAAAAAATATTTTTTAATTGTGTCGCGAAAACTATTATTTACAGCCATTCGTGAAGTTTCGTGAGATTTTTTTATGCGTTTTTTTTAATGCGGTCCCTATCCCCCGCATAAAAACAGGTTTGACTGTATATGTAAATTCTTTGATCACTTTCAAATTTGATCAAGGAGCAGTTTGAGCAGGTAATAATTTGGAAACAATTGATATAGGCGTGCTTGACGGCAGTTAATCTTACGGGTATATTTTTGGAGATATCGGCAGTTTCTTTCACCTACTCAAATCTACTTAGTTTACGAGAGTCTTCGAACATCTTAACTCTAACAAAATTGATTCTACCTCGTCTGTGAGGATGAGTGAAAGACTACAAATAGCAGAATGGTCCGCCGAGATCTGTTTCTATAGAAAAACCCCGAAATTCTGTCAAAAAATCGAAATTTTTAGCATTAAACTGAGTCGCGACGCAACAATAGAATTTCGACAATTGTCTTGTTGCTTTGTTGGAATGCGACTTAGTGAATTGTTGCGATTGTTTTCTGAGTTTTGCTGTAGTAAAAGCGATTATTTTCGGTAAGTTTAGTCCCTGATCTTTCTAGATTTAGGTATTTTTTAACATTGTTAGGCGCTAAATCACAATTATCAGCAATAATTTTCCCAGAACGAATATTTCGATAACAATCGTTGTGCGGTTTCTTCAAAGTGAAAAATCCAGCCTTTGACTTATTCTGGGGAAGTTCATTCAATCTTTTCATTGTTCATTTTCGTCAATCGAATCGAAGTGTTAAAGCAAACTCGAATAATAAATTCTGTGGTTCCCCGTTATAATTTTGTGTGTGTATGTTACATATGCATACACATTATACCCCGTATGACATTCGCACTGCTATAATTTATCTAAACATTAACGAATTAGAATAAATGAGTTTATTCGTCATTTTGTTTTCTCTTAATTTCTAGGATATTTTCATTAGTTTTAATGAAAATCAACAGAATAGCATAACTTTTTGTAAACCATAGATATTTAATTATTATACATAATAATTGAATGAATAATTTTAATGTTGTTGACGAAGTTTATAGTTCCATTACAACTTTATATTCATTTGTGATTAGAATTAAAACGAACTTTTTCTATAATTTTCTATCCTATATATATATTATTACATTTTCATTTCACTTGTTAATATTGTCTTAATTTAACGCTGGTTTCTCTTTTGCTTGCAGAATGGAAAATTTCAAGGCGTTGAAGAAATGGAATACCTCTGGAGGAGACAGTCCAGAGGAGAGCACCTCGACGTGGGAATCGTCTTCCTCTTCAATTCGAGTGATTCGCGTGCGACCGAAAGAAGTGGTGGAGGATGCGAAGGAGAAATCCGGTCAACCCGACAAGAAACGGGTCATTGTCATCTCTCCCAACGAAAGCACCTCGTCTGTCATCGACTACCTGAAAAAGAGGTATCCGGATGTTCCGGAATGGTCGGTGCAGAGACAGGCACGCGAGGAAGGACCGGAAGAGGAGTGTAAATCGATTCTAAAGAAGCGTAAGAAGAAGCCTTGGTGGAAGAAGATCTTCTTCTTCTGGAAGAAGTAAATCATCGAGGTCTTCTCACCGGATGTGACTTTCTCCCCGATTGTGACTCTTTTTACCCGGATTTGGACTTTTACCTGGCTGTGACCTAATGAACCGGACTCGACTTCATTCATGGATGTGACTTTTTGTGGCGGTTTGGCGTCTTCCCTTTCCTGCTGACGGTACTTGGAATGATACGTGTCCTTCGTTATTGCTAACGAAGTACGTGTTCTTCCACTTCAGTTAATTAAAGTCGACGGCGACAACTTAGCACCGTCTTCGGTCGTTCCAAATACCTCAACCGAAGATGTTCGATTGGTAAAATTCTGACCGGAAAATAATAGATTTTCGCCAATAACGTGTGTGTCTTTTGTTTTTTTTTTTTTTTTTTTTTTTTTAACTCTTTCCGCCCTGTGGGCACTAAGAGGGCCTCTTTTTCAGTAGGCCCATTATGGGTTCGGCCAGGCCCACAATGGGGCGACCGGGTGGTGAGGGACGGGGCCCGACGTATCCGAACGGACCACCCCCCGAAAAATTCCTGGGGATTATTCGACCCGTTCGGATTCGATCCCGGGTCCCCCAGAGCGGTAGGCTGCCACCTTTACCGCTCGGCCATCCGGCCTAATATAACGTGTGTGTCAACACTGGACACCCGAATAAAAAAAAAAAAAAAAAAAAAAGGGAAATATTGCAATTAGCATATGTTTAAGCCACAATTATAATTATGCGAAACAATTAAATGTGTATATAAACTTTTACTTAATAAATCTTTTTAACTTGATATCAATTGATTACGTGTATCAGTTTAAATAGTATATCCGCACATTTTATTTTTGAACTAATTTGTAATTAAAGTTGAAAGTAATCTTTCTAACAATTAAACCGAAAGTCAAAGCAGAAGAAAATGTACACGATTCATAACGAAAGAAAAATATAAAGATAAAAGAAGTAAAAGTAATATTAAAAACTTACGAATTTGTATCGATACAAAGGCAAGAAATATAAAGCTACTAGTAAGTAAGCCTGGCGTTGCCGGGAAAAAATAAAAACAAACGTTAAGGTTATATCGTTCTTCTATCCTTTATATTATAGTATTTGATTTATAATTACAAAGGTTATCTTACGTAAGAGTTTATCACACCGAGTGATCAATCTAACACATTTTAAAAATTCTATAAATTGCTGTACTGTGGAAGAATAAAGAATTTTTAGAATGTGTTAGATTGATCACTCGGTGTGATAAACTCTTACGTAAAATAGTCTCTGTAGTTATATAAATCAAATACTGTAATACAGCAAACACTAAAACGAAAAGCATATAAAGAGTTTGGTTATTACAGCCTACCATTGTCACGCTTATCGCGATACTCGGATGGTTCGAAATGGCGCAAATTCAATGGTCACTCGACCATTGAAGTGGGAATTGAAAATGTACGTTAAATTTTTCATATATCGTAATATTTTCTAATGTTAACTCTAAGAAACTGTACCATTCACATCAGAATATCAAACGATAATATGCCAACGAATCGAATTTCAGCAAAAAGTGGACCAAATATTTCAATTCGACACCTTCGAAAACAACTTAAATCATATTTTGTACTGGTCAGTAACCTTATAGTACGTAAACTCCCTATTCGTATGACGTACAGGGGTAAGCAACTAGTAATTTGAAATAAAGAGCATGTATTTTAATGAAGTAAATTAAAAATACGTTTAAAAATTGCAGCCCGGCATTGCGACGATGTCACAATAAATAATTGCTCGTTAATTTATAAATAACCGAATAACATTATTTAATATAATTAATTTATATTTATTGTATTATTTATATATCTTTTGCATTAGATGTATTATTGATACAGAATTTAACTATCTTGTATTTTTTTATCCTGCTCTTTACTCGCGCTTCTTCACACAATTCGCCATTCATTTCCTCCGATTATTTTTAATATCCACCAAACAATACGAACGCTTATCATACAATATTAAACACACAAACTTCCAACGCGATATAAGATAAGGTTATGCATTGCTGTGACTGGAAGCTCAGCGTGTCTATTCGCAGTGTGATTCGTTACAATAGCGTCTTTTTTGGGCGTGACTGCTTATTATTGGGCGCAATGCCCAGTTCGAGCAGCGTACAAACATCAAGTTCGTGTGCAAATTGGGGAAAACTGCTGCAGAGATGCTGTCGGTCCTGCAGCAAGTTTATGGCGATAAGCACTAAAGAAATCCTCAGTTTACGATTGGTTTTTGGCCGGTTTAAAAACAGACAGACGTTGGAGGATGACGAACGCAGCAGGAGACCTTCAACATCCGAAAGTGAAGAAAACATTGAAAAAGCTCGAGAACTGATTAAAAATGATCGAAGAATAACCATCGCTGAGTTGGAGCAGGAAGTTGGTATCTCTCACGAATCCATTCACGCAATTCAACAACACACCGAGTCACGCATCGCTTGTTGCGCAGCAATTCCTCGTTGACAAAAGTATTTCTGTCATCATCCTCTCCAAATTTTGCTTCCGGTGACTTTTGAATGTTCTCTACTATCAGAATGGGCCTCAAACAAATGCGTATTGCAAGCAGGGAGGAGATCGTGTCGGATACGACGGCCCAATTTCGGAAGAATTCAAAGCGAGCATTCCACGCCTGCTTTCAACAGTAACAAGATCGATGGAACAAGTGTGTCTGTGCGGGAAGGACCTACTTTGAAGGTGATTAGGTTTTCGTGGCCATATCACGTGCTACTAAAGTGCAGGATCACAATTCCGAGAACTTTTTGACTGCCCCTCCTATAATACTTTTATAACGAAATCTCATAAAAAATGGCGTCACACACAATTCTAGTTATTTATTTTGATTAATAATACAAATGTTAATTTTAAAATAAAATTTCATAAAAGCCGAGAAAATTACGCCTTCTTGCTAAATTTGTTTAAATTCAATGTTAATGTCCAATAAAAAAACTGTATCTTTTAAGACAGTGACATAACACATTTTGGAGGGCATTAAACAAATATCAAAATTGAATAACTTGATTTAAATTAGATACGCTTTAAGCCTAGATTTGAGGCATGTAAGGATACGGGATAGATACGTTTTGATAATTATATTTATAATATTTCATAACCATATTTCACCAAAAAACCTATTTTCGCATTTTAAACAAAACATTTACAATTAGTTTATATTCTGACGTAGATCTTATGACGTAACGCGTGACGCAATTGTTGTAACGTTCGACTGATTCGAATTCGTTCCATTTCGTACTGCCGGCGCCATCTTGGATTATAAAGTTTTCCGGAATTTGCGGGTTATTTCTCGCTTTATTTGACATTTTTCGTACGAATTTTAATAACGAAAGCTTGCGTAACGTAGGTAACTTAATATTTATCGATTAATAAGATATCAAAATTGAATAACTTAATTTAAATTAGATACGCTTTAAACCTAGATTTGAGGCATGTGAGGATACGGGATAGATACGTTTTGATAATTATATTTATAATATTTCATAACCATATTTCACCAAAAAACCTATTTTCGCATTTTAAACAAAACATTTACAATTAGTTTATATTCTGACGTAGATCTTATGACGTAACGCGTGACGCAATTGTTGTAACGTTCGACTGATTCGAATTCGTTCCATTTCGTACTGCCGGCGCCATCTTGGATTATAAAGTTTTCCGGAATTTGCGGGTTATTTCTCGCTTTATTTGACATTTTTCGTACGAATTTTAATAACGAAAGCTTGCGTAACGTAGGTAACTTAATATTTATCGATTAATAAGATATCAAAATTGAATAACTAAATTTAAATTAGATACGCTTTAAACCTAGATTTGAGGCATGTGAGGATACGGGATAGATACGTTTTGATAATTATATTTATAATATTTCATAACCATATTTCACCAAAAAAACTATTTTCGCATTTTAAACAAAACATTTACAATTAGTTTATATTCTGACGTAGATCTTATGACGTAACGCGTGACGCAATTGTTGTAACGTTCGACTGATTCGAATTCGTTCCATTTCGTACTGCCGGCGCCATCTTGGATTATAAAGTTTTCCGGAATTTGCGGGTTATTTCTCGCTTTATTTGACATTTTTCGTACGAATTTTAATAACGAAAGCTTGCGTAACGTAGGTAACTTAATATTTATCGATTAATAAGATATCAAAATTGAATAACTAAATTTAAATTAGATACGCTTTAAACCTAGATTTGAGGCATGTGAGGATACGGGATAGATACGTTTTGATAATTATATTTATAATATTTCATAACCATATTTCACCAAAAAAACTATTTTCGCATTTTAAACAAAACATTTACAATTAGTTTATATTCTGACGTAGATCTTATGACGTAACGCGTGACGCAATTGTTGTAACGTTCGACTGATTCGAATTCGTTCCATTTCGTACTGCCGGCGCCATCTTGGATTATAAAGTTTTCCGGAATTTGCGGGTTATTTCTCGCTTTATTTGACATTTTTCGTACGAATTTTAATAACGAAAGCTTGCGTAACGTAGGTAACTTAATATTTATCGATTAATAAGATATCAAAATTGAATAACTTAATTTAAATTAGATACGCTTTAAACCTAGATTTGAGGCATGTGAGGATACGGGATAGATACGTTTTGATAATTATATTTATAATATTTCATAACCATATTTCACCAAAAAACCTATTTTCGCATTTTAAACAAAACATTTACAATTAGTTTATATTCTGACGTAGATCTTATGACGTAACGCGTGACGCAATTGTTGTAACGTTCGACTGATTCGAATTCGTTCCATTTCGTACTGCCGGCGCCATCTTGGATTATAAAGTTTTCCGGAATTTGCGGGTTATTTCTCGCTTTATTTGACATTTTTCGTACGAATTTTAATAACGAAAGCTTGCGTAACGTAGGTAACTTAATATTTATCGATTAATAAGATATCAAAATTGAATAACTAAATTTAAATTAGATACGCTTTAAACCTAGATTTGAGGCATGTGAGGATACGGGATAGATACGTTTTGATAATTATATTTATAATATTTCATAACCATATTTCACCAAAAAAACTATTTTCGCATTTTAAACAAAACATTTACAATTAGTTTATATTCTGACGTAGATCTTATGACGTAACGCGTGACGCAATTGTTGTAACGTTCGACTGATTCGAATTCGTTCCATTTCGTACTGCCGGCGCCATCTTGGATTATAAAGTTTTCCGGAATTTGCGGGTTATTTCTCGCTTTATTTGACATTTTTCGTACGAATTTTAATAACGAAAGCTTGCGTAACGTAGGTAACTTAATATTTATCGATTAATAAGATATCAAAATTGAATAACTAAATTTAAATTAGATACGCTTTAAACCTAGATTTGAGGCATGTGAGGATACGGGATAGATACGTTTTGATAATTATATTTATAATATTTCATAACCATATTTCACCAAAAAAACTATTTTCGCATTTTAAACAAAACATTTACAATTAGTTTATATTCTGACGTAGATCTTATGACGTAACGCGTGACGCAATTGTTGTAACGTTCGACTGATTCGAATTCGTTCCATTTCGTACTGCCGGCGCCATCTTGGATTATAAAGTTTTCCGGAATTTGCGGGTTATTTCTCGCTTTATTTGACATTTTTCGTACGAATTTTAATAACGAAAGCTTGCGTAACGTAGGTAACTTAATATTTATCGATTAATAAGATATCAAAATTGAATAACTAAATTTAAATTAGATACGCTTTAAACCTAGATTTGAGGCATGTGAGGATACGGGATAGATACGTTTTGATAATTATATTTATAATATTTCATAACCATATTTCACCAAAAAAACTATTTTCGCATTTTAAACAAAACATTTACAATTAGTTTATATTCTGACGTAGATCTTATGACGTAACGCGTGACGCAATTGTTGTAACGTTCGACTGATTCGAATTCGTTCCATTTCGTACTGCCGGCGCCATCTTGGATTATAAAGTTTTCCGGAATTTGCGGGTTATTTCTCGCTTTATTTGACATTTTTCGTACGAATTTTAATAACGAAAGCTTGCGTAACGTAGGTAACTTAATATTTATCGATTAATAAGATATCAAAATTGAATAACTAAATTTAAATTAGATACGCTTTAAACCTAGATTTGAGGCATGTGAGGATACGGGATAGATACGTTTTGATAATTATATTTATAATATTTCATAACCATATTTCACCAAAAAAACTATTTTCGCATTTTAAACAAAACATTTACAATTAGTTTATATTCTGACGTAGATCTTATGACGTAACGCGTGACGCAATTGTTGTAACGTTCGACTGATTCGAATTCGTTCCATTTCGTACTGCCGGCGCCATCTTGGATTATAAAGTTTTCCGGAATTTGCGGGTTATTTCTCGCTTTATTTGACATTTTTCGTACGAATTTTAATAACGAAAGCTTGCGTAACGTAGGTAACTTAATATTTATCGATTAATAAGATATCAAAATTGAATAACTAAATTTAAATTAGATACGCTTTAAACCTAGATTTGAGGCATGTGAGGATACGGGATAGATACGTTTTGATAATTATATTTATAATATTTCATAACCATATTTCACCAAAAAAACTATTTTCGCATTTTAAACAAAACATTTACAATTAGTTTATATTCTGACGTAGATCTTATGACGTAACGCGTGACGCAATTGTTGTAACGTTCGACTGATTCGAATTCGTTCCATTTCGTACTGCCGGCGCCATCTTGGATTATAAAGTTTTCCGGAATTTGCGGGTTATTTCTCGCTTTATTTGACATTTTTCGTACGAATTTTAATAACGAAAGCTTGCGTAACGTAGGTAACTTAATATTTATCGATTAATAAGATATCAAAATTGAATAACTAAATTTAAATTAGATACGCTTTAAACCTAGATTTGAGGCATGTGAGGATACGGGATAGATACGTTTTGATAATTATATTTATAATATTTCATAACCATATTTCACCAAAAAAACTATTTTCGCATTTTAAACAAAACATTTACAATTAGTTTATATTCTGACGTAGATCTTATGACGTAACGCGTGACGCAATTGTTGTAACGTTCGACTGATTCGAATTCGTTCCATTTCGTACTGCCGGCGCCATCTTGGATTATAAAGTTTTCCGGAATTTGCGGGTTATTTCTCGCTTTATTTGACATTTTTCGTACGAATTTTAATAACGAAAGCTTGCGTAACGTAGGTAACTTAATATTTATCGATTAATAAGATATCAAAATTGAATAACTAAATTTAAATTAGATACGCTTTAAACCTAGATTTGAGGCATGTGAGGATACGGGATAGATACGTTTTGATAATTATATTTATAATATTTCATAACCATATTTCACCAAAAAAACTATTTTCGCATTTTAAACAAAACATTTACAATTAGTTTATATTCTGACGTAGATCTTATGACGTAACGCGTGACGCAATTGTTGTAACGTTCGACTGATTCGAATTCGTTCCATTTCGTACTGCCGGCGCCATCTTGGATTATAAAGTTTTCCGGAATTTGCGGGTTATTTCTCGCTTTATTTGACATTTTTCGTACGAATTTTAATAACGAAAGCTTGCGTAACGTAGGTAACTTAATATTTATCGATTAATAAGATATCAAAATTGAATAACTAAATTTAAATTAGATACGCTTTAAACCTAGATTTGAGGCATGTGAGGATACGGGATAGATACGTTTTGATAATTATATTTATAATATTTCATAACCATATTTCACCAAAAAAACTATTTTCGCATTTTAAACAAAACATTTACAATTAGTTTATATTCTGACGTAGATCTTATGACGTAACGCGTGACGCAATTGTTGTAACGTTCGACTGATTCGAATTCGTTCCATTTCGTACTGCCGGCGCCATCTTGGATTATAAAGTTTTCCGGAATTTGCGGGTTATTTCTCGCTTTATTTGACATTTTTCGTACGAATTTTAATAACGAAAGCTTGCGTAACGTAGGTAACTTAATATTTATCGATTAATAAGATATCAAAATTGAATAACTAAATTTAAATTAGATACGCTTTAAACCTAGATTTGAGGCATGTGAGGATACGGGATAGATACGTTTTGATAATTATATTTATAATATTTCATAACCATATTTCACCAAAAAAACTATTTTCGCATTTTAAACAAAACATTTACAATTAGTTTATATTCTGACGTAGATCTTATGACGTAACGCGTGACGCAATTGTTGTAACGTTCGACTGATTCGAATTCGTTCCATTTCGTACTGCCGGCGCCATCTTGGATTATAAAGTTTTCCGGAATTTGCGGGTTATTTCTCGCTTTATTTGACATTTTTCGTACGAATTTTAATAACGAAAGCTTGCGTAACGTAGGTAACTTAATATTTATCGATTAATAAGATATCAAAATTGAATAACTTAATTTAAATTAGATACGCTTTAAACCTAGATTTGAGGCATGTGAGGATACGGGATAGATACGTTTTGATAATTATATTTATAATATTTCATAACCATATTTCACCAAAAAAACTATTTTCGCATTTTAAACAAAACATTTACAATTAGTTTATATTCTGACGTAGATCTTATGACGTAACGCGTGACGCAATTGTTGTAACGTTCGACTGATTCGAATTCGTTCCATTTCGTACTGCCGGCGCCATCTTGGATTATAAAGTTTTCCGGAATTTGCGGGTTATTTCTCGCTTTATTTGACATTTTTCGTACGAATTTTAATAACGAAAGCTTGCGTAACGTAGGTAACTTAATATTTATCGATTAATAAGATATCAAAATTGAATAACTTAATTTAAATTAGATACGCTTTAAACCTAGATTTGAGGCATGTGAGGATACGGGATAGATACGTTTTGATAATTATATTTATAATATTTCATAACCATATTTCACCAAAAAAACTATTTTCGCATTTTAAACAAAACATTTACAATTAGTTTATATTCTGACGTAGATCTTATGACGTAACGCGTGACGCAATTGTTGTAACGTTCGACTGATTCGAATTCGTTCCATTTCGTACTGCCGGCGCCATCTTGGATTATAAAGTTTTCCGGAATTTGCGGGTTATTTCTCGCTTTATTTGACATTTTTCGTACGAATTTTAATAACGAAAGCTTGCGTAACGTAGGTAACTTAATATTTATCGATTAATAAGATATCAAAATTGAATAACTTAATTTAAATTAGATACGCTTTAAACCTAGATTTGAGGCATGTGAGGATACGGGATAGATACGTTTTGATAATTATATTTATAATATTTCATAACCATATTTCACCAAAAAACCTATTTTCGCATTTTAAACAAAACATTTACAATTAGTTTATATTCTGACGTAGATCTTATGACGTAACGCGTGACGCAATTGTTGTAACGTTCGACTGATTCGAATTCGTTCCATTTCGTACTGCCGGCGCCATCTTGGATTATAAAGTTTTCCGGAATTTGCGGGTTATTTCTCGCTTTATTTGACATTTTTCGTACGAATTTTAATAACGAAAGCTTGCGTAACGTAGGTAACTTAATATTTATCGATTAATAAGATATCAAAATTGAATAACTTAATTTAAATTAGATACGCTTTAAACCTAGATTTGAGGCATGTGAGGATACGGGATAGATACGTTTTGATAATTATATTTATAATATTTCATAACCATATTTCACCAAAAAAACTATTTTCGCATTTTAAACAAAACATTTACAATTAGTTTATATTCTGACGTAGATCTTATGACGTAACGCGTGACGCAATTGTTGTAACGTTCGACTGATTCGAATTCGTTCCATTTCGTACTGCCGGCGCCATCTTGGATTATAAAGTTTTCCGGAATTTGCGGGTTATTTCTCGCTTTATTTGACATTTTTCGTACGAATTTTAATAACGAAAGCTTGCGTAACGTAGGTAACTTAATATTTATCGATTAATAAGATATCAAAATTGAATAACTTAATTTAAATTAGATACGCTTTAAACCTAGATTTGAGGCATGTGAGGATACGGGATAGATACGTTTTGATAATTATATTTATAATATTTCATAACCATATTTCACCAAAAAAACTATTTTCGCATTTTAAACAAAACATTTACAATTAGTTTATATTCTGACGTAGATCTTATGACGTAACGCGTGACGCAATTGTTGTAACGTTCGACTGATTCGAATTCGTTCCATTTCGTACTGCCGGCGCCATCTTGGATTATAAAGTTTTCCGGAATTTGCGGGTTATTTCTCGCTTTATTTGACATTTTTCGTACGAATTTTAATAACGAAAGCTTGCGTAACGTAGGTAACTTAATATTTATCGATTAATAAGATATCAAAATTGAATAACTTAATTTAAATTAGATACGCTTTAAACCTAGATTTGAGGCATGTGAGGATACGGGATAGATACGTTTTGATAATTATATTTATAATATTTCATAACCATATTTCACCAAAAAAACTATTTTCGCATTTTAAACAAAACATTTACAATTAGTTTATATTCTGACGTAGATCTTATGACGTAACGCGTGACGCAATTGTTGTAACGTTCGACTGATTCGAATTCGTTCCATTTCGTACTGCCGGCGCCATCTTGGATTATAAAGTTTTCCGGAATTTGCGGGTTATTTCTCGCTTTATTTGACATTTTTCGTACGAATTTTAATAACGAAAGCTTGCGTAACGTAGGTAACTTAATATTTATCGATTAATAAGATATCAAAATTGAATAACTTAATTTAAATTAGATACGCTTTAAACCTAGATTTGAGGCATGTGAGGATACGGGATAGATACGTTTTGATAATTATATTTATAATATTTCATAACCATATTTCACCAAAAAAACTATTTTCGCATTTTAAACAAAACATTTACAATTAGTTTATATTCTGACGTAGATCTTATGACGTAACGCGTGACGCAATTGTTGTAACGTTCGACTGATTCGAATTCGTTCCATTTCGTACTGCCGGCGCCATCTTGGATTATAAAGTTTTCCGGAATTTGCGGGTTATTTCTCGCTTTATTTGACATTTTTCGTACGAATTTTAATAACGAAAGCTTGCGTAACGTAGGTAACTTAATATTTATCGATTAATAAGATATCAAAATTGAATAACTTAATTTAAATTAGATACGCTTTAAACCTAGATTTGAGGCATGTGAGGATACGGGATAGATACGTTTTGATAATTATATTTATAATATTTCATAACCATATTTCACCAAAAAAACTATTTTCGCATTTTAAACAAAACATTTACAATTAGTTTATATTCTGACGTAGATCTTATGACGTAACGCGTGACGCAATTGTTGTAACGTTCGACTGATTCGAATTCGTTCCATTTCGTACTGCCGGCGCCATCTTGGATTATAAAGTTTTCCGGAATTTGCGGGTTATTTCTCGCTTTATTTGACATTTTTCGTACGAATTTTAATAACGAAAGCTTGCGTAACGTAGGTAACTTAATATTTATCGATTAATAAGATATCAAAATTGAATAACTTAATTTAAATTAGATACGCTTTAAACCTAGATTTGAGGCATGTGAGGATACGGGATAGATACGTTTTGATAATTATATTTATAATATTTCATAACCATATTTCACCAAAAAAACTATTTTCGCATTTTAAACAAAACATTTACAATTAGTTTATATTCTGACGTAGATCTTATGACGTAACGCGTGACGCAATTGTTGTAACGTTCGACTGATTCGAATTCGTTCCATTTCGTACTGCCGGCGCCATCTTGGATTATAAAGTTTTCCGGAATTTGCGGGTTATTTCTCGCTTTATTTGACATTTTTCGTACGAATTTTAATAACGAAAGCTTGCGTAACGTAGGTAACTTAATATTTATCGATTAATAAGATATCAAAATTGAATAACTTAATTTAAATTAGATACGCTTTAAACCTAGATTTGAGGCATGTGAGGATACGGGATAGATACGTTTTGATAATTATATTTATAATATTTCATAACCATATTTCACCAAAAAAACTATTTTCGCATTTTAAACAAAACATTTACAATTAGTTTATATTCTGACGTAGATCTTATGACGTAACGCGTGACGCAATTGTTGTAACGTTCGACTGATTCGAATTCGTTCCATTTCGTACTGCCGGCGCCATCTTGGATTATAAAGTTTTCCGGAATTTGCGGGTTATTTCTCGCTTTATTTGACATTTTTCGTACGAATTTTAATAACGAAAGCTTGCGTAACGTAGGTAACTTAATATTTATTGATTTATAGGGGATCAAAATTGAATAATTCTCGATAGAATATTAAAAGTATTGTTAGATTTAAATTTTCATTAAAAGTATTTAAGGTTGCTTCCATTTATCATCGAATTAAATCATCAGATTAATAATAATATATTATTATTATATTCGCTTGGATATTGTCTTATATTCTTCTCAATGAGACAATAAATGTTTTGTATTAGAAAATTAGTTTAAAGAGATAATCTTTAATTAATTAATCAATCAATCAGTCTTCTCGATCTTTTCTATTCTTAATAATTAAATTCTTAAATTATTCTAGGAAGAAGTATCATTCTCAAATGTAATCCGTTTTGCAAAGACATGCAATCATTTTGGAAACTTCTTGTGCTGAAAAAATTAATACGCAAAACAACATTTTAAAGGTAAGGCATTTTAATTTATGATACATTGATGCAGTAAAAAATGATATATAAAAGTTTAGAACCTTTATTGCCCAGTCTAAGGGTTTATTATTGTATAAAGATGCTTGAAAAGTAATGTTATTCATTCAAGCATTCAAATTAACACCAGTTACAATTTTAATTAGAAAAAACAGTTTATTAATAAAACCAGAAGTTTACAATTCATGTATTATTTTTCAACGATACAAATATTTTTAAATTAAAAAATAAGTTTAAAATACCACAAACTCAGTCCTTTGGAAACTTAACTTGGTAAGATTTCCTCCACTAAAATCTCTCTGTAGCATATACAAATCAGATGAGAATAAGTATTTTTTCTGTCTTATAAAGGTCTGAAAAAATATTTAGAATAAATTAGTCCTTCAAATTATATTTATTTGATATTAAGATAAATTATAATCATTAAGAAAAACATTGGCAAAGAGTTATATCTTAATGTAAATTGTTGGAAAATTATTGATGAGAATTTAAAATTTCTATCTATTAATAACAGCATTAAAAAAAATTAATTTTTAGCTTGTTATTTCAATTAGTCAAATAGAGTACATACTTAAACAGTTTTATATATACAAATATCATATTGCCATTGATTAATTCCAAATCAAAACCACCTTCCTAAATTTATTATTACTTTTTGGAATTGGGCAATAATTATAATAATAATAATAATGTTTTGTTATTTCTTATGTTTCCTTATAATGATTTTATGAACCTTTTCATTCCTTGTATAACATTAATTTTAATGTATTTTATTGTGAATTCTGATATTATATATATTATGGTGACCAACCGTCCTCCTTTTGTAAATTCTGTCCTCCCTGGACACCCGACTGTGAAAAAATAAGTCACGAAATAAATCCTTGACAATGCGCTTTAACATTAAGTCATGGAAAGTTCGACCGACTCGACAACCCATGACTAAAAAAGAAAAAAAAAAAGTCAACAGATTCACGCTAGTCAATATAAACCGTGTGATGATATCGCTTATTCGATATAGCGTTCAAGTTTGCTCGAGTGTGGGCATATTACAATTCAATAATCCGATACTGTTTTATAAAACAGTTAAGAAGGGTGACACCCACGGTATGACTTGGGGTGACACCACGATATCCGCCCCGGGTGTCACACATGCTAGCTACGCCACTGCACATGCAGTAGAGATTATTATAGTGTATTATTATTGCAATGAATAAAATGTTTCTTTTATTTACAATATTTTTTCCTTCAATTTATGTGTCCTCCTTTTCATTATAAAAAAGTTGGTCAGCAATATAACATATAACAACAGCATATCATATATGCTGTTGTTATATGTTATATTATGATTATATGTGATATATTATTTATAATTTTTTGTGTGATTGTATAGTAAATATATTTGATATATCTGTATTATTGTGATGAAAAACAATTTCTTCCCATTTTAAGAACTAATCCATTTTATATACACAAATAAAGCTTTAACCTATCAAGATTTCACTTGACTAAATATTTTTATTTGTGAAATGATGTTTGTACAAAGGCATATCAATTTAAGTTTGCTGTTGATTATGCAATTTACAATTGTAAAAGTCCAAATGAATTTGTTGACTACAAATATATACTGACCACAAATCTAATTTAATACATTTGTGTACCCATTCTAATTATAATGTAGTTTGAAAGAAAAATTGAAGTTAATCGACAAAAATTACTAATTTATTACAGTTCGTACATTTATCAAAATAATTAATAAACAAAACTAATTTTTGTAATATTTCCTTATTGAGTATTATTTTCAATTGAGGCAATTTAACACGATTGCTCATTCTTAAAGCATACGACTTAACAACATGCAATACTCAAATCTGCAGCTTTACACAAATCAAATCACACCACTGCACTTAATTTACTTGCATTAACATCCAGAATGTCAATTATATAAACAGAAGTTCTATCTAAGCTATAATTAACTTTTACTTTTGCTTAACACAATGGTAAATTTTAGAAAATGTAACAATTTTAAATAAACCATTTCTTTTAAAGAAATTGTTTTATTTCTCTTAGCAAATGGTTTAATTTTTATTAATATGTATATAAATTGATGAAAATGAAGCTTAACTAGAATTTTAACTTTTGTTCTTTTACTTTCATATTAAAAATAGCTAGTTTTTTCAACTCTTCTATGTAAGTGGAATACATTGATGATTCTGACTTTTTATTTTTTATGTTTAATAGCTTTAACTGATTGTGAGAAGTTATAGCCAGGAGTTATGTGACATTGTGTAGGCTTCTGACGTACCACTAGAGCAGCTACGTATCACCTATGTATGAAAATTACTTTGTGGATAATCGACTCAATGGTAAGTGGCTGGAAGTGATTACATTTATTTTAAATCATTACTACATTTATGCATATTTTAGAATCTACAATTTTAAATAATGCTTTTTTTAATTGTTCAGGTTATCTGCTCCACAGATAAAAAGTTTTTAATATTTCTACGCTACGATACCTGTAACTGAGGATGGGGATGGTCCTTTAGAGAATGTTGATATTGAACTTTGTCACTGCAATCCTTTAACAAACATTTCCATTATGGAAAAAAGCACACATCATTTTCTTCCATAAATGGTCAGTGGTCTTTTGCATTCCTAGGACCATTTTAATTTAAAGTTTTTGTAAAAACTTCCATTCAGAGTTTGATTTAGTCTTGATTTTTATTTTGGACTAATCATCCCTATGTTAATTAAACACAATAAAATTAGATTTAAATTTTCTTTATCATATTTAATGTAATAGAGATCACTGTAAAAACAGACTATTAATTATGAATTATTGTAACATTTATATTTTAGATAAATAAAGAATCATTCTGTTTAAATTTTCATACTATATTTCACTATATCTGTACTTGTAATTTATAATATTTGTAATTTAATGTGATTGTAATTGCTATGACAACAAACTATTTAAATTTATTTTTTATTGCATTTTTTGGAATCCTTCCTTTTTTGTTATTGTTCAATATGGTATAAAAAATATTTTTTGGATTTGTTGTACTTGTTTAAAATGAAACAATATAGTTTTAAAGAAAATTAAAAGTGTATTTGAGAGAATGTGCTTAATTTTTACTGTTAAATATAC